>NC_140695.1:6557500-6958922 GCF_054131305.1 Coturnix japonica
GCACAGCTCTATATAACAGTCTTATAGAACTACCTCTAGTAGAAGCAATCTCCACACAGAGATCCTTTCCCAGCACACTGCGCCACGGGGGGAGCAAAACGGGGGGGGGGCACATACACACACAGCGCCGGGGGGGCCCGTAACCGACCCCCACCCATCCTTTAAACGGGTGGGGGGTCCGTTTTAATGGGGGGGGGGGCGAGATCACCTTCACCCCCCACCCCCCCATCCCCACCCCATCCTTTAAAAGGGGGGGTGTCCATTTTGGTGTTGGGGGGCAGTGACAATCCGCCCCCCCACCCCATCGTTTAAAGGAGGGGGGGTCCGAGACCACCCCCCCCACCCCATCTTTTAAGGGGGGGGGTCAGGGGCTCATGGGGGGCAGCACATCGTGCACAACATTGTGGGGGGGGGGGGCTTTAAAGGGGGGTGTTACAAAAAGCATAGCTCTCAACTATAGATGGGATTGGGGGGGGCTCAATCGATGGGGGGGGGCCCTTCATGCAGGGGGGGCACAGCGTAAGTCAGCGGCTTTGAGGGGGGGTGTTGGGGCTGTTTGGCCTTTGGGGGGGTTATTGTGTGCCCCACCCCCACCACCCCCACACACAATGGGGTGTTAATGTGTGTGTGGGGGGCTTAGATTAGTTGCGTTCCCTATAGCACTGCCCCCCCCCGTCATTAACCCCCCCGCTTTATCCTTACGGCTGAGCCCCCCCCCGACAGCGCCCCATTCATCTTGATGGGGGGGGGGTTTGTCACACGACCCCGGCGCGGCTTACGGCACATCGTCGACCCCACCCCACCCCCCATAACCCCACCCGGGGGGCGAGGGGGCGATGTGGTGAGTGGGGGGGGGGTTCCGGAGGTGGGGGTGAGCAAAGCGCAATATGGGGGGGGGGGTCCTATAACTGGAGGGCAGCGGCTGCACAAAGAGCCCGCGGGGGTCGGAGAGCAGCACTTTGGCTGGGGGGGGTCCACGGGGTCCGGGGGTAATGCTGCCCCACCCCCTCCCCCACCCCCCACTGCCGACCCCCCCCCCGCGTTGCCCCCCCGCCCCAACGTCAGCTCCTGCGGCAGCTCCTCGTCGCTCTCCTCCTCCTCTTCCTCGTCTGGGGGGTCAATATGTGGGGGGGGGGGTCCCATCGGGCAGCGGCAGCTCCGCCGGCTCCGATTGGCTGAGCCGCAGTGCGCGGGAGCGGCTGTTGTGTGCCGGTCGGTGGAGGGGAGGCTCTTCATGGAGCTGCCCCGCAGCCAACAACAGCCTGAATGAGATCCTGGAGTCCCAGACGCTGGAGGATGAGCTGGGAAAGAGCAGAGGCTCCCCACAGAAGGGCAAATCACGTCTGATAACGTGAGTGTGGAGCACAGCCAGCCCCTTCCTCACATGTGTGGGGCTTCCATGTTCCTCTGTGCCCATTGCAATGTGCCACCCCAATCCTGCTGCCCAGCCAGGAGTGGATGGGATGAGCAGGTTGGGATGCACAGAGCAGTGCTCAGACATTGCTGGGACATTTGTGCACTGCTGTTGAGCTTCCCTTTGTGCAGCAGGGGAGAGGATGGAGGTTTACAGGTGGATGGTTGTTATTTCTATGGCATTGCACAGGTGGTAGAACCATGTCCATTCCCAAACTTATTCCAGGGCATGCGGGAATTTGTGCAGTTGTAGTTCCTGAATTGTGCTATTTAAAACCCTCCTGTAAATGGGGATGTTTTGTAATGCCTGCTGGGGCTGCAGGCAGCATTGCCTTCCTCCTTAGGGGGCAGGTTTAATCACAAGCCTCCCTATTTCCTATCACAAACGTCCTACAAACCATGTCTGGGCATTGCTGTCTCGGCCTGGATCTCAGCTCCTGAGACTGTCAGATGTGAAGCAGCAGCAGCTGGGACAGGGCTGGCTCTGTGTGCCCTCTCTGGGTCTGTGGGCACAGAGTGGGGCAGAGGGATGACTGTGAGAGGGAGGAATTGCCCAGCCACAAGAAAGAGGAAATCAGCTGAAAAGGGGAGATTTGAGAAGCACTGAGGCTGTGGCTGCTTTGACAGTAAGAAGAAACCAAGCTGTCACTGTGCAGATGGGAACTCCAGTAGGAGAGCTGTGGTGGCTTTACAGATGGCAGACAGCAGCTGGAGTGTAGAGCCAAGGGTAGGGGGGGGATCTTCCTCTTAGCAATGCCATGCAAAGAATGATGCAGACTCCTGCAGGGTCGGCTTTGCTGTGTGACCCTGGGTGGAAGCAGCTGGAAGGTCTCAGCCCTTCTGCATTATCCCAGGAGCTGGGGCAGTGCTCGGTCTCATCCCACCTCTGCTAATAGCAAATGCAGAATCCCTTATCTGAGTGCCCTTTTCTCTCATGTAGAGTCACCAACCCTGGGAAGTTCACAAAAAGTTTGGGTGTTGTGTTGAGGGATGTGATTTAACTGGGAAGTATTGGTGATGGTTGGACTGGATGATCATAAGATCATCCAGATCATAAGATCTGAGATCATAAGATCATAAGATCATCCAGGTCTTTTCCAACCTTGAAAATTCTATGGAGTTGTAGCAGATTGTGGGGGTGTAGGTGTGGTATATATATGTACACAGATGGGAATATCCGTATGGAAAAGATAGATCCATGTGTGTTCTGGGCTGCACTGAAAAAGGGGTGGCCAGCAGGAGAGGGAGGTGATTGTCCACTCCTGCTCAGCTCTTGTGAGGCCATATTTGCAGCACTGTGTCCAGGCCTGGGAAGGATGTGGAGCTGTTGGGGGGGGTCCAGAGGAGGGCCACTGTGATGATCAGAGGGCTGGAGCAGCTCTCCTATGAGGAAAGGTAGAGGGATCTGGGCTTGTTTAGCCTGGAGAATGGAAGGCTGTGGGGAGACCTCATTGTGGCCTTTGAGTACTTGAAGGGAGCGTATAAACAGGAGGGGGAATGGCTGTTTATGAGGGTGGATAATGATAGGACAAGGGGGGATGGTTTAAAACTGAGACTGGGGAGGTATAGGTTGGATCTTAGGTAGATGTTTTTTGCTCAGAGGGTGGTGACACACTGGAACAGGTTGCCCAAGGAGGCTGTGGATGCCCCATTCAAGGCCTGCAGGCATTCAAGGCCAGGTTGGATGGGCTCTGTCCATGAGCATTGACTGCAGACACTTGGAACTGATCATCACCCTCTGCAGACAGATTTACAGCCCCTGCACAGCTCTATATAACAGTCTTATAGAACTACCTCTAGTAGAAGCAATCTCCACACAGAGATCTTTTCCCAGCGCCCCTTTGTGACATCATAATGCCCCTTTGTGACATCATAACACCCTTTGTGACATCATAATGCACCTTTCTGATGTCATAATGCCCCTTTCTGACGTCATAATGACCCATTGTGATGTCTTAATGCCCCTTTGTGACGTCATAATGCCCTTTGTGATGTCATAATGCCATTTGAGACGTCATAAGGCTCCTTTGTTTTCATAATGCCTCTTTGTGACGTGATGATGCCTCTTTGTGACGTCATAATGCCCTTTGTGACGTCTTAATTCCCCTTTGTGATGTCTTAATGCTCTTTTGTGATGTCACAATACCCCTTTGTGATGTCATAACACCCCTTTGTGACATCATAATGCCCCTTTCAGACGTCATAATGACCCTTTTTGACGTCATAATTCCCCTTTGTGATGTCATAATGCTTCTTTGTGGTGTCATAACGCCCTTTGTGACGTCATAATGCCCTTTGAGACGTCATAATGCTCCTTTGTGATGTCATAATGCTCCTTTGTGATTCATAATGCCCTTTGTGATGTCATAATGCCCTTTCTGACGTCATAATGCCCCTTTGTGGTGTCATAATGCTTCTTTGTGAGGTATCTGTGGTGCCATTGATAATGAAGTGTGATGAACTGGAAGGCTTTCAGTAGAATTGCAGCCCTAACATAAACAATGACTTGAACTCTGGAATTCTGTGTAAAATCATTAGCTAGCTTGTGGTCCGGGTCTTCAAACCAAAGGCTGTGAGGTGCTGCTCTTGTTGACGCAGGCTGTGAAAGATGACTTGAGCTCTAAGAGTAATTTCCCTTCTGCTCTTTATATGAACGTCAAATCCACAATTAGAATATTAAGAAGATAATATAAAATTTTGTGCTGCTGGACTGAGGACTTCCATTAGCTGTTAGCCATAGTTTGGAACTTGCAAAGCAATCATATTGGAGCCTTGCTGGGCAACCTGCTCCAGTGTCTCACCACACCCACAGTAAAGCATTTCTTCCTAATATCCAATCCTAATCTACCTTCTTCCCATGTAAAGCCATTTCCCCTCATTCTGTTGCTACCTGCCCTTATGAAAAGTCCCTCCCCAGCCTTCCCTGTAGGCCCTCTTCAGATACTGGAAGGCCACTCTAAGGTCTCCTTGGAGTCTTCTCCAGGCTGAAGAGCCCCATCTCTCTCAGCCTGTGCACATAGTAGAGGTGCTTTCAGCCCTCTCTGATCACCTTCATGGCCCTCCTCTGGACCTGCCTGAACATCTCCAAGTCCTTCTTGTGTTGAGGGCTCCAGAACTGCGTGCAGTGCTCCAGATGGGGTTTCAATGAGAGGAGTGTGGAGGGGCAGCACCACCTCCCTCGACCTGCTGGTCATGCTTCTGTGCTTTAAGCTTATGCTTTAAGGTCCTATATGCTTTAAGGTTTAGATAGTGCAGTCGCCTCACCTCTTCAGGTTTATCTGTGAAGGTCCCTTCCAAGTGAACCGTGCTGATCCAGACAGTTCGGATTGCTCATTAAAGTGTTTTAGTAAGTTGGGCTGGTCCTACGAAGCAGTATGACTGCAGTAAGCAGTGTACATGGTGCGCTGTGAGTACTGCACACATTCCTCTTGGCAGCTTGTGGAACAGAAACTGTGCATTGTTTGGATTGTGTAAGTATTCCTGTTGGTCTCTTGTGATGCTTACCTTCTTAGAGCACCTTTCCTCGTTTGGCTCTACATATTTTGGTACCTTACTTGTTCTGTTTGGCTTAGCAGGGAAGGTCTTCTTCTGAAGCATCCTCAGTCTTGGTCTGGGCAGCATACTTAGAAATGACATGGACGTTACATGAGTGGGTGGTCAAAGGGGGAAGAACTCACCTTTCTGATCTGTTTCCTTTTAGAACACAGTCCTGGAGAGGATTTGCTTTCCTTGTTTCCTGGAGACTTGGATTCTTAGATGGTTTTGACTGCAGCTATTTCTGATGTTAATTCCTTTTTCTGTACTTTAGTAGCCAAGTGCAAGTGGAGTGCTTTGGGAATTGTCTGAAGTTGCCAGGTTGCGTGTGATCACATATGTAACGTGGAGTTATGTGTGGTGCCAGTGATAATTAAGTGTGATGAACTTGAAGGCTTTCAGTACAATTTCAGCCCTAATGTAAACAGTGACTTGAACTCTGGAATTCTGTGTAAAATCATTAGCTAGCTTGTGGTCCAGGTCTTGAAACCAAAGGCTATGAGGTGCTGCTCTTGTTGACGCAGGCTGTGAAAGATGACTTGAGCTCTAAGAGTAATTTCCCTTCTGCTCTTTATATGAACGTCATATCAACAATTAGAATATTAAGAACATAATATAAAAGTTGTTGCTGCTGGCCTGTGGACTTCCATTAGCTGTTAGCCATAGTTTGGAACTTGCAAACCAATCTTATTTAGACTTTAGTGGTGAAATCTTCTGATGAAATCTTCCTTCTAATTCTGCAAAAGAATCTCGGTGGAACATTTCTGTCTGAAAAGGCTCTGGCATATGAAGATGTGCCAGACTGCAGCCATGTGCCAGATGCGTTTGGATCCATGGAATTTTCTGATGTAGCTTCAGTGTTTGAAGAATCTCCACTCGATCTAAATACTCAGAAAACAAAGCAGGTGTGTGAAGATGTACAGCTAGTTTCTTACAGAAAAAATACAGCTCTTAATCTAGAAATCTGCTTCTCATTGTATCTAGTGCTTACTCCATATTTAAATATCTAGTGGACCTTGACCAAAGGAAGATAAAGATAGAGCAAAGAAGTATGTTAAGCATAAATTTTGTTGCCTTCTACCTGTAGGCCATGGTTGGTTTGACGTGATCCCTAACTCCAGTGTTTGGTTTGCACAGAAACAGCAAGCAAGGGAACAAGTAAAGGAGTCAGTGAGGATTTTAAAACACAATGGGAAGCGATAAGGCACAGTTAATAAGATTCTGGAGTTAGGCTGGAGGTAGGCAGAGGTTGAAAGGTACCGAAAGAAATTCAATCTTACTGTGTTGGACAACAAAATCCACTGTGATATTATTCAAATTTTTAACTAAACCAAGTGATAATTCATATTTATGTTTAGATAAGCTGGTGAGGGTTAATCCTCAATGGAGAATTGAGATGAACAAATAAAAAAATGGTGTTTGACAGTCTATAAGAAACGAACTTATTCTAGGAGAGAATCAGAGTTTTCAACTGTTTTGTTCAATAGCCAAATAATGTATGATATTTTTATAAGCATTGTGTCTGACCTTCTCAGCTGTTAGAATTTCTTTGACAGTAACTTCTCCGGCTGTGATCAGAAAACCTTTTGTTCCGTCTCTGGCACCATTCGAGGCATGATACTCAACTGGGTGATATGGAATTCACACTGTCAACTCCAGTGACAAGAAAAGTGGCATCTAAGAAGCGTGCAAACACAGAGAATGTTGATGCAGAGTCAGTGTTAAGAAATGAGCTGCCCTTTGCATTTCCTGCTCCAAAGGCCTTCTTTTCGAAGAGCCAGACAGAGAAGCAAGTAGAAGGCATATCTTTTTAGGCGCCTACTTCCAAAGGTATGTTGTATCTAACAAATGGAAACCTAGAACATGTGTAGCTTAGGAATTTTTTACTTTTAATATGAATGCAGTACTTGTAGGTCCTAAAATTCTGAAAGGTTTCAGTGTGGGGTTTATTTGGTCACAGCACATACAGCTGCCATCCTGTACATCTGACAGTGCACTGCAAGCGGTTTAACCATATATCAGGGCATGGTACACGTCTGTTAATGATAGAAGTTCTCACAGTTTCACAAGGAGCATGCCTTGAGATGCATTCAGATAATGAGATAAGTGCTGTGTTCCTAAAACTAGCATGTGTCTCCACTCTCCATCGAGATTTAGTAGATAATTTCTTTAACAATTATGATGAGAGTTTTGTTTTGTTTTTATTTTTTTCTGGGCTATTATTTTGAGTGAAAGAAAAGGGTATGCTTTTATTTAAGCGAGCTTTTGATTGCATCATGCTTCTAAATTAAATGTAACCTACTGAATTCCTCATGATAGCATACGAGTACTTGCGTGTATCTGTTCTCCCTAATAGAGGGAGAAGAGACTCAGTGAACCTGGACAGTGTTACCCAGGGTTGTGAGAACAGCTAAATGATTGTTGAGAACTGGTCAACTCGTGAGCCTGAGACCTGGGATCCTCCATCCTAGGGTGGAACTTTACTGGAGCACGTGGGTGCCACAGCAACAAAAGGACTGTGTACAATAGACTGAGAGTTTGCTGAGTTTCTTGGTTTACAGAAAGCACAACTAACTCAGCAGCAAGTGACGTATTTGGGATAGGAGATGACAGCTGGACTTTGAACCTTAAGGACTGCCAAGAAAGAAGCCATCTGCTCAACCCCTGAGCTGCAAACTGCCAAGGAACTCCATACGTTGCCAGGAATGACAGGAGGGTGCCGACCATGGATACACAGCTACGGACTGATGGTAAACTTGAAACAGCTTGAAGTGAGTAAGGGATATCCAGGGTGCACTGGTGCTCAATATTCAAGAAGCCCATCAATCTACACTGGGCCAAAGGATACCAGTTTTAATATCTCATGCAGTGTTTACTGTATTGGAGGCAAAAGGGGGACATTGGCTTTCACCCCACAGAATCACAGAATCACAGAATTACCCGGGTTGGAAGGGACCTCAAGGATCATGTAGTTCCAACCCCTCTGCCTAGCAGGGCCACCAAACATACGCCTTTACTAGATCAGGTTGCCCAGGGCCCCGTCCAACCTGGTCTTGAACACCTCCAAGGACGGGGCATCCACAACCTCACTGGGCAGCCTGTTCCAGGACCTAACCACCCTTCTAGTAAAGAACTTTCCCCTAACATCCAACCTAAATCTTCCCTCCTTCAACTTAAAACCATTTCCCCTAGTCCTGCTATTATCAGCCCTTTCGAAGAGTTTACTCCCCTCCTGGGAGTAAGTTCCCTTCAGGTACTGAAAGGCTGCAATGAGGTCACCCCGCAACCTTCTCTTCTCCAGGCTGAACAAACCCAACTCCCTCAGCCTGTCCTCATAGGGGAGGTGCTCCAGCCCCCTGATCATCTTCCTGTCCCTCCTCTGGACCCTTTCCAAAATCTCCATATCTTTTTTGTACTGAGGGCTCCGCACCTGGACACAGTACTCCAGATGGGGCCTCACAAGAGCAGAGTAGAGAGGGACGATCACCTCCCTATCCCTGCTGACCACCCCTCTCCTGATGGAGCCCAGGATCCCATTTGCTTTCCGGGCTGCCAGAGCGCACTGCTGGCTCATGTTAAGTTTCTCATCTATCAGGACCCCTAGGTCTTTTTCAGCCGAGCTGCTCTCAAGGACAACTCCTCCCAGCCTGTACAGGTGCCTGGGGTTCTTCCGGCCCAAGTGCAAAACCTTGCACTTTGCTGTGTTGAACCTCATTAGGTTCACCCGAGCCCAGCTTTCCAGCCTGTCAAGGTCCCTCTGAATGGCATCTGTTCACCCCAAAGATTCCCGAAATACCAGGCCATCCTGGTAGAGCAGGGTGATATAGAAATAATTGTAACTACTATTGCCAACCCAGTATCTTTCCTTAGCGGAACTCCCCTGGTGGAGAACCAGGATGACATCACTGCTTTGAAACAACTGATGCTGCACATTACATCCAGTCGGTCGGAGCTGAAGGACGAACCCTTAGAAGATGCAGAAGACGCCTGGTTTACCAGCAGCTGCAGTTTTGTGAGACAAGGAGGCTGTAAGGCAGGACATGCAGTAACTGCTACTGAGCAGGGAATGGAAGCACAACCATCAGCCGTGGGGACTACCCCTCAGAAGGCTGAAATAACTGCCTTGACGAGAGCCTTAATGATATGGACAGATGCTAACTATGTGTTTGGGGTGTCACACGCTCATAGTACCATCTGAAAAGAGCAAGGATTGCTCACACACAAGGAAAAGAGCATGATGTAAATGTACCTATGTTGTAGGGCACAGTTCTCTATCCAGGCCCAAGTCTGTGTGGGTGTCTCCTCTATCCACAAAGCTGCTCACACTGCAGGAGGCACAGGCTGAGAGGAGAGGCCAGAGCAGCTCTCCCACTGTGACATGGAGCAGCAGGATACAAGTAAAGGAAGGCCCCGCAGCGGTACTGGGAAGGTTCCACACAGTCATCAATTTTTCATCTGAAAGGTAAAGAGGAATTCCCTTTTCTGCCCCTATCATCATTGGTCGGGTGAGTAGCAATGATGCCCGGTGTGCTTCCATCAATGGAGCAGAATAGGCGGAAGGCTGGGGTGCAGGCTTTCCTCTGCTGAGGTGAGTGGGGGCTCAGGGTGTTGCTCAGTGGTAGATTTGTTCACACTGAGTTCTAACAGGAAACTTGCTCAACATCGAAGGCCTTGCAAAAGTCTGGCTGAGTGATGTCAGTTGCTTTTCCTTTCCCTACTGATGCTGTCACTCCACTGTAGAAGGCCACCAAAGCGACCAGGCTGCATGTCTCCGTTTCCGCTGTTTCTCCATTTCCTTCTTGTTGCTCCCTGTAACCAGCAGGTTCAGCCATGCTGCTTTCCTGCCTCCTCTGCTGTGTTTCGTGTGGTCGGGATGGAGCTCAGAGCTCCAGCTCTGAGAAAGGTTTTCTGAGAAAGTTACCATCTCTTTTCCATTCCTTTACCCCTAAAAACAGTTTTCCAGTGTCTCTCATGCAAGAATTCTTTGAACAGCCTGCAGCTGACTCTCCTGAAGCTCAGGGTCCTGACTTTGCTTTTTGCCAGGCACACATTCCTTGAGATGAGGAACTCTAGGAGGGCATGGTCACTACAGCCCTGACCACCTCCAGTCTTAACCCCTGCTGTTCAGCATGTCCAGTAATGCTTCCCTTCTGCTTGGTGTGCTTAATGCTTGGCCCACAAAGTTATTGTCAGTGCACTCCAGCAGGCTCTCAGACAGTTTGCAGCAACTGGGATTGGTGCTGGGTGGTTGCTGGGAGGTGTCTCAGCAGAAAAGCTGGGCTGGGGTGGGCGTGCTGTGTCAGTCCTCATCGCAGCTGGCAGAGAGAGTTAGAGGAGGGTGATGGGTGCTGCCTGCTCTCAATGCTGCTGCACTGAATTTGGGGCACAGCAGCACACTGGTGAGTGAGCTGGGAGGGAGACGGACTGCTGCTGTGCATGGCTAGGTCAGAGCTGGAGGATTGTCAAACACGTGAGTCATGCTGGTGCAGCCATTGCAGCTGCAGCAGGAGTAGAAGACAAAGAGGTTTTGTAGAGGACAGAGGGTGGTGACTCATGGTTTGATGTCCAGGTGGAGGCCGATAACAAGTGGTGTCATCCAGGAGTCTGTCTTGGGACCAGTGCTTTTTTACATGGTTATCAGAGACACCAATGATGCAATGGAGTGCACCTTCTGCTGTTTGCTGAGTGGTGCGGCTGACGCAGTGGAAGGAAGGGATGCCATTCAGAGGGAGCTCAACCGAGAGGTTGGCCTAGGTGAATTTAATGAGGTTCAACACAGCAAAGTGCAAGGTTTTGCACTTGGGCTGGAGGAATCCCAGGCATTTCTACAGACTGGGAGGAGCAGTCCTTAAGAGAAGCCCCGCAGAGAAGGACCTGGGGGTCCTGGTGGATGAAAAACAGAACGTGAGCCATCAGCGTGCTCTTGCAGCTCAGAGAGCAAATGGTCCCCTGGGCTCCATCAGAAGAGGGGATGGCCAGCAGGGACAGGGAGGTGATTGATCTTCATGATCCTTGAGGTCCCTTCCAACCCGGGCCATTCTATGATTCTGTGATTACACTCGCTGTCAGAAATAACGGCAGCTGTACAGATGTTGGATATATTTTGGGACAGTTCTTGTAACCAGCTGATTTTAAGACCTTGCCCGAGTCAAGAGTCTAAATTGAGTGTCAGAAGAAAGCTGGTAAAGTGGCTATTGCTCATTCTTTTTCATTTGCTGATTCTTTCATTCGGGTTCCTTTTCCAAAGGAGATTCTGGTGATGGAAGCAATTGAAGAAAGAACCAAAGCAGCTCTTGCCAAGAGTGCTTGAAGTCCCTGTGGAGAGAAGCAAAGAACTTGGGCTTCCTCTGGGATGCGCCCCACCATGTCTCAGGAAGGAGACAACTGCTGTTCCACTTTCTGCTTTGTGTGTGGAAAGGTACGTCTGGGTTTTCTTCTACTTGTTTTTCTTTCTTTTTCTGGCTTTGAAGGAGAAGGGGTGGAGCAAGGGGAGACCCACTGGTCATTTGTTAACTCAAGAGCAGGATGGATTCTGCATTGACTGTGAAAAACCTGGGCTAGTAGCATGGGCATATTTCAGGCTGGACTCTTCTTTTGCTGCTTGGTTTCCTTTTGGCTACAGGGAGACAGCTGTCTAAAGGTGTGTTTTCAAACCCACTCTCCAAAACCATGTTTCATTGTTGCAGGTGGTTCAGTGTGCTCTTGCAGGGTAGATGTGTTTGCTGTAGAATCTGAATGGTTTCTGTTCCTAGGGGAGGACTGGGAGGAGGTAGTGAGAAGAGAATTCAATGCCTGAGGTGTATCTTAGTGAGAAATGTTGGCATGAGGTGCTGAAAGTCTTGAGTTGTCAAAGGCCAGTGAGGCTCAGACTCCTTAACCTGCTGGAGCAGGGTGGAAGCAAGGAGTGGGCACTGCCGTCACACAAGCTGCACTTGGTTCTGGTCTGCCAGGTCTGTGCTGGCCTGGATTTCTTCTGAGAAGTTTGTTGGAGCTGCTTGGAGTAGTGAAGGGTGGGGAAGAAGTGCTGCTCCAGAGCTATGAGACGTGCAGCTCCTTCTGAAGTGCTCCTGAGAAGGACGGAGCGCATTTGCTGCAGCTTTTTCTGCAGATGTGCTCCTCACCTTGAAATCCTCGTGGTTTGTCCTCAGCTCCTGACCACGGCCTGTTCTCTGTTTTGCAGGCTGATAACATGCAGAAGCCGCAGCTGGTGCGTGCTATGTCATCTTTAAACGTACCAGAATTTGCGGCAGCCCATGTTATTAAGAGCCACGTCGCCCAGGGTCCAGATGAGCTCTCTCTGGAGGTAAGCAGTTCCAGGCATTCCGTGTTGTCGTGCATAGAAGAGGGCAGTCCTTTCTGCTTTGTTTTCCTACCAGATTTGCTGAATCTGGGATTGATGTTTCAATCTCTTTCAGGTCGGAGATCTGGTGAGCATTGTTGATATGAGGACATATCAACAGGCTGAGCCCCTGGTGGAGAGGCAAGCGTGGCTTTGAGGTAGGCACACGTTTTTGACTAGAGAGCACAACTTCAGTAGAGTTGGGAATCTCAGCTTGGAGCTGCTCTGCCTGCACAGGATGGCTGCTGGATGCAAACAGTTGCCCTGTGTCACTGTCAGTGGACCTTCCCTTTGGCTCTGGGCTCGGGCTAATGCTCACCTGTCTTTTTGTTCTAATTACAGGTTGGGCTTTTCCCTGGTGAGTGCATGGAACTCATCAGTGGAAAAGTTCCCGATTCCCTCCTCAATTCATTGCCAAAGCCAGGTGCGTAATTTACATTTGACAATGCGAGTTAGTCAAATAGGGTCAGAACGTTACTTTCAGGGGGTTTGTTTATGCCCAAGTTCAGCAAGCTTAGAAAGAGAACTACAGTAATCTCCTTGGGCACCTCCAGGGATGGGGAAAATCCATTCTTGCGTGTCCTTGTTGGGAATGTTCTTCCCGTTGTTACATGCTCTGTCGAATGCATTGCGCTCAGCTTCGTCCAACCGAGCCAGGCCTGAAATGAACTGGTTTCTTTGTTTTGTTGCGCAGAGCCAAAGAAATGGGGCAAGCTCATCAACGGCCTTTGTTCCCTGGTGAAGGTCAGCCCTGGGAGAGCAAAGCAGCCTGAGCCTCCGACATTCTCCGGATCCATGTCCTTGCTTGACATCGTTGAGAGGTATTTAGCCTTCAGGACTTGAGGGCTGAGCTGTAGGAATGGAAGCATCCTCTGCTGTTTGAAACAGAGGGCGTTTCTAAGCTGTGTTTCAGCAGAAAGCAGGCAGTGCCCAGAACAGGCAACTTTTGGCCAGGGCTCGGTGCAGCTCTTCCATCACCCTGCACCACGTCTGACAGCATGCTCTGTTTTCTCTGCAGAATGAGTTCTCCCAGGAAGAGGGCAGAGTCAGCAGCTGGCAGTTGGTGTTCCTGCTTCTGCCTGGGCAAACCATCCCCTGTGGCCAAACACCAACTGCAGAGCAGTGCCAGGGAGCCCTCTGAAGCAGAAGTCTTGGTCCTGGCAGGTAAGGGTGCAAGTCCAGCTTATAAAACACTGCTTGTCAGCAACACAGGTAGAATTCATGCTTTCAGTGGGCTTGTACCTCCTGGCGTTCAAGCCCGTGCCTGACATCTTCAGTTGATCCCTGTCGTTCCCAAATGAGTCTCTTGTCAACACAAGAGCTGGACCTGCACGTGGATCACTTTCAAGACAGTGACACTGTTGCTAGAAGCCTATTTGCTTCTGCCCACCACCACTACATAGCCAAATGTCAAGAATCTCCATGGTTCATCTTGCGAACGTTCGACACTAACTGCTGTACATCTGCTCCTTCCTAGGTGACCCGAGCCCTTGTATATCCCCAAGACGCAGGGCATGTTACGATGACGCATCTTCCATCAATGAAGAGTTGTTACTAAGCACAGAATGCTGCAGTTCAGATGAAAGCCTTCCGTATAACATCAGCTATCAAGAGAAGAAGGTCATCATCGTTGAAGCCTTCATTCATCCCATCCCTACTGAAGCTGCTGACCTGAGCCCACCAGACACCTCAGGCACCAGCCTGGACTCAATGTCTCTGCAGTGCAGCCCAGCCCAAGCACAGCCTGAGTGCCCCGACAGCAGCACCACCATGCAGGCTCAGGTCAGCATCACCGAGGAGAAGCTGAGCATCTCACAGGGGGGCACAGAATCAGGACACGAGTCCCAGGCTCCGGGCAACAGCACGGTCTCTGAGCAGCTCTCATGATTACAAGAGAGGATGAGTCCCATCTTTCCTCCAGACCTCACACCCCCTCCTTTCTCCTATTGAATAAAGGCACGTTCGTGCTCAATCAATGCCTTGACTGAATTCCGAGTTTTCATTCGCAGAGATTGGGATGAGTGCAAGAAACTGCAAGGCAGCTCAGCTTACAACACTCTGGCTGTGGGGTTTGTGCGGCCGAGCTCTGGGTGTATTCCCATTTTGCCTGACTTTGGGATGCCTGCAGCGAGAGCTCTGCTGCCGTTGTGTATGGCAGCAAATAGTCTCTAGCATCCTGGATGCTGCTCATGAAAACCCCAAGCTTCCTGGCTGTGGCTGTGATGCTTTTCAGGGCCTTTTGATGCTCTTTGATGCCGTGGCTGCTCCCTAACACCTCTGTCCTCCCGCCGTGTCCATTCCTGGCTCCCACCTGTGAGCTGTCCCTGCAGATCATCTCTAGCCCTGCCATCATCGCGCTGCAGCAGGAGGAGCTCGCCCTGACCAACATCAGGCAGTGCTGCCTGCCTCTCTCACTCTCTAGACCAAGTGTAACTACGCTGTCATGGAGACAAATGCTTTCTGTCACATCCTCCATCCCTGCAGACATTTACCGGTAGGTGGCTCTTGCAGAAGAAGATTCAAGCAGCAGAACCTTTTGCTCAGCTACAGCACACAAATGCTACAAAAGCAGGAATAACCTGCAAGCTCTGGGTCTGTTTGTCTTGCACAGGCATGCACTAACTGCGTTTGATGGTACCCCCCATCCTTGATTTCCTTCCCTGCTTCTTGTCTGATGACGCTGCTGAGCCAGGAACAAGCTGCCCAGTGTGGCAGAGCATGGTGCAGGGCTGTGCTGGGACCTCCTCCCCTTCATCTGCTGCAGATCAGTGCCACACACGTGCCATCGAGATGCTCTGGCACGGGATGTGCCTCCAACCCAAAGCTCCTTCCCACCTCCCAAGGAAAAGCAAAGCAACCCAAGCATCTCCAGCAAAGCTGCCCAGCAGACAGCAGGGAATGCAAACAGCTTCTGGCTGCTCCCCTACACTCCTGTCCTAAGTAATAGACCCCATGAGGACTGGCTGGGAAATCAGTGCATGACACATGTGAGTGTGCACAGGATTGTGCAAAGCAGTGGGGTTCCATGAGTTTGTGTGTGTGTGTATCTCGGCTGTTATGAAAGCATGGGAAGACTGCCTTACTGAGTCCCAGATAATTACTTATCCTCAAATGATTTTTCCTGGCCAAATTTAAAGCCTCTTACAGGTAATCGAGACCAACAGGCTGTTGTTGCACAATCAACAGGCACAAACTAGATGAATAGCTGAGGAAAATAAAGCATCATGCCAAGGGTACTAGATAAGTGAGCAGCTTGAGATCTGCACATTTATGTGATACTCATGGTCTTAGACAATATTTGCTTAGTGAGGTCACATAGAATGAAAGTAAAATAGAAGAAGTGCAATTGGTCTCAGTTCACACAGCTGGCTGGTTTGTCTCAGGCTAATCCTGAACTGCCTCAAGCGACTGCTTTGGTGCTCTACAGAACAGCAACTTCAGAGATCTCTTTCTATTACTAAGTGTTTGAAAGAGCAATTTGCTCTGTTAATTATCCATCATTTTTGTGCAGTCTGTTTTGTCAGACTTGTCTTTAGCTTCCAAGTTGTATGTGAAGAATTGTTTCCGTTGTAATGCACAATGTACTAAAAATTGAGAGATGAAAATGTGAAGAGTTTTTCCAGCTTTGATTTCATGTCTGGAATTTTGGAACCCACTACTTGCAGTTGTTAATCTGTCCAAACTGGTCTGGTTTGGAATGCCCTCATCCTTCTTGAATCGCTGTTAAAGGCGGAGCAATTCCTACAAGTGCCATGGCCCCACTGTTGTTCTAATTCTTGTTTCTTTGTTTTCCACACGCTGCTTTTCAAGCCTCCTTTTTCTTTACAGTCAAAGTGAGAACTGCACTGTGAGGTGTCTGAACCTTGTTGTGCCTGTACATAAATAGAACAGCAGCAAAGCCAGACAGGTGACTGTGCTGACAGCTCTCGTAGCCAGTAACACGTAACTGTGCTAAATCCCTTGTGACGGCTTTGATTTCATTTTTGCCAGTGAAATCCTTGTAAAAGGAACTGCAGCAGTGTGATGAGCTAAGGTGAAGATGCTGGTTTTAGTAGTGCTCTAAGCTGAGTGAAAGGGCAATTGAATGAGGGTTATATGCTTTCTCTGGGACGATAAGGCTCTTTTTCCTGAGGGAAAGAGCCAGCTTTTCATGGGCTATATGTGGGCTTTGGCAAGGGCAGACAATCCAGTCTGTCAGGAAGCCATTTGAGGTGCTTCAGGTTTGTAAGCTTGTCTTTTTGTTTTTCAGGCGGATATTTGGAGCATGGGTGTAGTGCTGTATGCTCTGCTGTGTGGGTTTTCCCTTTGGATGATGACAATATGATGGCACTCTACAGGAGGATACCAGTGGGTATCAGTGGTGCTAGAATACACTGAGAAGGGAAATAGCTGAGCTTGACAAAAGGCCTTGCTTTTCGGATGGCAGAACATGCTGAGCTGTGAGTAGAAAGGCCTGTCTGCTGAATATTGTCCCTGTTTTTGCTGCTTTGTCTACCAGTATTTTGTGGAATTGGTTCTACGCTTGGTTGGCCTATGTGGCACTGTAGCCTAATTCTGTACCATGATAGCATACAGAATTTAAGGAGAAGTATTTTCTTGCCAATGGGCTGGATTTTTTGTATCTGGTTCTTCAACTGGCTGCTCCCTATACTATCTGTAGTAAAAATACAGACACATCATTTGATTTCCCTGAAATGAATGTTCCTAAATGCCAGCTCTTCTCTTGTCTACAAAGATCAAAGTTCTGCATTTGCTATTAGAATTTCCTCTTCCAGAATCAGGAGGTAATGTAGGACCCCACAGATTGCCTTCAGAATCCAGCAGTTAGTTCTGTTTCCTTTCGGAGTGCATAACAACCTGAGCAAATGAATTGAATGACGTGGCTTATTAGTCTGGTACAAACTCTGCTGTACACTGAAACTTGGTCCATTTGTAAGCAGGACTTTTTCCATCTCTGCAGGACAGCAGAAAACCCTTTGTGCTAATCATGATGCCAAGAAGCAGAATGCGGCAGATGATCCAACTGCTTCAGGTGTTCATTTCCTTAAAACTGAATAGTTTTGGACTGAGAGTTTGTAAGCAGAACGGAGCTCTTAAAGCTGTCAGAGACTATTTCTGCACTGTTCAATTCTATCTGCACAACATACACAGGATCTCAGAACTGCATTGCTTGAATTGGTGGAACTTGTTGAAGTGAACTGGGATGAGCAAGTTTTAGAACTTAGTCAGAATGCAGTAAAAAATGGATAATCTCATGAGTATTAAGGTACAGGCTTGCTATTTCTGCACTGAATTTGTTTTTATTTTACATGGCTGTGATCTGAAAGTTGCTTGAAACGCAGGCACCTAGGCACTGTTGTGTAACTGAATTTCACACGATAGGTCCTGAAATATCCTGGAATCAAAAACTCTGACTTGTTTTAAGTCTGCTGCTTGAGTCTAATCAGGGTCATAGTGTCTGTGTGCAGTGTTTCTTTCCCTGTAATGCTCCACATCATTTCATTTTGGGAATATTGAAGGAAATGGACTATGTGCCATAACTGTTGTTAGAACAAAGTATGTCTGGTGTGATCTTATGCATAGGTTCTGTAACTGCTCTTCACAGCTCAGGTGTTTGACCTTCCTTTTGGTGAAGTGATGAAATACTGCTGGTTTCTATTTGTGCTTCTAGGCACCTTGAAGCTCTTAGGAATAGAACAATTGTCTCCAGTTCTTTTCAATGATATCAGTAACAGCTCGAGTGTTGCTGCCCACTAGGTAGACCCAAAGAAGCAGATTACAGTGAAACAACACACGAGCTGGACCTGAATGAGGATCACTTTCAAGACAGTGGCTATGCTGCTTCAAGCCTACTTGCTTCTTCCTGCCGCCACTCTATTACCAAGTATCAACAACCTTTCATGATTCAACTTGCAAATGTTTGAAACTAACCCTTGTGTTTCTATGCCTTCCTAGGTGATTCGAGCCCTTGTCAACCCCAAAGATCCAAACCAAGCAGTGTCTTTCCATCAATGGAGAGTTCTTATTAAGCATGAATCGCTGCAATTCGGATGACAGCCTTCCACATGGTAACAGTGATGGACACAAGGGGCTCATCCACGTTCATGCTCTCATATCTCCTGGCTCTGCTGAAGCTCGTGACCTGAGCCTGCCAGACACAGCAGTCACCTGCCTGGATTGTGACCCAGCGCCTTTGCAGTGCTGCCCATCCCAAGCACAGCCCGAGTGTCCCAGCAGCAGCACCACCATGCAGGAGCAGGGCAGCATCAGTGAGGTGAAGCTGAGCATCTTAGATGGGGACTTAGAGTCAGGCTGCCAGTCCCAGGCACCAGGCAGCAGCACCAGCTCTGAGCCACTCTCATCTTGACAAGAGGAGTCCCATCTTCACCCTTGACCTCTCAAGCCCTCCTGTCTTTTATTGAATAAAGTCACTCTCATGCTCAGTCATCGCCTCGACTGCATTCTGAGTCTTCAATCACAGGGATTTGGATGAATGCAACAAACAGCAAGGCAGCTCAGCTTGCAATGCTATGGCTGTGGGGTTCGTGCAGGCAGAGCTCTGGGTTCCCATTTTGCCTGGCTTTGGGATGTCTGCAGCAAGATCTCTACCATTTTGTATGGGAGCAAATAATCTCTAGCATCCAGGTTGCTGCTCATGATATATCCCAGTCTTCCTGGCTGTCACTTTGTGATACTTTTCAAAGCCTTCTGATACTCTTTGATGCCTTGGCTGCTCCCTAACACCTCTGTCCTCCTGCCATGTTGACTCACGTCTCCCACTTTTAAGCTGGCTTTGCAGATCATCTCCAGCCCTGTCATCATCACGCTGCAGCAGGAGGTGCTCACCTGGCCCAATGTCTGGCAGTACTGCTTGTTCTGCAGATGAGCAGCTGCCTCCTCATCTCTTCAGCTACAGTAGTTTTTCTCAGGGCAGTTAGATGCAGTCATGCTCCTCTGGATTTGGTGTGTTAAATCCATGCTGCATGGCAGCAGTCAGTGCAATACAAAGGTGTTCTGTGTGCCATAGCATTTCTCCAGGGGCTGCCAAAGGTAGAAGCACAACACAGCACCATCCTTCTGACAGTAATGTCTGTGAGTGTTAGACATGTGAGCACTGCATCATCCCCAGCGTGTCAGTGCTTTTCCACACCAACCTGACTCTCACACTCTGCACTGAATGTAACTCTGCTCTTGTGGAGACAAATGCTTTCTGTCACATCCTCCATCCCTGCAACCATTTGCCGGTAGGCAGCTCTTGCAGAAGAATCAAGCAGCAGAACCTTGTGCTCACCCTACAGCATGCAAATGCTATGAAAGCAGAAATAACCTGGCATGCTCTGGGTCTGCAAGGCTGCACAGATGGGAGAGGTAGATTGTGTTTTTGCAGTGGAAGTTTCCAGTATTTTCAGTACATAGTGTAGGCCCTAACTGAATGTATAACCCTCTTGTAAAACAGCTGTATAAGTAGTTTTTCCACCAAGAAAGTTGCTGAACAGAATTAAGTTCAGACTGGGGGCATTCTGACATGGGGAGAATTGAGACAAGCACAAGATAAATACAGGGTGGGTAGAGCCCAGCACAGGACAGAATGAATGTACTGACTTTTGGAAACATTGCCCTTCTCTGTCCGCAGAAAAGTACAAGGCAGACCTAAAAACAAGAGGTTGGTAATTGACCTTCTATGGAAATGAATCCTAGCCACAGTCTCGAGGAGTCTGTGAGCCTGAGATGCTCAACCAATGAGAGCCATGAGAGCATCACCTGCAGTGGGTTTAGGGCACAGAACAGAATTGATTTCACTGACTGGTGTGCAGTTTCTCCCTTGCCAATAGGGGATGTGCGCGCAGTATTGCAATAATGAATAAGCACTGCTGCTATCGCTGCCATCTTTGCCTAACTAGAAATCTTTGACTTTGAGAGTTTCTCACACAAGGGGAGAGGGTAAGAAAGTAAAGAGGCACAGAAAACTAAGGGAAACTGCTCTTCTTTATCTTATCTATAAAAATTGATACGATGCTGTTGTGCATTTTTTTTAATTTTATTTTTAATTTTTTGCTAATGTCAGTTAGATTGTTTTAAAATATCCACACACCAAAATCTGACTACCAAGCAAATGTAATGAAAATGAAATGAAGGTGAGTTAGTGGAAAGCACAAGGCCATATTATATTAGGCTCCAGCAAATTTACAGGCAGTCACTGCACGAAGAGGTAGATCTGAGTTGCACATTATATGATTCCCACAAAGATTAAGGAAATCTGAAGCTTTCAATATATTTTTTTAATTCTTTTTTCATTTCATTTTTAAACACCTGACCCAGACCCCAACCCTCACAGGAGCTGTAAAGATAACAGCATTAACCAGCAATGTAACTCTAATCCTAACCCTTACCCTGATTCTAAAATCGTCCCTAACTCCAAATGCAACAACAAAAATGATGCTAGAAGTTTGTAGCAAAAGGAACCTTAACCCTGATCATAATCCAAAAAAAAAATCATTATGGTAACAATAATCTTTACCTTAAGAGTAATATTAATCAGAGCCCAGATGATGCCTGCATCCAATCAGAAGCATGCTTTGCATTATTTAAGAGTTGTATTTTTTCCAATGAACTCTCTCTATTATCACGTTTATAAAGTAACAGAGTCTGTTCTTTTTCTCCTGACACTGTGCCTTACTCCTGACATCCCCTGGAAATGACCCAGATAGGGCACCATCAAAGTAATGCTAACAGTAATGTCAATCCTAAGGGTATCTCTAGCCTCAGTGTTAATGGGACGCTAACAACAATCCCAACAGCCTTAAACATTCTGGTGGTGTGAAAGAGGTGCTGCCTTGCACATGCTGGGCAGTCCCATTGCCTGTTAAATGCAGGCGGCAGCGTAGAAACATGATGCCCGTGGTCAGAATGCCCTGTGGCAGATCCTGGCACCGGAGAACTGACCGGAGAACCATGAGAGAACTGACAACAAATCACGCGACATCAGAACCGACCCAGTGGTTATTTACAAGCCTTGGGAGACCCAGACAGGATCTCAGAGTGGTGAATGTAGGTACAGAAGTTGTTACTACTCTGTTTTCTTCTAAAAGAAGTGTTTTTTTTTCATCTCAGAAGTTGGGAGGGGGGGGGGGGGGGGGGGGGTGGGAAAGGGATATCAATTTAATTACTCATTAATTTATTGACAGACATTCACGTTTGCTACGTTTGGAGAAGTTTTTATTTGTTTGCTGTGGTTTGATTTTTTTTTTTTCTTTTTTTTTTCCCCCTTCCCTCCTCTTCCATCTTTGTGTTCTTCCCCTATAATCAAAACAGAACGGATCCCCAGGGTCTGTCCCGCAGACGTTCTTTCCGTGGTCTCTGCTGCCACCTGCTGGCCAATACACGGAACTGCCACTGTTGGGCGTTTGGTGCCGCAGGAAGCACAACGCAGATCTGAGTTCTGACCGGTCTACGCAGCAAATCCGCCAATCTTTATTGCGATAAGCCCTCCAGACAAGAGCATAAAGTCTTTGCCTGAGGGCAGGGTTAGTAGTAATGGATGTCAGTTTTGAAATTTCCAGTCCATTCACCATAGCACTTTCTGCCTCCATGTCCCATAACCAGAGCAGCTATGCTGGCATGCTCTCTTGGTTTCTGTCTAAACCACTGTACTATATCCATCAGTTCAGCTGCTGTATTATGGGCAGCAGGGTTTGGGGGGTGGACACTGGTCAGGGCACTCCCACCAGCCTATCCTGCATTTTTTTTTTTTTTTTTTTTCATTTTTGGGTTACAATCAGTCAGATCTCAAATAGATCTAGTCCAAATGGAACCTCAAAATCTGACCTTTTAGTGCCTTCATTTACAGAGTCCATTTTATACAGATTCCCTTGTACAGGGCCCCCATGGTCCTCCAGACAGTTGTTACTGATCTTCCATAGGAGAATGATTGAATTAGGTTTTTTCCCCATCAAAACTGCCACCTGTCTTTCCAGTTTTTCAACACTATCATTCAATAGCTGATTTGCATCAGCCTGAGCCTCTTCAGTTATGTTCAGACAGTTCAAGGCCATTAAAAGTGGCCATGCCACCATGAACACAGCTAACTGTCATTCTCAAGTTGTAAGTATGTCTTTGCTAAGACCATGGAAATACTCAGTCAGGTGGGCCAGGGACTCATGGACCCTCCCTCCGTCCCACACAGGGCCCCATTTTTCAGTGACAGAAGCAGTGCTGCATTTTGAGGATCCTAGGAATCCCAGGACATGCCCTGACAAAAGGTCATTCAAAGGGGTAGTCTTTCCCCATCCAAACAACTCCATGATATTCACAGAATCACAGAATTGTAGGGGTTGGAAGGGACCTCCAGAGACCACTGAGTCCAGCCCCCTGCCAAAGCAGGTTCCCTACACCACGTTGCACAGCTCAGCATCCAGGCAGGTCTTGAATATCTCCAGAGAAGGAGATTCCACAACCACCCTAGGCAGCCTGTTCCAGTGCTCTGTCACTCTCACCATAAAGAAGTTATTGCACACATTAGTGCAGAATTTCCTATGGTGCAGTTTCTGTCTGTTTCCCATTGTCCCTCCTCCACACACTGCTGAAAAGAGTCTGGCCTCACCTCTTTGCCCCCCACACCTCAAATATTTATAGACCTGGATCAGGTCCCCTCTCAGCCTTCTTTTCTCAAGGCTAAACAGACCCAGTTCCCTAAGTCTCTCCTCATAGGGGAGATGCTCCAGGCCCTTCACCATCTTTGTGGTCCTCCACTGGACTCTTTCCAAGAGATCCCTGTCTTTTTTTTACTGGGGAGCCCAGAACTGGACACAATATTCCAGATGAGGCCTCACCAGGGCAGAGTAGAGGGGGAGGATCACCTCCTTCGACCTGCTGGACACGCTCTTTTTAATGCACCCCAGGATGCCATTGGCTTTTTTGGCTACAAGGGCACACTGCTGGCTCATGGTCAATCTGTCATCCACCAGGACGCCCAGATCCCTCTCAGCAGAGCTCCTCTCCAGCAGCTCTTCCCCCAGCCTGTACTGGTGCATGCAATTATTTCTACCCAGGTGCAAGACTCTACACTTGCTTTTGTTAAACCTCATCCGGTGTCTTACTGCCCAGCTCTCCAGCCTGTCCAGGTCTCGCTGAATGGCAGCACAGCCTTCAGGCGTGTCAGCCAATCCTCCCAACTTCGTGTCATCAGCAAACTTGCTGAGGGTGGTCACACAGCTAGAAAACGTTGTCAGCATTGTGTAGTATGAATAAACCATGGTTTTTGATCTAAATGTCAGAGTGAGTGTGGTGTGAGTGAGACACAGAACAGCTGCAGGGTGAGTGCCGAGTCCCGATCCATGTTTCCTTCCTCCTGTGAGGGAAATGGCCAGACACGGACAAAGTGAAAGACTGTGTTGTCTGTCCACTCATATGTACTTTCTGCTTGTATGTAAGAAGACGGGAGTTTGTACTCTGTAGATTAGTAAGATTGTCCTGAGGAGAGGTGTACATTCCACCCGACCAATGAATGTCAACCCATTTATGTAATACTATGTACTGCTTGCGAGGAAGTGTGTGAGGGAGGTGGTTCAATCAGTGCTGGTTCTGTGGCACAGTGTTTATAACTGAAGAATACAGACTGTATTAAGGGAGTTTATGTGAACTGAAGAACTGTACGTTTTGACAAACTGTTTTGATGGTATAAGAAAGTGTAATTGTTAATGATATATGGAAGTGTACTTGAGGGAATGTGGAAGTGTATCTGAGCATACAAACAGAGGAAGCATTTACAGAAGAAAAAAGGTTAAAGTGAGTTTACCTGCACTGACATGAGAGCAACACCCTGAACCTCTGCCCTGTGAGCTGAGCAGAGCAGAGCAGAGACACAGTCCTCATGTATCAGGTAGTGTTATTCTGCTTACCAAATGAATGAGTTCACTACAGAAGAGGCAAATCTTCCCCTCTGCTCCATTTGTGGCATACTCTGGAGTTCAAGACATTGCAAAGCTATGGCACATCTACTTTCTTTCAATGATGACGCCTTAGTATGCTCTGGGCTGTCATTTCAATTGCATCTAAAGAAGTCTAGGGTCATGCCAGCTGACAGGAAGCTGGCAAATGTTGTCTCATTGTAAGGAAGAGCAAGAAAGATGACATGGGCAATTATGGACCTGTCAGTCCAGAGCCTGGTAAAATTATGGAGAAAATGATGGTGGGAGTTATGGAAAAACAGCTGAAGGACAATTCTGTCACTGGTTGCAGCCAACACAAGTTTGTGAGGCGAAGGTCCTGTTTAATTTAAGCTCATTCTGTGACACAGTTATCCGTTTAGTTGACCAAGGGAAGCCAGTTGATGTAATCCTTGAGGATTTCAGTGGAGATTTTGATACTGTTTCTCACAACAACCTTCTGGACAGAATGTTCTGCATATGGCTAGACAGAAACACAATGTGGTGGGTGAGCAGTTGGCCAGTAGGTCAGTCCCAAAGGATTATAGTCAGTTTTTTCCATCAGGCTGGTAGATGGTCACTGTCGGGGTCCCCAGGGTTCCATTTTGGGGCCACTTTCCTTTCATGTTTATGCAGATGACTTGAATGCAGGACTAGAAGACGTTCTGAGCAAGTTTGCTGATGAGACCAGATGAGGAGGTGCTGTTGCCTCCACTGAGGGTGGAGAGGACTTGCAGAGAGATGTGGACAAGTCAGAGAAGTGGGTACCAGTTGGTACTAAGCACCAAGTGCATAACGTATAACAAGAACAAGTGCCTGATTGTGCACCGCAGAACATAAAGGACTTCAAACTCTGGGAGAATGTGCAAACGAGGGCACTGGAACTGAGAGATCTGAAGTTCAGAGTTTCACAGGGATTGACTGCTTGTTCAGACTGGGCCCTTCTCACATCCCTTCTCACATCCTGCAATGAAACATAGGTCTCATATGGGACATGAACCTCACAGCGTCCTTGCACCACATGTAGAGCCTGGGATCTTCTGTCCCCATGTCTTTCATTTAACATCATACGGACCTCCAACCCATTGCCCCAGGAAATGCCAGGAGCCAACATGAGAGACAGGATCTCTCTACCACTGGTCTTGCAATCAGGGCTTGACCTGTCTGCTTCGTAAGGCAAAGGAGAGGTTTCTTAGCATGCCAGTGCCTTTGCCTGCCTGTAGTCATGGCTTCCAGTTATCTTCTCTAACAAGTCCCTTGGGAAGCTTACTTGGTAATGGCCCTCAGTGGGCCCATTAATACTCCAAGAAACTTCACTGTTACTTCCGACTTTGTCTTGTTGAGCACTTTGTGCAAACTTCTCTCTGCACTAGAGGCTGATGAACTCAGCATCAAATGCACCCTGGGGCCCATTATAACCTAAAGAATCTCCTGTGCCTTATGCCATCTTGTTATCTTCTTCAGGTTATCAGAACTTGTTCAGCAAAAAGGAGGGATATCTGGAGAGAGCTTAAAGAATCCAGTATAAATTTATTGTCTATTTATTTATAGTTGGGTTTAAAGAAGACATTAAAGCAGCACTGTGCAACTGATACCAATCCAGGATGTCCCAATGAGTTCTGTACTGTTACTGTGTTGACAAAGGTCCTTCTCAACCTCCCCACCCAATTTCTGCTCACAATGGACCTATGGGACTTGCATCACTTTTCTTCACATCACTCTTCTCCTCTGCATTCATCCGCTCAGTGTTAAAACTGCTTTGCACCAACTCCCACTGGCTTTCCTCAGAGAACCAGCTACACATGGAAAAGGAAAGATTTCTCTTTTTTATCTGGCCAGCAAATGGAAAGAAAGGTGATGCAATTGAATGAACAGTAAAACACAGTGATCAACTGCATGCCATGTTCAAGCGGCATCTATTGAAGTTTGTCTTTCATATGGAATATTTTTAAAAGAAATGATTTATTCTGAGGTAGGATAGGATAGATTGAATCACAGTGAAGTAGTTGACAACAGAGGCCATCAGACTCTGAGAGATGGAGCAAATTCCAGTAATCTTCCTGGGATAGATCAGCCAGGTAGTTGAGAGGTATCAACTTAAAACTGATCAGGACTTGTGAGTATTTCACACATTGAGATGGGTTAACACATTCTCATTGATTTATATCTTTGTCTCCAACTCTGTTTTTCACTTTTACTGACATTAATGAACATCTTTCAGACTTCGTGCCTTAATAAAAAAGAGACAGTGATTGAGAAAAAGAAAAAGTATAAGAAGAAAAAGAAAAAGAATAGATAGGAAGGGATAGATCAAATCACAGTGAAGGAGTTGACAACACATTCCATCAGACTTTGGGGAGATGGAACAAATTCCAGTAATCCCCCTGAAAGTCAGAAATCAGACAGATAATTGGGAGGTATCTGACTGAACAAAGAGCAAGGGATGGAGAAATCTGGAGGGCAGTGGGAGTAGTGTGTGCCCAAATGGCCTGCTGAAAACATGCCCTTAACCATGGCCATTTCTTTAGGAGAGCTGAAAAAACTTGGAGGATGAGGCACATCAAATAGGCAGCAGGGAAGAGTAGTGCTGGGCACCAGGCTACAGTCACAGGGCATTGGCACTGGCACCGCTGTCTGTGTCTCTGAACCTGAAGGCATTTGTGTCCAGCGAACACAGTTCTGGAAAACATTGTAGTTTCAGTAAAAGAAAAAAAAAGACATCAAATCACCTCAAAGATTCATATTTACAACTTAAAATGGAACAAGACTCATGAGAATTTTTCATGTTGAGAAGGGTTAACACATTTTCATTGATTTCCATCTTTGTCTTCAATTATTTGTTTCAGTTTTATTGACATTTATGATCAACTATTAAGCTTACAGCCTCAAAATAAATAAATAAATTAAAAGAGATACATTTGCATCTTGCACATGGCCTGATGCCCCTTTCACCTTCACAGTTCCCACAAGTCCTTCCATGCCGGAGAGTATGAGATCCAGCAGAGCACCTCTCCTCTTTGGTTCCTCCACTGCTTGGTCAAGAAGCTGCCATCTGTGCTCTCCATGGATCTGCTGGATGCCACATGCCCTGCTGTGCTGTCCCTGCCACAGATAATGGAGTGACAAAGGCCACCAAATGGGACAAGGGACAGACAACATCAGATTCCCATCTGTCTGCAGAGGGCACCTTCCATTTACTCTCCCTGATCAGGAAGACAGGAAAAGACACTGATGGTCTCCTCTGTTTGCCATTTCCATTAGCTCTGACCTGTCTGCTCTTCCATCCCCAGGCAGAGCTCAGTGCACTCTCACAGAGGGCAGTCGCCCTTCTTTGTCTCCTCGCCCATCCATCCTAAAGACTCGGTATCCCCCTTGTGCTACAGTGCAGTTGTGGAAACCATTAAACTGTGTCCCCATGGTCCAAACAGGAGCTCAGGCCTGCAGTTCTACCAAGATTTCTAGCTTCTTGTGTGTTGGTTTTTGCATTAGTGCAAAAGCACAGAAGTAAATATCCTAATTGAAAAGCATCACTGGACATTGCCTGACTGGATAGCTCATCTATAGAATCAGTGTGCAGAAGGTGGCACACAAACATTAGACCGATCGTGGGTCTTGGAGGTGACGTAGCAGCACGGACACACCATGGGCATGGCTTTCCTGAAGGCCCTGTGCTGCTCTTGTAGCTGTGAGTGAATTCACCGGACAGCCGGTGCTATCCCCTCTCTGGCCCTCAGCTGATGCCCAGGAAGGAGGTGTCTATCTCAGGGATTTCCCACACGGTTTACAAGCACTTGCAAACATCAGGAGCAGCCCAGGCACCTTGGGCATCACCCAGTGTCTGTGTGTGAGCTGCTGCCTCCCAGCTGAAGGACCGAGGACTCAGAGCAGGAGCTCACATGCAGGCAACTCCTTGTGCACTTCTGAACTGAACCAGAGAAATCCCAGCTCCTGTGGTTCTGTGGGGAGCCGAATCCCATTTCAGCTCCAGGATTTCTGTCAAGGGATGAGACTCCTGCACTGCCTCAGCTGGATCACTGCCCTGCACAGGGAAAGTCCAAACCTCGCCTTCCTTGTCTGGTTGCCCTTATTGTTTCATCAAACGATCTCTGGGAGCACTCCCCATATGTCTCCAATCAGTCACTGACCACTGGACATGTGGTGGTTAATTGAGTGGATTTCAAAGCACAGTCATGATGCTGTTGTCTTTCAGGAGCTGTTGGCCATGAGGACCCAGGGACATGTCAGGGGAAATGAGTGGGAAGGATAAAAATGACATAATCTGCTGCTTGCTTGTCCAGGTTCCTGGGACACAGGGAGCTCATAAAAGTGGGCAGAGCTGCAGAGAGACAGCTGTGCCCAGGAGCAGATCTCGTGCACAGCACAGCCTGCAGGTGACAGAAGGAGAGGAGAGAAATTGGAGAGAGCTTGCAGGATGTGTGTGGTGTGAGCGGGCTGTGAACTCACTGCAGGAGCATTGCTCACAGACCATGACAAGGTAAGTCTCACAGCTGACCATGAGCTGCTTTTAATTAAGGGGTAACTATAACTGGGACATCCCATAGGAGATCTGACTGCAGGCACTGCATGTTTCTTTACTGTGGAAAAAGCTTTCTGCTCCAGCTGAGACGGGTGCCCAGGGCTGTCCTGCAGAGCAGGGTCCCTGCTGTGCCCCAGGGGCTGTGTGCCGGGTATGGGACTCTGCCGCCTGCCAGGCTCAGCACTCAGCCTGCCCGGGGAGCTGCCCAGGGCGCTGCGGGGAGACGTGTGGGGTAAGGAGCCCCCGGCAGGGTTTGTGCTGCCACAGCTGCTGCCTGGGGCAGGGGATCACAGCTCCACTGCACAACGGAATGTTTCTGAGGGCACTTTGCAAGAGGAGAGCCAAGGCAGGGGGTTTCCATTTCCTGTTCTGAGGCAAAGAGGTTTGGAGTCAGAAATCTAAAAGGGGCAATAAGAGTTCTGAGAATTTTTCATCAATCAATTGCTTGTTTTGTGAACACTCACACATGATGTGCTTTCAGTCTCCCCTTTCTCGAAGGATGGAATTATCTTCATTTTCTGTAGGCATGAATAATTCACTTATCCTACAAACAGGCAGCATTTTCTAACTGAAACTGAATGCCACAGAAGCTCGGGTAGGGGGCTCTAAGAGCACTTGGGGTAAAGATATGAGACATGAAACAGATGAAAATATCCAGGGAGAAGGCATAAGAAAATAAAAGGAAGGTTAGAGCTCCATATGCTGCTTCTGCTTAAGGAATGCTGAAATACATGAAATTAAATGCAAGTAATGGTGCTAAATGTACACTGTTGTAGGAGAATTAAAACATTTCATAGTATAGCAGGAGTAGTGCCTCTGAGAATGGTCTGGACTTGTCATTATCTTCTGCACTCTGAGCAGTACTCCAAGCCCAACAACAGCAGATGCCCAACAGCAGCTCCATCAGTGAGTTCCTCCTGCTGCCGTTGGCAGACACGCGGCAGCTGCAGCTCCTGCACTTCTGGCTCTTCCTGGGCATCTACCTGGCTGCCCTCCTGGGCAACGGCCTCATCAGCACAGCCGTAGCCTGCGACCGCCGCCTGCACACCCCCATGTACTTCTTCCTCCTCAACCTGGCCCTCCTCGACCTGGGCTGCATCTCCACCACTCTCCCCAAAGCCATGCCCAACGCCCTCTGGGACAACAGGGCCATCTCCTACACAGGATGTGCTGCACAGCTCTTTTTCTTTACCTTCTTCATGTCAGCAGAGTATTCCCTTCTCACCATCATGTCCTATGACCGCTATGTTGCCATCTGCAAGCCCCTGCACTACGGGACCTTGATGGACAGCAGAGCTTGTGCCACCATGGCAGCAGCTGCCTGGGGCACTGGGGTTCTCTATTCCCTGCTGCACACTGCCAGTACGTTTTCACTGCCTCTCTGCCAAGGCAATGTTGTCAACCAGTTTTTCTGTGAAATTCCCCAGATCCTCAAGCTCTCCTGCTCAGAATCAAATCTCAGGGAAGTTGTGTTTCTCATTTTTACTATCAGTTTAGACGTAGGCTGCTATGTTTTCATAGTTGTGTCCTATGTGCAGATCTTCGTGGCTGTGCTGAGGATGCCCTCTGAGCAGGGACGGCGCAAAGCCTTCTCCACGTGCCTCCCTCACCTGGCCGTGGTCTCCCTGTTTCTCAGCACTGGTGCTTTTGCCTACCTGAAGCCCCCCTCCATTCCCTCCCCACTCCTGGATCTGACAGTGGCACTTCTGTACTCAGTGGTTCCTCCAACACTGAACCCTATTATCTACAGCATGAGGAACAGGGAGATCAAGCACGCTCTCAGGAAGGTGTTGCAATACTCACTATTCCCGCTTCAATAAAGTGCACATCTTCATCGCATGATTCCCAGTGATGGTTCTTCATCTTTTATGCATCTTTGATTGATTGATTATGTGAGATATAGCAACGTGCAAAAAAATGTTATTGAACTTATAAATAAAAATTTGTTTCACTTCTTTCACACCTACTATCCATTTTCTCACTCCAAGAGCTCATGTAAACATGGAACCAGATTCCCCGAATAGGTTAAGAGATAAATAAATAGCATTCAAAATACGCTTTTCCTTAGCTCTTCTCTTATCCAACTTTGTCTGGATTTGGGGAAGGTACAGCCACAGATAGAAGCACAACTAGTTCTTTTCATTCCTCCTCTCTTTACACTGATACAGTGCACAGAGGATTCGAGTCCTCTCATTTCTACAGGCCTGAAGGTCTTGTGTGTCTCACAGCAGTCCCGTCGTCTCTACAGCAGCACTCAGTGGTTTGCTTAATTTTCTTATCTCAATACTTGGAACAGCTACAGGACCTGTAGCATAAGTGACCGCAGAGCTCCTTATGAGGGGTGGAGTGACAGTGGGATCTGTCCAGAGCTTGGAGCAACTGCAGGATGTGTAGCAAAAACTTGGAGCTATTGCAGGGACTGTGCCAGGAGTTGCAGAGGCTGCAGCAATGTCAGCAGATCCAGCTCTCTTCCCCTTGAAGATGCTGAATAGTGTTGAACACAGCTCAGTAGGTGTGGGCCAGGCCCTGGCACACTGCAGTCATTTGGGCCTTTTTAGGATTACCAGTGCCACAGCAGACCTGTCTCCAATATTCTACCAGTTTCTCAGGATCCTGCAGTTGCTCGGAGATGAAGTTCCAAAGCCCTGGGGGTGCCCACCACTCCAGGCAGCTGCCCAGACTGTCCCACACCCCCTGCCATGCAGAGCCTTCTCACCTTGGGGCAGATCTCTCACTGATATTCCTGAATAATTGTTTAACCTCAATCCTAGAATCATAGAATCACCAAGGCTGGAAAAGGCCTGACAGATCATCCAATCCAACCGTTCACCTATTACCAATAGCTCCCACTTAACCATGTCCCTCAACACAATATCCAGTCTCTCCTTGAATACCCCTGGTCTCCCAGAGACGACAGTGTAAAATGTGTAATTCCTAATCATACCAACAATATTACTTCCAAAACCCAAAGATGTCCAAAGAGCTGAATGTGCACAAAACTTCACTTTGCCAATTTTATCGTGGTACAAACCAAGGTCAAACAGCATAGCAAAATAAATACCCTAATCCAGCATCCAGAGTTGACAAATGATGCAGCAGGGAAAACAAGCAGCAAGCAAGGAGCTGTGAAATGCAGCTTCATGAGAAGACTCAGCAAGCTTCACAAATAGGGAAACTATCAGCACCATGGCCTGCACATCTCCAACTCCCACAAAGCCCTGTCCACTCTGGACAGATGTGCTGTTACCACAACCCTTGGAGCCTCACATCAGGCACCAAAATGACTGTGGTTGTTGAACCCAACATGTGGCTCAGCAGCTCACAGTGCTTTGTGCACTGCCCCATTCCCAGTGGGATGGGGATGAGAACTGGGAAAAAGAGTACAACTTCTGGGTTGTAACAAAGCAGTTTACTAAGAGAGATAAAAGGAGAGGAGTAATAGTAATCACTATATATCCGTTGATATAGAATCGTATGTAACAACTGATGCACAAGCACTTGCTCAGCACCACCAGACTGATGCTCAGCTGGGCCCTGAGCAGTGAAGAGACTGAGATGAACTCCCACCCCTTTCAATACAATTTCTGCTTGCTGTCAGCTGATAGAGAACGTCCCTTTGGCCACTATCAGTCAGCTGTCCTCACTCTGTTCCCTCCCAGCTCCATGTGCCCTCCACTGACCATGGCCTTGGCTCTGTACAACACTGCTTAGCAGCAGCTGTAAACATCAGAGTGTTATCAATGGTTTTCTCCTAGAACCAAAACACTGCACCACAGCAGACAGTCTGAAGAAAACAATTCCATCCCAGCTGTAACTCAGATTCCTGCCTGTCCCCTCTTCTTGTTCTTCCTGATCAGGAAGCAAGGAACAGAATCTGCCGCTCTCCTCTCTGAGCCCTTTCCATCAGTTCTCAGCTGGCTCCTCTGCCATCCCCAGGCAGAGCTCAGTGCCCTCTCATGGATGGCAGCAGCCTTTTCTCTTCTTCCTTGCCCATCCGTCATGCAGAATCTGTACCCCATTTGCTACAGTACAGAGCTGAGAATCAACCCACCGTCTCTGTGAACCAAACAAGACCCTAGGCCTGCAAAGGCACAGAGATTTGGAGTTCGCTGAGTGAATGTTTGTGGTCCTCTCATTAGTGTAAGGATTCTTCAGAAAGCATCCCCTTCCAGAAGCATGCTTTGATTTAGCCTGTCTGGGTTTTGCATCTACACTGTGGTACTGATGTTCAGGGCCTTGCTCAGAATCAGCAGCCTGCATGAAAGGAAAAGCTCTGTGGTTTTCTCTTGATTTGTCCCGTTTATTTCCCATGCTACCCGCACTGGTCTACAGGCACTTTAGGGCAGCAGTAGGTTGGGGTTACCCCCAGAGGGTACACAGTAAGATTTAGGACGGGGTATTGGCAACAAGACTTTCTCTGAGGAATCCTCACACAATCCTATAGAACAACTCAGAGGCTTTCCATTCAATCTCCAACAGCAACAATATCCCTCAGCCCTTCTCTGTCACATCCAATTCCCCACCCTTCCCCATTTGGACCTGGTTTAAAGCCCTATAATCAATCAGTGCAGGAGCATTTCAGATGGGGTCATGGAGGAGGCAGACTGCCATTCTTGGGGTGGCCATTTTCCCAGGAGGGCATGGTGGGAGGGCTTTGTCCCATCTGGTTCCACCAACACTTGCATCCACCCAGCAGAAGGCTGTGCCCTCTGTGTCCCACTTGAACTCTGCATGGAGCTTACAGTTGGCAGTGACATGGCTGAGAAGCTCTGGGCATGGATTAAGGGACAGGGAATTAATGTGCCTTCCTAACTTCCTCCCTGCATGCCTTAGCAACTTCCTTGTAATCTCCCCAAGTACCCAGCCCCTTCTTCCAGAGGACGGAGATTCTCTTTTTCTTCCTGAGTCTCAATAGTTTTTCCCAGTTCATCTGCACTGGTCTTCTTCCCCTATGGCTCACCTTATGGCATTCAGGGACAGCCTGATCTCGTGCCTTTAAGATTTCCATCTTGAGGAGTGTCCAGGCTTCCTGGACCCCTTTACCCATAAGGAGCAACTCCCAAGGGACCTGTGCTACAAGTGTCCTGAACAGGTCAAAGTCCGCCCTCTAGAAGTTCAGGATAGTAGTTTTGCTAGTCACCCTTCTGACATCTCCAAGAATAGAGAATTCTACCATTTCATGGCCACTCTGCCCAAGACAGTCCCCAACCTTCTCAACTCCTACCAGTCCTTCACTGTTAGTGAAGAGCAGGTCTAGCAAGGAACCACCCCTGGTAGGACTTCATACCAGCTGTGTAAGGAAGCTGTCTTGCATGCAATCTATAAACCTCTTGGACTGATTCCTCTGCTATTTATTATATTCCCAGCATATATCAGAGAAGTTGTAGTCTCCCAAGAAAATGAGTGCTGGCAATCTTGCGACTTCAGTAAGCTGCTCATAGAATGCCTCACCCATCAATTAGGCGGTCTATAAGAAACCTTTAGCAAGATGTCACACTTACAGGCCTTTCCCCCGATCCTTACAAACATGCACTTCATTCTGAAGCCCAAGCTCTTCAACATCAAAACTCTCTTTAATATAAAGGGCCACACCACCACCCTTCCTTCCTCCTCTATCCCTTCTGAAGAGCTTGTAACCATCCATCACAGCACTCCAGTCATGGCAGTGGTCCCACCATGGGTCGGTAATAGCAACTAGGTCATGGTTTGTCAGATGCACAGTTGCTTCCAGCTCCTCTTGCTTGTTGACCAAGCTGCGTGCGTTGGTGTAGACGCACTTCAGCTGAGGCATCTGCCTCTCTCCCAGCTCAAACAGCATTTCCCTAGGCTTATCTCTGGTAAGCCCTGTTTTGTCCACTCCCCCATCGTAGCTAGTTTAAAGCTCTTTCGATAAGCCCCGCTACCGTCTATGCTAGGATTCACTTCCCCCTTTGAGACAGTTGGGTTCCATTCATGGATAACAGACCATGGGCCAAGTAAACTGTCCTGTGATCAAAGAACTCAAAGTTTCTGGCTCAGTACCAACCTCTGAGACAATTGTTCATTGCTTTGCTTTCCAAGCCTGCTCTGTGTCCCTCACTGCCACTGAAGGTATAGAACAAAAAATCACTTGATCTCCCACTTTGTGAACTAAATGGCCTAAATTCCTGAAATCTCTTTTTATAGTTTGTAGTCTTATCTAAGAAATTTCATCACTGCCCACCTAAACTATGAGTAGTGGAAAATAATCAGTGGACCTAACCAGCATTGGGAGTTTCCTCATTATGTCCCTGACCTGAAACCAAGAAGGCAGCAGACTTACTGACAACTGGGGTCCAGTCTGCAACTAGTCTCTATTCCTCTGAGAAGGGAGTCACCCACCACGGCCACCCTTCTTTCTTTCATGGCAGAGGAAGTCACAAGGCTTGGTAGTGACTGCCTTGCATTAGGTTTCCTCCTAGGCAGATCCTCCATTGCCTCCCCATTCTTATCTCCTTCAGATTTCAGAGTGTCAAACCTGTTGCTTAGATGGATCAGGGGTCGAGGGCTAGGCAGGCATGGGGGGGCTCCTGTGATGTTGAGTTGGGACTCTCTTCCAACCCTTCTCATCAGTCAGGTCTGTCTGACTGTGACAGGGCAGGGAGTCAACCACTTTTCTGGGGGTATCTGCCTGGCAGCCTTCCCTCGGGGATGCCAGCAAGTCACTCCACCAGCCCATCTCCCGATCACACTCCCTGATGGTAAACTGCGAGTAAAACCTTGAGTAAAGTGAGAGTTCACCTAGACAAAAGTATGAGTAGAAACATGGACTGACGTGAGGGTAAACCCAGAGTAAACCCAGGATCCCATCCATTGGGCATGCACAGCCTCTGAGGGCAACTTTTTCCAGTGTTGCTGTGTAAAACTATAGGTTCCTCACATCTAACCTATGTCTCCCCTTTTTAATTTAAATCCGTTTCCATTTGTCCTGTTATCAACAGACCATCCCATCCTTATTCTAGCGTTAGGCATCTCATCCTCAGATGGAAACCCTGGGGCTGAATTGGGATCAGTTTTTCAAAGAACCACAGGAGCTACAAGTTCACCTAGCTGAGTTCAGATGTGCACAGTGAGGTGTCTGTGTGTGAGTCCCTCATCTGAATCCTTGGTTTTTATTCCACAGGGACTGCACTACTCATACACAGTCTCTCAGTGATGCCCAAGGTGCCTTGGGTGATCCTAGTTTTGTGCTAGTGCTTGTAAACTGTGACGGAAAATCTATGAGATAGACACCTCCTTCTGGAGCATCAGCTGAGGGCCAGAAGGGAGGTATTCTTGGCCATCCTAAATACCACCTCAGCCACGTGCTTAGGGCACCCATTGTGTCTTTTGCACCTGACCCCATGGAGTATGTAGTGATATTCAGCTTATCAAAAGGATGAGCTCAGAACAGAAGAGGCAGATCTTCCTCTCTGCTCCATCTGTGGCATAGTCTGGATTTCAAGGCATTGCAAAGCTATGGCACATCTACGTTCTTGCACTGATGACACTTTAGCATGCTCTGGGCTCGCATTTCAATGGCATCTAATAAATCTAGGGTCATACCTGTTGACAGGAAGCTGGCAAATGTTGTCTCATTGTAAGGAAGAGCAAGAAAGATGACACGGGCAACTATGGACCTGTCAGTCTCACTACAGTGCTTGGTAAAATTATGGAGAAAATGATGGTGGGAGTTATGGAAAAACAACTGAAGGACAGGTCACAGACAACACAAGATACAGAGGGGAAGGTCCTATTTAATTTCAGGTCTTTTTATGACACCTTTATCCATTGAGCTGAACAAGGGAAGGCAGTTGATGTAATCCTTGATGATTTCAGTAGAGCTTTTGATACTATTTCTCCAGCACCCTTCTGGACAGAAATTCCTGCATACAGCTAGACAGAAACAGAACGTGGTGTGTTGTAATACAAGAAGAATTTTACAGAGCAGCAGCCATGGATTGAGATAAGGAGTTCACAGAGCAGCAGCTGCGGAGCAGGATAAACAGCATGAGAACAAAGGACATCTCTAGGAAAAGAATGAATGGCTCGTGGCTTTGAAGGGGGGTTATAGGGTTGTTATTGCAGTAGCTTTCCTCCAATTAGCGTGTGTGATTTTTGGACACCCTTGTCTGTCTCCTATAAAAGTCTGGCTTTCGGGCAATAAATTGATGCAGCTATATGTAACTATATTGGTGTTTCTCTGTTTGACCCAGCACGCTGACATTTTGCCTTTCAGGTTCACCAGCAGTGGTGGGTGAGCAGTTGGCCAGTAGTTCTGTCCCAAAGGATTATAGTCAGTGGGTTCCATTGGGCTGGTAGATGGTCACTGTCAGAGCTCCCCAGGGTTCCATTTTAGGGCCACTTTCCTTTCATGTTTATGCAGATGACTTGCATGCAGGACTAGAAGATGTTCTGAGCAAGTTTGCTGATGAGACCAGATGAGGAGGTGTTGTTGCCTCCACTGAGGGTGGAGAGGACTTGCAGAGAGATGTGGACAAGTCAGAGAAGTGGGTACCAGTTGGTACTAAGCACCAAGTGCATAAAGTATAACAAGAACAAGTGCCTGATTGTGCACCTGGGTATGGGCAACCCTGGACATAAACACTGTCTGTATATTGGACACATGAGAGACGTCTGACTGAAAAGGATTGGGGGTCCTGCTCAACATAAAATTTTAAGTGAGTCAGCAGTGTGCCCAGCCAGCCAAGAAGGCCAACAGTCCCCTAAAGTGCATCAAGCAATTTATTGCCAGCTGGGTGGGAGAAAGGTTTGTCCCTCTTTGCTCTGCATTGCTACTGCCTCACCTGGAGCACTGGGTGCACTTCTGGGCAATGCAGAACATAAAGAACATCAAACTATGGGAGAGTGTGCACAGGAGGGCACTGGAACTGAGAGATCTGAAGTTCAGAGTTTCACTGGGATTGACTGCTTGTTCAGACTGGGCCCTTCTCACACCCCACATCCTGTGATGAGACACAGGGCACATGTGGGATATGAACTTTAACAGCATCCTTGCACCACATGCAAATGCTTTTCCCAGTGCTTCAGTGTTCCACCACCCATTGCTTTCAACATAGTTTTCAACACCCCATTGTATCTTTTAATTTTACCAGAAGCTGGTGCATGGTAGGGGATATGATAAATCCACTCAATGCCATGAACTTTGGCCCAAGTATTTATTAAGGGAATTTTTGAAATGTGTCCCATTATGAGACTCAGTTCTTTCTGAGGTGTCATGTCTCTATAGGACTTGTTTCTAACAACCCAATATTGTGTTTCTGGCAGTAGCATGGGGTACTGCGTATGTTTCAAGCCACCCAGTGGTTGCTTCCACCATGGTAAGCACAAAACGCTTATCATTATGAGATCCTGGCAAGGTGACATCATTCACCTGTCACTCCTCCCCATATTTATACTTTTGCCTTGGCCTTCCCCCCAGAGAGGCTTCATATTCTTGGCTTGTTTAATTATGGCACATGATTCACAGTCATGAATAACCAGTGCAATAGCATCCATAGTTAAGTCCACCCCTCAGTCTCTAGCTCAATTATATGTTATGTCCATTCCTTGATGGCCTGAGGTCTCATGGAACCATCAAGCTTGAAATAATTCACTCTTGTTCTGCCAGTCCAAGTCTATTTGAGCCACCTCAATTCTGGCAGCTCGACCTACCTGATGGTTGTTTTGTTGTTCTGCAATAGCCCGACTCTTGGGCAAGTGTGCATCCATGTGACACACCTTTACAATCATATCTTTTTTTTGAGCAGTTATGTTTTTCTACAGTTCAGCAGCCCAAATAGGTTTACACCTCCGTTGCCAGTTATTTTGTTCCCACTGCTGTAACAACCCCCATAAGGCATTTGCCACCATCCATGAGTCAGTATAAAGATAAAGCATTGGCCACCTCTCCCGTTCAGCCACATCTAAGGTCAGCTGGACAGCTTTTACCTCTGCAAACTGACTTGATTCTCCTTTACCTTCAGTGGCCTCTGCGACCTGTCGTGTGGGGCTCCAAACAGCAGCTTTCCATCTCCGATGCTTCCCTACAATATGAAATGATCCATCAGTGAAAAGAGCATATTTCTTTTCATTTTCTGGTAGTTCGATGTATGGTGGGGCCGCTTTAGCACATGACACCTCTTCTCCTGGTGATGTTCCAAACTTTTTATCTTCAGTCCAGTTCATGATCACTTCTAAAATTCCTGGACGATTGAGGTTCCCCATCCGCGCTTGTTGTCTAATCAGTGCAATCCACTTGCTCCAGGTGGCATCGGTAGCATGATGGGTGGAGAGAACCTCCCCTTTCAACATCCGGTTCATCATTGACAGTCGAGGTGCCAGAAAGAGCTGCATTTCAGTACCAGCTACTTCGGAAGCAGCCCGAGCCCCCTCATACGCGGCTAAGATCTCCTTCTCAGTTGGAGTGTAGCACTCTTCAGACCCCTTGTACGCTCAGCTCCAGAATCCCAGGGGTCGGCCTTGGGTCCCTCCTGAGGCTCTTTGCCACAAACTCCAAGTGGGACCTTTCTCTCCAGCAGCAGTATAGAGGATGTTCTTTACATCCTGTCCAGTCCGTACTGGCCCCAGGTCCATGGCACAGGCTATCTCCTGTTTAATCTGTTCAAAAGCCTGCTGCTGCTCTGGGCCCTATGCAAAATCATTCTTCTTCTGCATCACCTGATAAAGGGGGCTTACAATGAGGCTGTAGTTTGGAATGTGCATCCTCCAAAAGCCCACTGCACCCAGGAAAGATTGTGTCTCTTTCTTGCTAGTTGGTGGAGACATGGCAGTGATTTTGTCAATCACTGTTGGGATGTGATGACATCCATCCTGCCACTTTATACCTAAGAACTGAATTTCCTGGGCAGGCCCTTTTACTTTGCTTCACTTAATAGCAAAACTGGCTCATAGAAGAATTTGAATTATTTGCTCTCCAGCACAGCAGCACTCAGTGGGGGTGTGACCTCATTCAGGCCACGGTAGTCTACTGTCAGCCTCCATTCTCCACTGGCTTTACGCACTGGCCATATGGAGCTGTTAAAAGGTGAGTGAGTTTTACTGATCACTCCCTGATTCTCCAACTGGCGAATCAAATCATGAATGGGGAGCAAGGAATCCCTGTTGGTGCGATACTGCCGTCTGTGCACTGTCTTTGTAGCAATCGGTACCTGCTGCTCTTTTATTTTTACTCGTAGCAGCCTCACAACAGACGGGTCCTCTGACAGGCCAGGCAAAACAGACAGCTGCTTAATGTTGTCCATATCTACAGCAGCGATTCCAAAGGCCCAGTGATACCCCTTAGTATCCTTGAAATGCCCTCTTCTGAGGTATCCTCAATACCAAGTATGAACGGAAACCCTGGACCACTCACATAGGATGTTTTTTCCAGTCTTTACCAGTGAGGCTTATTTCAGCCTCCAACACAGTCAATTCTTGAGAGATATCCAGAAATATGGATTGATTCTGTCCCTTCATGACTGGAGGGCATTAGGGTGCACTGTGCACCAGTATCCACCAGTGCCTTATATTTCTGTGGTTCTGATGTGCTAGGCCATCAAATCCACACAGTCCAATAAACTCTATTATCCCTTCCACTCCCTTGAATGAGGGCAGGGCCCCTCTATTGGTTACCTGTGATAACTGGAGCAGCCGTACTGGTGGTTGGACTGTTTTGTAGTTCCCTCACCCGTGCTCATAGTACAGGAGTAGGCTGGTCATGCCACTTCCTCGTGTCTTCTCTGTGGTCACGTAGGTAACACCACAAGGAAACACACAGTGCAATTTACTGTTGTTCCTTGCTCAATCTGGAAAGCGCTTGTGTCTAATAGCTGAGAATTTTAATGATACACATGAAGGCATTATGGTCGTTAATTTCTTTACGATCTCTCGCCTTCAACTGAAGCAGCAGCTAGGCCAATTACCAAGTGACACCAAGGAGATGAAGTGGCAAAATGGCGATTTATTGAAACAGACACATCCTTATATAACCTACGCCTTTTTGTCTACACCCACTGTATTACACTAAGATTCTTCCAGAATATGGGGAAGGGCCTGTCACATCACAACAAGCTACCGTCCCAGCTGTCCCAACAGCGAAGCAACCAGGTAACAAGAGATTCATTCTGGTGCCGTGTGAACTCCTTTCTTACGCCTTCGATTTCAGTCATCTTCAGGGATCGACAAACAGTAACAGAGATTTCCTCCTCATCACTCTCTTCTTCATGACACTTTTCCTTTTTCCTTTCTCGGTACTTATCCAGACCTGTCACCTGGATCTTCTGTTGCCTCCTCCTCCACTTCTTTTTTCCGTTCTAGACGTGAGGACACCCATTTCCATTTCTTGCCTTCCACAAGGGCAACTGATATTGTTACTGGTGCCTCCTGTGACTGATCAAAATTGACTTGGGGATTTCCCTTTTTGGCTAGAACCTCAGCTCGGAAATTCTCTCTTTTCGGAACAGTGTTATATAGAGCACGGTAAGCACAAGCCAAGCCCCAAATAAGTCATACCCCCTTAGATCTATCTAGGCTGCGCCATCCCTGACTCAAATACTGGCTTAGTTTCTCGGGATCCCACAGGTGTTCAAGAGTTAAATCCCATGACATTGCGGGCCCCCATGTGTTGGCGAACCTGAAGGCAAAAGTCAGCGTTCTAGGACAAACAACCACACACCAATATAGTTAAATATAGCTGTGTCCATCTATTGCCTGAAGAGCCGTACTTTTATAGCAAACAAACAAGGGTGTTCAAAAATCACACGTACTAATTGGAAGAAAGCTTCTGCAATAAGAACCCTAAAACCCCGCTTCAAAGCCACGAGCCTTTCACTCTTTTGCTAGAGGTGTCCTTGGTTCTCATGCTGTTTATCCTGCTCTGCAGCTGCTGCTCTGTAAAGTGCTTATCTTGATCCATGGCTGCTGCTCTGTAAAATTCTTCTTGTATTACAACAGAATGGCAGTTCCCTGGGGTCTCCAGCACACCCCCAGCCAGCTGGCAAATGCCACTGAGGACCTTTAGGAAAGACATGCCCTGGGTAGTGACAATGTTCACTGGACAACTGTGAGCCCCACAATGGGTCTCGTACCTGTGTGCCATCTTCTGAACACCAGTAGCACGGTGTAGATGCAAGGCCCAGCCAGGCAAAATCAAAACATGCTTCTGGAAGGGGATCCTTTCTGAAGAGTCGTTACACTAATGAGAGGACCACAAACATTCACTCAGCGAACTCCAAATCTCTGTGCCTTTGCAGGCCTAGGGTCTTGTTTGGTTCACAGAGACATGGTGGGTTGATTCTCAGCTCTGTACTGTAGCAAATGGGGTACAGATTCTGCATGACGGATGGGCAAGGAAGAAGAGAAAAGGCTGCTGCCATCCATGAGAGGGCACTGAGCTCTGCCTGGGGATGGCAGAGGAGCCAGCTGAGAACTGATGGAAAGGGCTCAGAGAGGAGAGCGGCAGATTCTGTTCCTTGCTTCCTGATCAGGAAGAACAAGAAGAGGGGACAGGCAGGAATCTGAGTTACAGCTGGGATGGAATTGTTTTCTTCAGACTGTCTGCTGTGGTGCAGTGTTTTGGTTCTAGGAGAAAACCATTGATAACACTCTGATGTTTACAGCTGCTGCTAAGCAGTGTTGTACAGAGCCAAGGCCATGGTCAGTGGAGGGCACATGGAGCTGGGAGGGAACAGAGTGAGGACAGCTGACTGATAGTGGCCAAAGGGACATTCTCTATCAGCTGACAGCAAGCAGAAATTGTATTGAAAGGGGTGGGAGTTCATCTCAGTCTCTTCACTGCCCAGGGTCCAGCTGAGCATCAGTCTGGTGGTGCTGAGCAAGTGCTTGTGCATCAGTTGTTACATACAATTCCATATCAACGGATATATAGTGATAACTATTACTCCACTTCTTTTATCTCTCTTAGTAAACTGCTTTGTTACATCCCAGAAGTTGTACTCTTTTTCCCAGTTCTCATCCCCATCCCACTGGGAATTGGGCAGTGCACAAAGCACTGTGTGCTGCTGAGCCACATGTTGGGTTCAACAACCACTGTCATTTTGGTGCCTGATGTGAGGCTCCAAGGGTTGAGATAGCAGCACATCTGTCCAGAGCGGACAGGGCTTTGTGGGAGCTGGAGAAGTGCAGGCCATGGTGCTGATATGTGTGGATGTGCTCCCTATGTGTGGAGCTTGTTGAGTCTTCTCATGAAGCTTCACTGCACAGCTCCTTACTTGGTGCTTGGATGCTGCATTAGGGTATTTATTTTGCTATGCTGTTTGACCTCAGTTTGTACCACGATAAAATTGGCAGCTGACAAAGTGAAGTTTTGTGCACATTCAGCTCTGCGGTCATCTTTGGGTTTTGGAAGTAATATTGTCCATATGATTAGGAATTACACAATTTACATTGTCGCCTCTGTGAGTCCGGGGGTGTACTGGATATTGTGTTGAGGGACATGGTTTAGTGGGAGCTATAGGTAATAGGTGAACGGTTGGACTGGATGATCTTTTAGGCCTTTTCCAACCTTGGTGATTCTATGAATCTATGATTGAGGTTAAACAATTATTCAGGAATATCAGTGAGAGATCTGCCCCAAGGTGAGAAGGCTCTGCATGGCAGAGGGTGTGGGACGGTCTGGGCAGCTGCCTGGAGTGGTGGGCACCCCCAGGGCTTTGGAACTTCATCTCCGAGCAACTGCAGGATCCTGATAGACTGGTAGAATATTGGGGGCAGGTCTGCTGTGGCACTGGTAACCCCCAAGAGGCACAAATGACTGCAGTGTGCCAGATCCAGAGAGCTGGATCTGCTGACAGTGCTGCAGCCTCTGCAACTCCTGGCACAGACCATGCAGCAGCTCCAATGTTTTGCTACACGTCCTGCAGTTGCTCCAAGCTCTGGGCAGATCCCTCTGTCACTCCACCCCTCATAATGAGCTCTGCAGTTACTCCTGCTACGGGTCCTGTAGCTGTTCCAAGTATGGTAATAAGAAAATGGTACAAATTCCTCCCAAGGGAGGAAGTACAGCCCTGCGGTGGCTCCAACCCCTCCAATGAGCCCAGTGGCTGCTCCAACATAGTCACAGGTCCTGTGGTGGTTCCAGCTCTGGCAATGAACTCTGAGGTCACTTCAACTCCTGCAACAGCCCAACAGCCACTTCAGCTCCTACAGTGAACCCTGTGGCTGTTAAAACCCCTGCAACTAATCCTGGACTTGCAGACAGATGCGCATAGGGATTAGTTCATATATGCTTGCAACTGCATATGTTGTATATGTGTGAAAATACACTAAATATATTATATATGTATAAATACATTTGTCATAATTATTATCCTTTTCTTTTTCTCTTTGTCTCAACCCATAAACCTTAAACCACAGCACTGCCTTGAGATGCTTACGGATCTCCTTGGGACTATTCAATCTGATCTGGTCACACAGTGAAGAGCACCTGAAGATCTCAAGGTTTTCTCAGGGAGCAGCTCCTGAGGTATATTCCTTACACCAGCTTTGGAAGAGGCCTCCCTCCAGTTCTCTGGTCCTGCTCTAAAGGGGCCCTCTTGTTATGGCAGTGCCAGCAAGGAGACCAGCTCTGACAGACCTGTTCATATTGCCGGCTACTGACTGCAGCCCTGGATTGCTGCTGTAGAGGCAACAGGACTGTTGTGAGACACACAAGACCTTCAGGACTGCACAAATGAGAGGACTCAAGAGCACTGCAGCACTGGTAAGAGCACATGAATGAAAAGAGCACGTTGAGCTGCTGTCTGTGGCTGTACCTCCCCAAATCCAGGCAAAGTAGGAAGAAAGAAAATCTAAGTAAGTCTATTTTGAAAGCTTTTTAGGTATCTTATAACATATTCAGGGAATCTGGTTCCATGTTTACATGAGTTCTTGGAGTGAGAAAATGGAAATTAGGTAGGAAAGAATTTAAATACATTTTTATTTATAAGTTCAATAACATTTTTTTTTTGCACATTCCTATATCTCACATAATCAAACAGACAAAGATGCATAAAACATAAAGAACCACCACTGGGAATCCTATTGAGGAAGTTGTGCATTTTATTGTAGCTGGAATAGTGCTTATTGCAACACCTTCCTGAAAGCGTGCTTGATCTCCCTGTTCCTCATGCTGTAGATAATAGGGTTTAGTGTTGGAGGAACCACTGCATACAGAAGTGCCACTGTCAGATCCAGGAGTGGGGAGGAAATGGACGGGGGCTTCAGGTAGGCAAAAGCACCAGTGCTGAGAAACAGGGAGACCACAGCCAGGTGAGGGAGGCACATGGAGAAGGCTTTGTGCCGTCCCTGCTAAGAGGGCATCCTCAGCACAGCCATGAAGATGTGCACATAGGACACAACTATGAAAACAAAGCAACCAAAGCCTAAACTGACACCAAAAAAGAGAAATACAAATTCCATGAGGTAGGAGCCAGAGCAGGAGAGCTTGAGGATCTGTGGGATTTCACAGAAAAACTGGTTGACAACATTGCCTTGGCAGAGAGGCAGTGAAAACGTACTGGCAGTGTGCAGCAGGGAATAGAGAACCCCAGTGCCCCAGGCAGCTGCTGCCATGGTGGCACAAGCTCTGCTGTCCATCAAGGTCCCGTAGTGCAGGGGCTTGCAGATGGCAACGTAGCGGTCATAGGACATGATGGTGAGAAGGGAATACTCTGCTGAGAGGAAGAAGGAAAAGAAAAAGAGCTGTGCAGCACATCCTGTGTAGGAGATGGCCCTGGTGTCCCAGAGGGCGTTGGCCATGGCTTTGGGGAGAGTGGTGGAGATGCAGCCCAGGTCGAGGAGGGCCAGGTTGAGGAGGAAGAAGTACATGGGGGTGTGCAGGCGGCGGTCGCAGGCTACGGCTGTGCTGATGAGGCCGTTGCCCAGGAGGGCAGCCAGGTAGATGCCCAGGAAGAGCCAGAAGTGCAGGAGCTGCAGCTGCCGCGTGTCTGCCAACGGCAGCAGGAGGAACTCGCTGATGGAGCTGCTGTTGGACATCTGCTGTTGTTGGGCTTGGAGTCCTGCTCAGAGTGCAGAAGATAATGACAAGTCCAGACCATTCTCAGAGGCACTACTCCTGCTATACTATGAAATGTTTTAATTCTCCTACAACAGTGTACATTTAGCACCATTACTTGCATTTAATTTCATGTAGATCAGCATTCCTTAAGCAGAAGCAGCATATGGAGCTCTAACCTTCCTCTTATTTTCTTATCCCTTCTCCCTGGATATTTTCATCTGTTTCATGTCTCATATCTTTACCCCAAGTGCTCTTAGAGCCCCCTACCCGAGCTTCTGTGGCATTCAGTTTCAGTTAGAAAATGCTGCCTGTTTGTAGGATAAGTGAATTATTCATGCCTACAGAAAATGAAGATAATTCCATCCTTCGAGAAAGGGGAGACTGAAAGCACATCATGTGTGAGTGTTCACAAAACAAGCAATTGATTGATGAAAAATTCTCAGAACTCTTATTGCCCCTTTTAGATTTCTGACTCCAAACCTCTTTGCCTCAGAACAGGAAATGGAAACCCCCTGCCTTGGCTCTCCTCTTGCAAAGTGCCCTCAGAAACATTCCGTTGTGCAGTGGAGCTGTGATCCCCTGCCCCAGGCAGCAGCTGTGGCAGCACAAACCCTGCCGGGGGGCTCCTTCCCCCCACCCGTCTCCCCGCAGCACCCTGGGCAGCTCCCCGGGCAGGCTGAGTGCTGAGCCTGGCAGGCGGCAGAGTCCCATACCCGGCACACAGCCCCTGGGGCACAGCAGGGACCCTGCTCTGCAGGACAGCCCTGGGCACCCGCCTGCAGCCCCGGCTGCACAGCCTGCAGCCGTGCTGGGACATGCAGCCCTCAGGGCTGTGATTTCATACTGCAGTATGGAAGCCCTCAGCTGGAGCAGAAGGCTTTTTCCACAGTAAAGAAACATGCAGTGCCTGCATCCAGATCTCCTATGGGATGTCCCAAATTAAGTTGACCCTCTATGAAAAGCAGCTCATGGTCTGCAGTGAGACTTACCCTGTCATGGTCTGTGAGCAATGCTCCTGCAGTGAGCTCACAGCCCGCTCACACCACACACATCCTGCAAGCTCTCTTCAGTTTCTCTCCTCTCCTTCTGTCACCTGCAGGCTGTGCTGTGCACAAGAGCTGCTCCTGGGCACAGCTGTCTCTCTGCAGCCCTGCACACTTTTATGAGCTCCCTGTGTCCCAGGAGCCTGGACAGGCAAGCAGCAGATTATGTCATTTTTATCTTTCCGACTTGTCTCCCCTGACATGTCCCTGGGTCCTCATGGCCAACAGCTCCTGAAAGACAACAGCATCATGACTGTGCTTTGAAATTCGCTCAATTAACCACCACATGTCCAGTGGTCAGTGACTGATTGGAGACATATGGGGAGTGCTCCCAGAGATTGTTTGATGAAACAATAAGGGCAACCAGACAAGGAAGGCAAGGTTTGGACTTTCCCTGTGCAGGGCAGTGATCCAGCTGAGGCAGTGCAGGAGTCTCATCCCTTGACAGAAATCCTGGAGCTGAAATGGGATTCAGCTCCCTACACACCCACAGGAGCTGGGATTCCTCTGGTTCAGTTCAGAAGAGCACAAGGAGTTGCCTGCATGTGAGCTCCTGCTCTGAGTCCTCGGACCTTCAGCTGGGAGGCAGCTGCTCACACACAGACACTGGGTGATGCCCAAGGTGCCTGGGCTGCTCCTGATGTGTGCCAGTGCTTGTAAACCATGTGGGAAATCCCTGAAATAGACAGCTCCTTCCTGGGCATCAGCCGAGGGCCAGAGAGGGGATAGCACTGGCTGTCTGGTGAATTCACTCACAGCTGCAAGAGCAGCACAGGGCCTTCAGGAAAGCCATGCCCATGGTGTGACCATGTTGCTGTGTCAACTCCAAGGCCCACGATCAGTCTAATGTTTGTGTGCCACCTTCTGCACACTGATACCATAGATTAGCTATCCAGTCAGGCTATGTCCAGTGATGCTTTCCAATTAGGATGTTTACTTCTGTGGTTTTGCACAAATGCAAACACCAACACACAAGAAGCTAGAAATCTTGATAGAGCTGCAGGCCTGAGCTCCTGTTTGGACCATGGGGACACAGTTTAATGGCTTCCACAACTGCACTGTAGCACAAGGGGGATACCGAGTCTTTAGGATGGATGGGCGAGGAGATAAAGAAGGGTGAATGCCCTCTGTGAGAGTGCACTGAGCTCTGCCTGGGGATGGAAGAGCAGACAGGTCAGAGCTAATGGAAATGGCAAACAGAGGAGACCATCAGTGTCTTTTCCTGTCTTCCTGATCAGGGAGAGTAAATGGAAGGTGCCCTCTGCAGACAGATGGGAATCTGATGTTGTCTGTCCCTTGTCCCATTTGGTGGCCTTTGTCACTCCATTATCTGCAGCAGGGACAGCACAGCAGGGCATGTGGCATCCAGCAGATCCCTGGAGAGCACAGATGGCAGCTTCTTGACAAAGCAGTGGAGGAACCAAAGAGGAGAGGTGCTCTGCTGGATCTCATACTCTCCGGCATGGAAGGACTTGTGGGAACTGCGAAGGTGAAAGGGGCATCAGGCCACGTGCAAGATGCAAATGTATCTCTTTTTATTTATTTTGAGGCTGTAAGCTTAATAGTTGATCATAAATGTCAATAAAACTGAAACAAATAATTGAAGACAAAGATGGAAATCATTGAAATTGTGTTAACCCTTCTCAACATGAAAAATTCTCATGAGTCTTGTTCCATTTTAAGTTGTAAATATGAATCTTTGAGGTGATTTGATGTCTTTTTTTTTCTTTTACTGAAACTACAATGTTTTCCAGAACTGTGTTCGCTGGACACAAATGTCTTCAGATTCAGAGACACAGACAGTGGTGCCAGTGCCAATGCCCTGTGACTATAGCCCGGTGCCCAGCACTACTCTTCCCTGCTGCCTATTTGATGTGCCTCATCCTCCAAGTTTTTTCAGCTCTCCTAAAGAAATGGCCATGGTTAAGGGCATGTTTTCAGCAGGCCATTTGGGCACAAACTACTCCCACTGCCCTCCAGATTTCTCCATCCCTTGCTCTTTGTTCAGTCAGATACCTCCCAATTATCTGTCTGATTTCTGACTTTCAGGGGGATTACTGGAATTTGTTCCATCTCCCCAAAGTCTGAGAATCAGTGAGAATGTGTTAACCCGTCTCAATGTGTGAAATACTCACAAGTCCTGATCAGTTTTAAGTTGATACCTCTCAACTACCTGGCTGATCTATCCCAGGAAGATTACTGGAATTTGCTCCATCTCTCAGAGTCTGATGGCCTCTGTTGTCAACTACTTCACTGTGATTCAATCTATCCTATCCTACCTCAGAATAAATCATTTCTTTTAAAAGTATTCCATATGAAAGACAAACTTCAATAGATGCAGCTTGAACATGGCATGCAGTTGATCACTGTGTTTTACTGTTCATTCAATTGCATCACCTTTCTTTCCATTTGCTGGCCAGATAAAAAAGAGAAATCTTTCCTTTTCCATGTGTAGCTGGTTCTCTGAGGAAAGCCAGTGGGAGTTGGTGCAAAGCAGTTTTAACACTGAGCGAATGAATGCAGAGGAGAAGAGTGATGTGAAGAAAAGTGATGCAAGTCCCATAGGTCCATTGTGAGCAGAAATTGGGTGGGGAGGTTGAGAAGGACCTTTGTCAACACAGTAACAGTACAGAACTCATTGGGACATCCTGGATTGGTATCAGTTGCACAGTGCTGCTTTAATGTCTTCTTTAAACCCAACTATAAATAAATAGACAATAAATTTATACTGGATTCTTTAAGCTCTCTCCAGATATCCCTCCTTTTTGCTGAACAAGTTCTGATAACCTGAAGAAGATAACAAGATGGCATAAGGCACAGGAGATTCTTTAGGTTATAATGGTCCCAGGGTGCATTTGATGCTGAGTTCATCAGCCTCTAGTGCAGAGAGAAGTTTGCACAAAGTGCTCAACAAGACAAAGTCAGAAGTAACAGTGAAGTTTCTTGGAGTATTAATGGGCCCGCTGAGGAACATTACCAAGTAAGCTTCCCAAGGGACTTGTTAGAGAAGATAACTGGAAGCCATGACTACAGGCAGGCAAAGGCACTGGCATGCTAAGAAACCTCTCCTTTGCCTTACAAAGCAGACAGGTCAAGCCCTGATTGCAAGACCAGTGGTAGAGAGGTCCTGTATGTCATGTTGGCTCTGGGCATTTCCTGGGGCAATGTGTTGGAATTTTGTATGATGTTAAATGAAAGACATGGGGACAGAAGATCCCAGGCTCTACATGTGGTGCAAGGACGCTGTGAGGTTCATGTCCCATATGAGACCTATGTTTCATTGCAGGATGTGAGCAGGGATGTGAGAAGGGCCCAGTCTGAACAAGCAGCCAATCCCTGTGAAACTCTGAACTTCAGATCTCTCGGTTTCAGTGCCCTCCTTTGCACATTCTCCCAGAGTTTGAAGTCCTTTATGTTCTGTGGTGCCCAGAACATAGTGAGGCAGTAGCAATGCAGAGCAGAGGGACAACCCTTTCCCTCACCCAGCTGGCAATAAGTTGCTTCATGCACTCCAGGGGACTGTTGTCTTTCCTGGCTGCCTTGGCACACTGCTGACTCACATTCAGTGTGATGCTGACCAGCACCCCAACCCTTTCCAGTCAGAATCCTCTCCAGTGTCCCATATCCAGTCAGTGTGTATGTCCAGCATTGCCCCTACCCAGGTGCACAATCAGGCACTTGTTCTTGTTATACTTTATGCACTTGGTGCTTAGTACCAACTGGTACCCACTTCTCTGACTTGTCCACATCTCTCTGCAAGTCCTCTCCACCCTCAGTGGAGGCAACAGCACCTCCTCATCTGGTCTCATCAGCAAACTTGCTCAGAACGTCTTCTAGTCCTGCATGCAAGTCATCTGCATAAACATGAAAGGAAAGTGGCCCCAAAATGGAACCCTGGGGACCCCGACAGTGACCATCTACCAGCCTGATGGAAAAAACTGACTATAATCCTTTGGGACTGACCTACTGGCCAACTGCTCACCCACCACATTGTGTTTCTGTCTAGCCATATGCAGAACATTCTGTCCAGAAGGTTGTTGTGAGAAACAGTATCAAAATCTCCACTGAAATCCTCAAGGATTACATCAACTGGCTTCCCTTGGTCAACTAAACGGATAACTGTGTCACAAAATGAGCTTAAATTAAACAGGACCTTTGCCTCACAAACTTGTGTTGGCTGCGACCAATGACAGAATTGTCCTTCAGCTGTTTTTCCATAACTCCCACCATCATTTTCTCCATAATTTTACCAGGCTCTGGACTGACAGGTCCATAATTGCCCATGTCATCTTTCTTGCTCTTCCTTACAATGAGACAACATTTGCCAGCTTCCTGTCAGCTGGCATGACCCTAGACTTCTTTAGATGCAATTGAAATGAGAGCCCAGAGCACACTAAGTTTTCATCATTGAAAGAAAGTAGATGTGCCATAGCTTTGCAATGCCTTGAACTCCAGAGTATGCCACAGATGGAGCAGAGGGGAAGATTTGCCTCTTCTGTAGTGAACTCATTCATTTGGTAAGCAGAATAACACTACCTGATACGTGGGGACTGTGTCTCTGCTCTGCTCTGCTCAGCTCACAGGGCAGCGGTCTGGCAGGGTGTTGCTCTCATGTCAATGCAGGTAAACTCACTTTAATCCTTTTTCCTCTGTAAATGCTTCCTCTATTTCTATGCTCAGATACACTTCCACATTCCCTCAACTACACTTTCATATATCATTAACAATTACACTTTCTTATACCATCAAAACAGTTTGTCAAAACGTACAGTTCTTCAGTTCACATAAACTCCCTTAATACAGTCTGTATTCTTCAGTTATAAACACTGTGCCACAGAACCAGCACTGATTGAACCACCTCCCTCACACACTTCCTCGCAAGCAGTACATAGTATTACATAAATGGGTTGACACTCATTGGTCGGGTGGAATGTACACCTCTCCTCAGGGCAATCTTACTAATCTACAGAGTACAACCTCCTGTCTTCTTACATACAAGCAGAAAGTACTTATGAGTGGACACACAACACAGTCTTTCACTTTGTCCGTGTCTGGCCATTTCCCTCACAGGAGGAAGGAAACATGGATCGGGACTCGGCACTCACCCTGCAGCTGTTCTGTGTCTCACTCACACCACACTCACTCTGACATTTAGATCAAAAACCATGGTTTATTCATACTACACAATGCTGACAACGTTTTCTAGCTGGAATCTTAATAACACTCATACTCTGGTCGACCAGTTGCAAACATTAATGTTTTTCCCAGAGTCGGCTTGACACACGGTACCAAACACTTAAAGCAGATGATAATATTGAACATACAACCTATAACCCCCGTGATTACAACTTGGAGAACCCAGGCTACCATTTGACAGGCTATCCACTATATCCCATACATAGGTAGGAGAGACCAACCTAGGTCCCTCCTATTGTCACCCACCTGGGAGAGAGTACTTGTTCTTGTTTCCATTCATATGACATACAGTTCCCTTTCATAGGAACTCACCCAAGGAGTCTTCCTACCCCAGCTGGCAACCAAAGCCATGAGCTCACCTCCCTGGGAGCAGCACGTATGGCTGTAAACTGTGTAGGATGTCTCCTCAAGACATATGGGCTCCACTTACCATACACATACCTGGTCCACCTATGGGTGGTCCTTGTCTGTCCCTGCAGTGATCAGGTGAGGAAGGGAGTCCTTCAGAGAAATCTCAGGGTGCGCCAAAAGTGTCTCCCTCTCAGCTGGTCCTGCAGCGAACAGAGCTGGTCCCACCTGGGCCGCCAAATTGACTACAGGAATTGAACTCTATAACCTCTATAACTGATACAGTCTCCCATGACATCCTTATAACAAAGCTGAGGAAGTATGGGATAGGTGATTGGACAGTGAAGTGGGTCGAGAATTGGCTGACTGGCAGAGTGCAGAGTGTTGTCGTTGGCGGTGCAGTGTCTGGCTGAGGGCCTGTAACGAGCGGCATCCCCCAGGGGTCTGTGCTCAGTCTGGTCTTGTTCAACATCTTCATCAATGACCACCCTCAGCAAGTTTGCTGATGACACGAAGTTGGGAGGATTGGCTGACACGCCTGAAGGCTGTGCTGCCATTCAGCGAGACCTGGACAGGCTGGAGAGCTGGGCAGTAAGACACCGGATGAGGTTTAACAAAAGCAAGTGTAGAGTCTTGCACCTGGGTAGAAATAATTGCATGCACCAGTACAGGCTGGGGGAAGAGCTGCTGGAGAGGAGCTCTGCTGAGAGGGATCTGGGCGTCCTGGTGGACGACAGATTAACCATGAGCCAGCAGTGTGCCCTTGTAGCCAAAAAAGCCAATGGCATCCTGGGGTGCATTAAAAGGAGCGTGTCCAGCAGGTCGAAGGAGGTGATCCTCCCCCTCTACTCTGCCCTGGTGAGGCCTCATCTGGAATATTGTGTCCAGTTCTGGGCTCCCCAGTAAAAAAAAGACAGGGATCTCTTAGAAAGAGTCCAGCAGAGGGCCACTAAGATGGTGAAGGGCCTGGAGCATCTCCCCAATGAGGAGAGACTGAGGGAACTGGGTCTGTTTAGCCTTGAGAAAAGAAGGCTGAGAGGGGACAGGATCCAGGTTCTATAAATATTTGAGGTGTGGGGGGCAAAGTGTTGAGGCCAGACTCTTTTCAGCAGTGTGTGGAGACGGGACAAGGGGAAACAGACAGAAACTGCACCATAGGAAGTTCTGCACTAATGTGTGCAATAACTTCTTTACGGTGAGAGTGACAGAGCACTGGAACAGGCTGCCTAGGGTGGTTGTGGAATCTCCTTCTCTGGAGATATTCAAGACCTGCCTGGATGCTGAGCTGTGCAACGTGGTGTAGGGAACCTGCTTTGGCAGAGGGCTGGACTCAGTGGTCTCTGGAGGTCCCTTCCAACCCCTACAATTCTGTGATTCTGTGAATATCATGGAGTTGTTTGGATGGGGAAAGACTACCCCTTTGAATGACCTTTTGTCAGGGCATGTCCTGGGATTCCTAGGATCCTCAAAATGCAGCACTGCTTCTGTCACTGAAAAATGGGGCCCTGTGTGGGACGGAGGGAGGGTCCATGAGTCCCTGGCCCACCTGACTGAGTATTTCCATGGTCTTAGCAAAGACATACTTACAACTTGAGAATGACAGTTAGCTGTGTTCATGGTGGCATGGCCACTTTTAATGGCCTTGAACTGTCTGAACATAACTGAAGAGGCTCAGGCTGATGCAAATCAGCTATTGAATGATAGTGTTGAAAAACTGGAAAGACAGGTGGCAGTTTTGATGGGGAAAAAACCTAATTCAATCATTCTCCTATGGAAGATCAGGAACATCTCTCTGGAAGACCATGGGGACCCTGTACAAGGGAATCTTGTCATGGTTTTGTAGTTTTGCTATCAGTATCAGTATTCCACATCATAACATCATGTAAAGTATGGATACTTCTATTGAATGTGCAGTCCACAGAAGAAGACTACATATCCCAGAGAACAACAGGGTTAATGATAAGTCACGGGACCAGGACGCTGTATAATCTCGTTCCCAGGCTGGAGTGCCCTCCTTCTTCTCTCGAACTTCTCGGAGAGTGGGAAGCGTTCCAGCCGTGTCGCCTAGAGTTCACAGTAGGCCTCTCGGTTTTCGGGGACTCTCTCTCTCTGTTTCGTTCAATTTGTTAGCCTCAATTATATTATATTGTGTTATCTTGTATTTCGGTATCATATTTAGTAAAATAAGTTTTTCCTCCTTAGATTGTCGCTGTTTTATCCCACTCCCTTTTTCCCCCTCCTTTCCGGGCCCTTGAAATACCAGACAAATTGTCAACATTAAGGGCTGCTGTACATTCTCAGCACTGCTATCTAACTTTTGTGTAGAAAACAAAGGGATTTCTTTCTCCCTTAGAGCAAAGCTAGCTAGCTCTGATTTTTACAGAGCCTGCCAGCTATGAATCCACTCTTCATCCCAGTTGCTCTGTTTAAGGGATTGAAAGCAATTATGATCTTCTTAAAGTATTGGTCAACTATTAACACCATAATTTGGTGTTGTGGAATTGTGCAGGTATATAGCCTAATAAGGTGGATACTGATGGAGACACCTGCCTGGTACTTTTATGAGATGTGGTATGGTCAGAATTTTGGCACCTACATCCCAGATGGAATTGTGAATCTTACAAACACTTGCATCCCAGATGGAATTGCGAATCTTACAAGTACTTGCATCCCAGATGGAACAGGCAATTTTACAAACACCACCATGTTTAATTCATTGTACAGGCTAAAAAAACCCTTTTTATTTAGGTTGTACTCTCAGATTTCCACACGCCTTTCAATAACTGAGATAGGGTTCATACTTGCATCCATGTTATCACTATTAATGAATGCATATATGTTCCTATGCATTCGTTCTATGCGGAAGTCTCCTCCAGAACCAGAGAATGATGACTGGCAGGGAATATGGAAAGGTTTAGGAAAAGTCTTAGAAGCATGGGGACCCGCAGTGTCATGGGATTTCACTCTTGAACACCTAAGGGACCCTAAGAAATTAAGTGAGTATTTGGGTCAGAGATCTAAGGAGGTAAACCTTATGTGGGGTTTGGCTTATGCATACCGTGCTTTGTATCATACTATTCTGGAGAGAGAGAGTTTCCGATCTGAGATTCAAGCCCAAGTTAATTCTGATCAGTCACAGGAGGCATCAGTAGCAATATCAGTTGCCCCTGTGGAAGGCAAGAAATGGAAAAGGGTGTCCACGCGTCTAGAACGAAAAGAAGGAGAAGCACAGGGGGGGGCTGCAGAAGACCCAGGTGCCGGGCATGGAGCAGTACCGAAAAAAGCAAAGGCAAAAACCAAGAGGCATGAAGAAGAGACTGATGATGAGGAGGAAATCACCTATTGTCGACCTCTGAAGCTGACTGAAATCCAAGGCTCAAGAAAGGAGTTCACACGGCGTCAAGATGAAGGTATCCTTGCTTGGTTGCTTCGCTGCTGGGACAACGGGGCCAACAGCTTGTCTCTAGATGGTAATGAAGCTCGCCAACTAGGAAGCATTGCCCAAGATGCAGGTATCGACAGAGGGATTAGCAGATGTTCGGATGGAGCTGCCACTCTCTGGTTGCGGCTGTTAGAAGCCGTGAGAGAAAGGTACCCCTATAAGGATGCTTTGAAGCCTAAATTTGATAGTTGGAATACCGTCCAAAAAGGTATTCAGCGCCTGAGGGAATTGGCCATGGCGAAAATGTTGTACAGCCCTGATCCAAGCGAACTTGACCCTGAGAGAGTGAGGGCCGATCCTGACATGTGGCAGAAAATCACAAGTACAGCACCAGAGAGAATGGCACCGTCATTGGTAACAGGTTCTAAAGGGTTCGTGGACAGATGGCCCCGAGTTGTTGAGCTGATTATAATGCTTCAAACCACCGATCAGCAGCTCCCTCAACTGCATGCCGCAGTTTCTGCCATCTCACGGCTAGAAAACCGAGTAGATGAAATGTGCAAGAAATTGTTTCCATCAACTAATCGTAATGATGATCCCGTAATAGTATCAGAAACAACTGATGAAGGTCAATCCTCGTACGGGCCACCAGGTCTAATGAAGGATCTGATCAAAGTATTCCAGTCCTACTCCTCACCTGCATCACCAAAAGTCTCAGCTGTTAAACGCACACGCTTCCCAGCTCGAGCAAAGAACAACAGTACGATTGCACCGCGTGTTTCCATGTGGCGCTACCTACGTGACCGTGGAGAAGACATGAGGAAGTGGCATGATCAGCCCACTTCTGCACTACGAGCACGGGTGAAAGAACTACTAGACATACCAACCACCAGTGGAGTTGCTCCAGTCATCACAGGTAACCAATAGAGGGGCCCTGCCCTCAGTCAGGGGAGGGAAAGGGATAATAGAGTTTATTGGACTGTGTGGATTCGATGGCCTGGCACATCAGAACCACAGGAATATAAGGCGTTGGTGGATACCGGTGCACAGTGCACCCTAATGCCCTCCAGTCATGAAGGGACAGAATCAATCCATATTTCTGGAGTGACTGGGGGCTCTCAAGAATTGACTGTGCTGGAGGCTGAAATAAGCCTCACTGGCAAAGACTGGCAAAAACATCCTATTGTGACTGGCCCAGGGGCTCCATGTATACTGGGTATTGATTACCTCAGAAGGGGGCATTTCAAGGATCCTAAGGGGTATCGATGGGCCTTTGGGATAGCTGCTGTAGATATGGACAACATTAAGCAGCTGTCTGTTTTGCCTGGCCTGTCAGAGGACCCGTCTGTTGTGGGGCTGCTACGAGTAAAAGAGCAGCAGGTACCGATTGCTACAAAGACAGTGCACAGACGGCAGTATCGCACCAACAGGGATTCCTTGCTCCCCATTCATGATTTGATTCGCCAGTTGGAGAATCAGGGAGTGATCAGTAAAACTCACTCACCTTTTAGCAGTCCCATATGGCCAGTGCGTAAAGCCAGTGGAGAATGGAGGCTGACAGTAGACTACCGTGGCCTGAATGAGGTCACACCCCCATTGAGCGCTGCTGTGCCGGACATGTTGGAACTCCAGTACGAGCTGGAGTCAAAAGCAGCCAAATGGTATGCCACCATTGACATTGCCAATGCCTTCTTCTCTATTCCTTTGGCTGCAGAATGTAAGCCACAGTTTGCCTTCACCTGGAGGGGCATTCAGTATACTTGGAACCGTTTGCCCCAGGGGTGGAAACACAGCCCAACCATTTGCCATGGGTTGGTCCAAACTGTACTGGAACAAGGTGGTGCTCCTGAACACCTGCAGTACATTGATGACATTGTTGTGTGGGGTGATACAGCAGAAGAGGTTTTCACAAAAGGAGAGCAGATCATCCAAATTCTCCTACAAGCCGGCTTTGCTATTAAGCGAAGCAAAGTAAAAGGACCTGCCCAGGAAATTCAGTTCTTAGGTATAAAGTGGCAGGATGGACGTCGTCACATCCCAACAGATGTGATCGACAAAATCACTGCCATGTCTCCACCAACTAGCAAGAAAGAGACACAATCTTTCCTGGGTGCAGTAGGCTTTTGGAGGATGCACATTCCAAACTACAGCCTCATTGTAAGCCCCCTTTATCAGGTGACGCGGAAGAAGAACGATTTTGCATGGGGCCCTGAGCAGCAGCAGGCTTTTGAACAGATTAAACAAGAGATAGCCCGAGCTGTAGCTCTGGGGCCAGTACGGACTGGACAGGATGTAAAGAACATCCTCTATACTGCTGCTGGAGAGAAAGGCCCCACTTGGAGTTTGTGGCAAAGAGCCTCAGGAGAGACCCGAGGCCGACCCCTGGGATTCTGGAGTCGATCATATAAGGGGTCTGAAGAGTGCTACACTCCAACTGAGAAGGAGATCTTAGCCGCGTATGAGGGGGTTCGGGCTGCTTCCGAAGTAGTCGGGACTGAAACACAGCTCCTTTTGGCACCTCGACTGCCAGTGCTGAACTGGATGTTCAAAGGACAGGTTCCCTCCACTCATCATGCTACCGATGTCACCTGGAGCAAGTGGATTACGCTGATTACACAGCGAGCGCGAATGGGAAACCTCAATCGTCCAGGAATCCTAGAGGTAATCATGGACTGGCCTGAAGATAAAAGGTTTGGAACATCACCAGCAGAAGAGGTATCACGTGCTAAAGAGGCCCCACCATACAACAAATTACCAGAAAATGAAAAGAAATATGCCCTATTCACAGACGGATCATGTCGCATTGTAGGGAAGCATCGCAAATGGAAAGCTGCTGTGTGGAGCCCCACACGACAGGTTGCAGAGGCCACCGAAGGTAAGGGAGAATCAAGTCAGTTTGCAGAGGTAAAAGCTGTCCAGCTGGCCTTAGATGTTGCTGAACGGGAGAGGTGGCCAATGCTGTATCTTTATACTGACTCATGGATGGTGGCAAATGCCTTATGGGGGTGGTTACAGAGGTGGGAACAAAACAACTGGCAACGGAAGGGTAAATCTGTTTGGGCCGCTGAATTATGGAAGGACATTGCTGCCCGAACAAAGAATATGGTTGTAAAGGTGCGTCATGTGGATGCACATGTGCCCAAAAGTCGGGCTACTGAAGAACAACAAAACAACCATCAGGTAGATAAAGCTGCCAAAATTGAGGTGGCTCAAATTGACTTGGACTGGCAGAATAAGGGTGAATTATTTCTAGCTCGATGGGCTCATGAGACCTCAGGTCATCAAGGAAGAGACGCGACATATAAGTGGGCCAGAGACCGAGGGGTGGACTTAACCATGGACGCTATTGCGCAGATTATTCATGATTGTGAAACATGTGCCATAATTAAACAAGCCAAAAGGATGAAACCTCTCTGGGAGGAAGGGCGGTGGCAAAAGTATAAATATGGGGAGGCGTGGCAGGTTGATTATATCACCTTGCCACGATCTCGCAGTGGTAAGTGTTATGTACTCACCATGGTAGAGGCAACCACTGGGTGGCTTGAAACATACGCAGTACCCCATGCTACTGCTCGAAACACCATATTAGGTCTTGAGAAACAAGTCCTGTGGCGACATGGTACCCCAGAAAGAATTGAATCTGATAATGGGACACATTTTAAAAATTCCCTTATAAATACTTGGGCCAAAGATCATGGCATTGAGTGGATTTATCATATTCCCTACCATGCACCAGCTTCTGGTAAAATTGAGCGATATAATGGGTTGTTGAAAACTATGTTGAAAGCAATGGGTGGCGGAACATTTAAGCACTGGGAGAAGAATCTGGCAGAAGCCACTTGGTTGGTGAATACTAGAGGATCTGTCAATCGTGATGGTCCTAGTCAATCTAGCCCCCTACACACTGTAGAAGGAGATAAGGTCCCTGTTGTACATGTAAAGAACATGTTGGGAAAAGCTGTTTGGGTCCTTCCAGCTTCTGGAAAGGGCAAACCTATCCGTGGAACTGTCTTTGCCCAGGGACCTGGGTGCACTTGGTGGGTAATGCAGAAGGATGGGGATGTTCAATGTGTGCCACAAGGGAATTTGATGCTGGGGGAGTGCAGTCAATAATTTTATGTATTTATATGTATATATGTTTGCATGTGTAGTGTATTTTAGTTATTATAGTTGTACATTTAGTTATGTTACATGCAATTCTACTATTTAGCTATCACAATTTTACATATGTGTATATATATGTATATATATGTATATATTAACCATGATGTAATAATGTAGAATAAGGGGTGGAATGTCATGGTTTTGTAATTTTGCTATCAGTATCAGTATTCCACATCATAACATCATGTAAAGTATGGATACTTCTATTGAATGTGCAGTCCACAGAAGAAGACTACATATCCCAGAGAACAACAGGGTTAATGATAAGTCACGGGACCAGGACGCTGTATAATCTCGTTCCCAGGCTGGAGTGCCCTCCTTCTTCTCTCGAACTTCTCGGAGAGTGGGAAGCGTTCCAGCCGTGTCGCCTAGAGTTCACAGTAGGCCTCTCGGTTTTCGGGGACTCTCTCTCTCTGTTTCGTTCAATTTGTTAGCCTCAATTATATTATATTGTGTTATCTTGTATTTCGGTATCATATTTAGTAAAATAAGTTTTTCCTCCTTAGATTGTCGCTGTTTTATCCCACTCCCTTTTTCCCCCTCCTTTCCGGGCCCTGGGAGGGGGGCCCACGGGGTGGCTTCCCCTGTCACGGGCATAGGTAAATCTAAGTAACCCGTGACAAATCTGTATAAAATGGACTCTGTAAATGAAGGCACTAAAAGGTCAGATTTTGAGGTTCCATTTGGACTAGATCTATTTGAGATCTGACTGATTGTAACCCAAAAATGAAAAAAAAAAAAAATAAAAAAATGCAGGATAGGCTGGTGGGAGTGCCCTGACCAGTATCCAACCCCCCAAACCCTGCTGCCCATAATACAGCAGCTGAACTGATGGATATAGTACAGTGGTTTAGACAGAAACCAAGAGAGCATGCCAGCATAGCTGCTCTGGTTATGGGACATGGAGGCAGAAAGCGCTGTGGTGAATGGACTGGAAATTTCAAAACTGACATCCATTACTACTCACCCTGCCCTCAGGCAAAGACTGTATGCTCTGTCCAACATAATGAGGATAGCCATTTGATCAGTGAATGATTTATGGCTGTGTGTCATATAACATGGCCAAATAAGAATGACATACCATTAAATATCAGCCTGTGGTCCTCTATGGAGGACTAACAAAATTATATTAGAGAATTAGGCATGAAAGAGGCAATCTATGAAGATGATTTTGAGAGCCCAGTCAATAAATTTTTCATCAGGAACGAGGGATCTCATCCTACAGCCATCACCTTTACATCAGTATGGGTCTATGTTATCCATACTGAACCCCCCAGTGGCCCTCAGGTGCTGTAATACAACAGGCTGCCCAATTGATGGGGAGACAAGAGTGCCTACGGCCAGATGCAGGCTCTGAATGGTGGTGGAAAGGTCTGAGAAAGGCAGAGAACCATCTGCTGCCATGACTTAGGCGTCCAGCCCCTAAGGTAATCCAGTCTGGACCCATTAGGGTCTTGAGACAACAAATGTTTAAAGACCAGATTAGAGCAGGAGTTCAGTTTAAAAAGATCGATGGACAGCATAATCAGGAAAAAATATCTGTTAAACAGGCCCAAGCACTGAGTATTTATAGTCCAACCTTTTCAGCCAAACTAGATGTGAATGTAACTCAAGAAGGGTCTGGATGGGGACTCTGGCAGAGCCAGAGTTCTTTGTGAACCCCTATGAGGTTTTGGCCACAGGTTTGGCATGGAGCAGAATAAAGATACATCACAGTTGAAAAGCATTTATTGGCTACCTATTCTACACTACAGGTGGTAGAACCAGTAGCTCAGATTTCAGAGGTTATCGTTAAACAACAAGGCCAGTCCAGGGGTGGGTAAAAGATCTAACACACATCTCTATGATGGGGGTGGCCCAATCACAAGCAGTGGTGCGCTCAGTTGTTCTGCTTGCCTGCTCCTCAAGGAGTTAAGAGAAATCTATGCCTGTTGCGTGTTCGAGTGCATGCGCAATGCCATGTGGAGGGCTTATCACAACAAAGATTGGCGGATTTGCTGCGTAGACCGGTCAGAACTCAGATCTGCGTTGTGCTTCCTGTGGCACCAAACGCCCAACAGTGGCAGTTCCGTGTATTGGCCAGCAGGTGGCAGCAGAGACCACGGAAAGAACGTCTGCGGGACAGACCCTGGGGATCCGTTCTCTTTTGATTATAGGGGAAGAACACAAAGATGGAAGAGGAGGGAAGGGGGAAAAAAAAAAGAAAAAAAGAAAAAACCAAACCACAGCAAACAAATAAAAACTTCTCCAAACGTAGCAAACTTGAATGTCTGTCAATAAATAAATGAGTAATTGAATTGATGTCCGTTTCAGACAGTCCCCTGTAGAATCAGGGTAAGGGTTAGGATTAGAGTTACATTGCAGGTTAATGCTGTTATCTTTACAGCTCCTGTGAGGGTTGGGGTCTGGGTCAGGTGTTTAAAAAATGAAATGAAAAAAGAATTAAAAAAATATATTGAAAGCTTCAGATTTCCTTAATCTTTGTGGGAATCATATAATGTGCAACTCAGATCTACCTCTTCGTACCTCTTTTGTGGTGTAGGGAACCTGCTTTGGCAGGGGGACTGGACTCAGTGGTCTCTGGAGGTCCCTTCCAACCCCTACAGTTCTGTGATTCTGTGAATATCATGGAGTTGTTTGGATGGGGAAAGACTACCCCTTTGAATGACCTTTTGTCAGGGCATGTCCTGGGATTCCTAGGATCCTCAAAATGCAGCACTGCTTCTGTCACTGAAAAATGGGGCCCTGTGTGGGACGGAGGGAGGGTCCATGAGTCCCTGGCCCACCTGACTGAGTATTTCCATGGTCTTAGCAAAGACATACTTACAACTTGAGAATGACAGTTAGCTGTGTTCATGGTGGCATGGCCACTTTTAATGGCCTTGAACTGTCTGAACATAACTGAAGAGGCTCAGGCTGATGCAAATCAGCTATTGAATGATAGTGTTGAAAAATTGGAAAGACAGGTGGCAGTTTTGATGGGAAAAAACCTAATTCAATCATTCTCCTATGGAAGATCAGTAACAACTGTCTGGAGGACCATGGGGACCCTGTACAAGGGAATCTGTATAAAATGGACTCTGTAAATGAAGGCACTAAAAGGTCAGATTTTGAGGTTCCATTTGGACTAGATCTATTTGAGATCTGACTGATTGTAACCCAAAAATGAAAAAAAAAAAAAAAAAAAATGCAGGATAGGCTGGTGGGAGTGCCCTGACCAGTATCCAACCCCCCAAACCCTGCTGCCCATAATACAGCAGCTGAACTGATGGATATAGTACAGTGGTTTAGACAGAAACCAAGAGAGCATGCCAGCATAGCTGCTTTGGTTATGGGACATGGAGGCAGAAAGTGCTATGGTGAATGGACTGGAAATTTCAAAACTGACATCCATTACTACTAACCCTGCCCTCAGGCAAAGACTTTATGCTCTTGTCTGGAGGGCTTATCGCAATAAAGATTGGCGGATTTGCTGCGTAGACCGGTCAGAACTCAGATCTGCGTTGTGCTTCCTGCGGCACCAAACGCCCAACAGTGGCAGTTCCGCTTATTGGCCAGCAGGTGGCAGCAGAGACCACGGAAAGAACGTCTGCGGGACAGACCCTGGGGATCCGTTCTTTTGATTATAGGGGAAGAACACAAAGATGGAAGAGGAGGGAAGGGGGAAAAAAAAAAGAAAAAAAAAAAATCAAACCACAGCAAACAAATAAAAACTTCTCCAAACGTAGCAAACGTGAATGTCTGTCAATAAATTAATGAGTAATTAAATTGATATCCCTTTCCCGCCCCCCCCCCCCCCCCCCCCCCCCCCCAAACTTCTGAGATGAAAAAAAAACACTTCTTTTAGAAGAAAACAGAGTAGTAACAACTTCTGTACCTACATTCACCACTCTGAGATCCTGTCTGGGTCTCCCAAGGCTTGTAAATAACCACTGGGTCGGTTCTGATGTCGCGTGATTTGTTGTCAGTTCTCTCATGGTTCTCCGGTCAGTTCTCCGGTGCCAGGATCTGCCACAGGGCATTCTGACCACGGGCATCATGTTTCTACGCTGCCGCCTGCATTTAACAGGCAATGGGACTGCCCAGCATGTGCAAGGCAGCACCTCTTTCACACCACCAGAATGTTTAAGGCTGTTGGGATTGTTGTTAGCGTCCCATTAACACTGAGGCTAGAGATACCCTTAGGATTGACATTACTATTAGCATTACTTTGATGGTGCCCTATCTGGGTCATTTCCAGGGGATGTCAGGAGTAAGGCACAGTGTCAGGAGAAAAAGAACAGACTCTGTTACTTTATAAACGTGATAATAGAGAGAGTTCATTGGAAAAAATACAACTCTTAAATAATGCAAAGCATGCTTCTGATTGGATGCAGGCATCATCTGGGCTCTGATTAATATTACTCTTAAGGTAAAGATTATTGTTACCATAATGATTTTTTTTTTGGATTATGATCAGGGTTAAGGTTCCTTTTGCTACAAACTTCTAGCATCATTTTTGTTGTTGCATTTGGAGTTAGGGACGATTTTAGAATCAGGGTAAGGGTTAGGATTAGAGTTACATTGCTGGTTAATGCTGTTATCTTTACAGCTCCTGTGAGGGTTGGGGTCTGGGTCAGGTGTTTAAAAATGAAATGAAAAAAGAATTAAAAAAATATATTGAAAGCTTCAGATTTCCTTAATCTTTGTGGGAATCATATAATGTGCAACTCAGATCTACCTCTTCGTGCAGTGACTGCCTGTAAATTTGCTGGAGCCTAATATAATATGGCCTTGTGCTTTCCACTAACTCACCTTCATTTCATTTTCATTACATTTGCTTGGTAGTCAGATTTTGGTGTGTGGATATTTTAAAACAATCTAACTGACATTAGCAAAAAATTAAAAATAAAATTAAAAAAAATGCACAACAGCATCGTATCAATTTTTATAGATAAGATAAAGAAGAGCAGTTTCCCTTAGTTTTCTGTGCCTCTTTACTTTCTTACCCTCTCCCCTTGTGTGAGAAACTCTCAAAGTCAAAGATTTCTAGTTAGGCAAAGATGGCAGCGATAGCAGCAGTGCTTATTCATTATTGCAATACTGCGCGCACATCCCCTATTGGCAAGGGAGAAACTGCACACCAGTCAGTGAAATCAATTCTGTTCTGTGCCCTAAACCCACTGCAGGTGATGCTCTCATGGCTCTCATTGGTTGAGCATCTCAGGCTCACAGACTCCTCGAGACTGTGGCTAGGATTCATTTCCATAGAAGGTCAATTACCAACCTCTTGTTTTTAGGTCTGCCTTGTACTTTTCTGCGGACAGAGAAGGGCAATGTTTCCAAAAGTCAGTACATTCATTCTGTCCTGTGCTGGGCTCTACCCACCCTGTATTTATCTTGTGCTTGTCTCAATTCTCCCCATGTCAGAATGCCCCCAGTCTGAACTTAATTCTGTTCAGCAACTTTCTTGGTGGAAAAACTACTTATACAGCTGTTTTACAAGAGGGTTATACATTCAGTTAGGGCCTACACTATGTACTGAAAATACTGGAAACTTCCACTGCAAAAACACAATCTACCTCTCCCATCTGTGCAGCCTTGCAGACCCAGAGCATGCCAGGTTATTTCTGCTTTCATAGCATTTGCATGCTGTAGGGTGAGCACAAGGTTCTGCTGCTTGATTCTTCTGCAAGAGCTGCCTACCGGCAAATGGTTGCAGGGATGGAGGATGTGACAGAAAGCATTTGTCTCCACAAGAGCAGAGTTACATTCAGTGCAGAGTGTGAGAGTCAGGTTGGTGTGGAAAAGCACTGACACGCTGGGGATGATGCAGTGCTCACATGTCTAACACTCACAGACATTACTGTCAGAAGGATGGTGCTGTGTTGTGCTTCTACCTTTGGCAGCCCCTGGAGAAATGCTATGGCACACAGAACACCTTTGTATTGCACTGACTGCTGCCATGCAGCATGGATTTAACACACCAAATCCAGAGGAGCATGACTGCATCTAACTGCCCTGAGAAAAACTACTGTAGCTGAAGAGATGAGGAGGCAGCTGCTCATCTGCAGAACAAGCAGTACTGCCAGACATTGGGCCAGGTGAGCACCTCCTGCTGCAGCGTGATGATGACAGGGCTGGAGATGATCTGCAAAGCCAGCTTAAAAGTGGGAGACGTGAGTCAACATGGCAGGAGGACAGAGGTGTTAGGGAGCAGCCAAGGCATCAAAGAGTATCAGAAGGCTTTGAAAAGTATCACAAAGTGACAGCCAGGAAGACTGGGATATATCATGAGCAGCAACCTGGATGCTAGAGATTATTTGCTCCCATACAAAATGGTAGAGATCTTGCTGCAGACATCCCAAAGCCAGGCAAAATGGGAACCCAGAGCTCTGCCTGCACGAACCCCACAGCCATAGCATTGCAAGCTGAGCTGCCTTGCTGTTTGTTGCATTCATCCCAATCCCTGTGATTGAAGACTCAGAATGCAGTCGAGGCGATGACTGAGCATGAGAGTGACTTTATTCAATAAAAGACAGGAGGGCTTGAGAGGTCAAGGGTGAAGATGGGACTCCTCTTGTCAAGATGAGAGTGGCTCAGAGCTGGTGCTGCTGCCTGGTGCCTGGGACTGGCAGCCTGACTCTAAGTCCCCATCTAAGATGCTCAGCTTCACCTCACTGATGCTGCCCTGCTCCTGCATGGTGGTGCTGCTGCTGGGACACTCGGGCTGTGCTTGGGATGGGCAGCACTGCAAAGGCGCTGGGTCACAATCCAGGCAGGTGACTGCTGTGTCTGGCAGGCTCAGGTCACGAGCTTCAGCAGAGCCAGGAGATATGAGAGCATGAACGTGGATGAGCCCCTTGTGTCCATCACTGTTACCATGTGGAAGGCTGTCATCCGAATTGCAGCGATTCATGCTTAATAAGAACTCTCCATTGATGGAAAGACACTGCTTGGTTTGGATCTTTGGGGTTGACAAGGGCTCGAATCACCTAGGAAGGCATAGAAACACAAGGGTTAGTTTCAAACATTTGCAAGTTGAATCATGAAAGGTTGTTGATACTTGGTAATAGAGTGGCGGCAGGAAGAAGCAAGTAGGCTTGAAGCAGCATAGCCACTGTCTTGAAAGTGATCCTCATTCAGGTCCAGCTCGTGTGTTGTTTCACTGTAATCTGCTTCTTTGGGTCTACCTAGTGGGCAGCAACACTCGAGCTGTTACTGATATCATTGAAAAGAACTGGAGACAATTGTTCTATTCCTAAGAGCTTCAAGGTGCCTAGAAGCACAAATAGAAACCAGCAGTATTTCATCACTTCACCAAAAGGAAGGTCAAACACCTGAGCTGTGAAGAGCAGTTACAGAACCTATGCATAAGATCACACCAGACATACTTTGTTCTAACAACAGTTATGGCACATAGTCCATTTCCTTCAATATTCCCAAAATGAAATGATGTGGAGCATTACAGGGAAAGAAACACTGCACACAGACACTATGACCCTGATTAGACTCAAGCAGCAGACTTAAAACAAGTCAGAGTTTTTGATTCCAGGATATTTCAGGACCTATCGTGTGAAATTCAGTTACACAACAGTGCCTAGGTGCCTGCGTTTCAAGCAACTTTCAGATCACAGCCATGTAAAATAAAAACAAATTCAGTGCAGAAATAGCAAGCCTGTACCTTAATACTCATGAGATTATCCATTTTTTACTGCATTCTGACTAAGTTCTAAAACTTGCTCAACCCAGTTCACTTCAACAAGTTCCACCAATTCAAGCAATGCAGTTCTGAGATCCTGTGTATGTTGTGCAGATAGAATTGAACAGTGCAGAAATAGTCTCTGACAGCTTTAAGAGCTCCGTTCTGCTTACAAACTCTCAGTCCAAAACTATTCAGTTTTAAGGAAATGAACACCTGAAGCAGTTGGATCATCTGCCGCATTCTGCTTCTTGGCATCATGATTAGCACAAAGGGTTTTCTGCTGTCCTGCAGAGATGGAAAAAGTCCTGCTTACAAATGGACCAAGTTTCAGTGTACAGCAGAGTTTGTACCAGACTAATAAGCCACGTCATTCAATTCATTTGCTCAGGTTGTTATGCACTCCGAAAGGAAACAGAACTAACTGCTGGATTCTGAAGGCAATCTGTGGGGTCCTACATTACCTCCTGATTCTGGAAGAGGAAATTCTAATAGCAAATGCAGAACTTTGATCTTTGTAGACATGAGAAGAGCTAGGCATTTAGGAACATTCATTTCAGGGAAATCAAATGATGTGTCTGTATTTTTACTACAGATAGTATAGGGAGCAGCCAGTTGAAGAACCAGATACAAAAAATCCAGCCCATTGGCAAGAAAATACTTCTCCTTAAATTCTGTATGCTATCATGGTACAGAATTAGGCTACAGTGCCACATAGGCCAACCAAGCGTAGAACCAATTCCACAAAATACTGGTAGACAAAGCAGCAAAAACAGGGACAATATTCAGCAGACAGGCCTTTCTACTCACAGCTCAGCATGTTCTGCCATCCGAAAAGCAAGGCCTTTTGTCAAGCTCAGCTATTTCCCTTCTCAGTGTATTCTAGCACCACTGATACCCACTGGTATCCTCCTGTAGAGTGCCATCATATTGTCATCATCCAAAGGGAAAACCCACACAGCAGAGCATACAGCACTACACCCATGCTCCAAATATCCGCCTGAAAAACAAAAAGACAAGCTTACAAACCTGAAGCACCTCAAATGGCTTCCTGACAGACTGGATTGTCTGCCCTTGCCAAAGCCCACATATAGCCCATGAAAAGCTGGCTCTTTCCCTCAGGAAATAAAACCTTATCGTCCCAGAGAAAGCATATAACCCTCATTCAATTGCCCTTTCACTCAGCTTAGAGCACTACTAAAACCAGCATCTTCACCTTAGCTCATCACACTGCTGCACTTCCTTTTACAAGGATTTCACTGGCAAAAATGAAATCAAAGCCGTCACAAGGGATTTAGCACAGTTACGTGTTACTGGCTACGAGAGCTGTCAGCACAGTCACCTGTCTGGCTTTGCTGCTGTTCTATTTATGTACAGGCACAACAAGTTTCAGACACCTCACAGTGCAGTTCTCACTTTGACTGTAAAGAAAAAGGAGGCTTGAAAAGCAGCGTGTGGAAAACAAAGAAACAAGAATTAGAACAACAGTGGGGCCATGGCACTTGTAGGAATTGCTCCGCCTTTAACAGCGATTCAAGAAGGATGAGGGCATTCCAAACCAGACCAGTTTGGACAGATTAACAACTGCAAGTAGTGGGTTCCAAAATTCCAGACATGAAATCAAAGCTGGAAAAACTCTTCACATTTTCATCTCTCAATTTTTAGTACATTGTGCATTACAACGGAAACAATTCTTCACATACAACTTGGAAGCTAAAGACAAGTCTGACAAAACAGACTGCACAAAAATGATGGATAATTAACAGAGCAAATTGCTCTTTCAAAAACTTAGTAATAGAAAGAGATCTCTGAAGTTGCTGTTCTGTAGAGCACCAAAGCAGTCGCTTGAGGCAGTTCAGGATTAGCCTGAGACAAACCAGCCAGCTGTGTGAACTGAGACCAATTGCACTTCTTCTATTTTACTTTCATTCTATGTGACCTCACTAAGCAAATATTGTCTAAGACCATGAGTATCACATAAATGTGCAGATCTCAAGCTGCTCACTTATCTAGTACCCTTGGCATGATGCTTTATTTTCCTCAGCTATTCATCTAGTTTGTGCCTGTTGATTGTGCAACAACAGCCTGTTGGTCTCGATTACCTGTAAGAGGCTTTAAATTTGGCCAGGAAAAATCATTTGAGGATAAGTAATTATCTGGGACTCAGTAAGGCAGTCTTCCCATGCTTTCATAACAGCCGAGATACACACACACACAAACTCATGGAACCCCACTGCTTTGCACAATCCTGTGCACACTCACATGTGTCATGCACTGATTTCCCAGCCAGTCCTCATGGGGTCTATTACTTAGGACAGGAGTGTAGGGGAGCAGCCAGAAGCTGTTTGCATTCCCTGCTGTCTGCTGGGCAGCTTTGCTGGAGATGCTTGGGTTGCTTTGCTTTTCCTTGGGAGGTGGGAAGGAGCTTTGGGTTGGAGGCACATCCCGTGCCAGAGCATCTCGATGGCACGTGTGTGGCACTGATCTGCAGCAGATGAAGGGGAGGAGGTCCCAGCACAGCCCTGCACCATGCTCTGCCACACTGGGCAGCTTGTTCCTGGCTCAGCAGCGTCATCAGACAAGAAGCAGGGAAGGAAATCAAGGATGGGGGGTACCATCAAACGCAGTTAGTGCATGCCTGTGCAAGACAAACAGACCCAGAGCTTGCGGGTTATTCCTGCTTTTGTAGCATTTGTGTGCTGTAGCTGAGCAAAAGGTTCTGCTGCTTGAATCTTCTTCTGCAAGAGCCACCTACCGGTAAATGTCTGCAGGGATGGAGGATGTGACAGAAGCATTTGTCTCCATGACAGCGTAGTTACACTTGGTCTAGAGAGTGAGAGAGGCAGGCAGCACTGCCTGATGTTGGTCAGGGCGAGCTCCTCCTGCTGCAGCGCGATGATGGCAGGGCTAGAGATGATCTGCAGGGACAGCTTACAGGTGGGAGCCAGGAATGGACACGGCGGGAGGACAGAGGTGTTAGGGAGCAGCCACAGCATCAAAGAGCATCAAAAGGCCCTGAAAAGCATCACAGCCACAGCCAGGAAGCTTGGGGTTTTCATGAGCAGCATCCAGGATGCTAGAGACTATTTGCTGCCATACACAACGGCAGCAGAGCTCTCGCTGCAGGCATCCCAAAGTCAGGCAAAATGGGAACACACCCAGAGCTCGGCTGCACAAACCCCACAGCCAGAGTGTTGTAAGCTGAGCTGCCTTGCAGTTTCTTGCACTCATCCCAATCTCTGCGAATGAAAACTCGGAATTCAGTCAAGGCATTGATTGAGCACGAACGTGCCTTTATTCAATAGGAGAAAGGAGGGGGTGTGAGGTCTGGAGGAAAGATGGGACTCATCCTCTCTTGTAATCATGAGAGCTGCTCAGAGACCGTGCTGTTGCCCGGAGCCTGGGACTCGTGTCCTGATTCTGTGCCCCCCTGCGAGATGCTCAGCTTCTCCTCGGTGATGCTGACCTGAGCCTGCATGGTGGTGCTGCTGTCGGGGCACTCAGGCTGTGCTTGGGCTGGGCTGCACTGCAGAGACATTGAGTCCAGGCTGGTGCCTGAGGTGTCTGGTGGGCTCAGGTCAGCAGCTTCAGTAGGGATGGGATGAATGAAGGCTTCAACGATGATGACCTTCTTCTCTTGATAGCTGATGTTATACGGAAGGCTTTCATCTGAACTGCAGCATTCTGTGCTTAGTAACAACTCTTCATTGATGGAAGATGCGTCATCGTAACATGCCCTGCGTCTTGGGGATATACAAGGGCTCGGGTCACCTAGGAAGGAGCAGATGTACAGCAGTTAGTGTCGAACGTTCGCAAGATGAACCATGGAGATTCTTGACATTTGGCTATGTAGTGGTGGTGGGCAGAAGCAAATAGGCTTCTAGCAACAGTGTCACTGTCTTGAAAGTGATCCACGTGCAGGTCCAGCTCTTGTGTTGACAAGAGACTCATTTGGGAAAGACAGGGATCAACTGAAGATGTCAGGCACGGGCTTGAACGCCAGAAGGAGGTACAAGCCCACTGAAAGCATGAATTCTAGCTGTGTTGCTGACAAGCAGTGTTTTGTAAGCTGGACTTGCACCCTTACCTGCCAGGACCAAGACTTCTGCTTCAGAGGGCTCCCTGGCACTGCTCTGCAGTTGGTGTTTGGCCACAGGGGATGGTTTGCCCAGGCAGAAGCAGGAACACCAACTGCCAGCTGCTGACTCTGCCCTCTTCCTGGGAGAACTCATTCTGCAGAGAAAACAGAGCATGCTGTCAGACGTGGTGCAGGGTGATGGAAGAGCTGCACCGAGCCCTGGCCAAAAGTTGCCTGTTCTGGGCACTGCCTGCTTTCTGCTGAAACACAGCTTAGAAACGCCCTCTGTTTCAAACAGCAGAGGATGCTTCCATTCCTACAGCTCAGCCCTCAAGTCCTGAAGGCTAAATACCTCTCAACGATGTCAAGCAAGGACATGGATCCGGAGAATGTCGGAGGCTCAGGCTGCTTTGCTCTCCCAGGGCTGACCTTCACCAGGGAACAAAGGCCGTTGATGAGCTTGCCCCATTTCTTTGGCTCTGCGCAACAAAACAAAGAAACCAGTTCATTTCAGGCCTGGCTCGGTTGGACGAAGCTGAGCGCAATGCATTCGACAGAGCATGTAACAACGGGAAGAACATTCCCAACAAGGACACGCAAGAATGGATTTTCCCCATCCCTGGAGGTGCCCAAGGAGATTACTGTAGTTCTCTTTCTAAGCTTGCTGAACTTGGGCATAAACAAACTCCCTGAAAGTAACGTTCTGACCCTATTTGACTAACTCGCATTGTCAAATGTAAATTACGCACCTGGCTTTGGCAATGAATTGAGGAGGGAATCGGGAACTTTTCCGCTGATGAGTTCCATGCACTCACCAGGGAAAAGCCCAACCTGTAACTAGAACAAAAAGACAGGTGAGCATTAGCCCGAGCCCAGAGCCAAAGGGAAGGTCCACTGACAGTGACACAGGGCAACTGTTTGCATCCAGCAGCCATCCTGTGCAGGCAGAGCAGCTCCAAGCTGAGATTCCCAACTCTACTGAAGTTGTGCTCTCTAGTCAAAAACGTGTGCCTACCTCAAAGCCACGCTTGCCTCTCCACCAGGGGCTCAGCCTGTTGATATGTCCTCATATCAACAATGCTCACCAGATCTCCGACCTGAAAGAGATTGAAACATCAATCCCAGATTCAGCAAATCTGGTAGGAAAACAAAGCAGAAAGGACTGCCCTCTTCTATGCACGACAACACGGAACGCCTGGAACTGCTTACCTCCAGAGAGAGCTCATCTGGCCCCTGGGCGACGTGGCTCTTAATAACATGGGCTGCCGCAAATGCTGGTACGTTTAAAGATGACATAGCACGCACCAGCTGCGGCTTCTGCATGTTATCAGCCTGCAAAACAGAGAACAGGCCGTGGTCAGGAGCTGAGGACAAACCACGAGGATTTCAAGGTGAGGAGCACATCTGCAGAGAAAGCTGCAGCAAATGCGCTCCGTCCTTCTCAGGAGCACTTCAGAAGGAGCTGCACGTCTCATAGCTCTGGAGCAGCACTTCTTCCCCACCCTTCACTACTCCAAGCAGCTCCAACAAACTTCTCAGAAGAAATCCAGGCCAGCACAGACCTGGCAGACCAGAACCAAGTGCAGCTTGTGTGACGGCAGTGCCCACTCCTTGCTTCCACCCTGCTCCAGCAGGTTAAGGAGTCTGAGCCTCACTGGCCTTTGACAACTCAAGACTTTCAGCACCTCATGCCAACATTTCTCACTAAGATACACCTCAGGCATTGAATTCTCTTCTCACTACCTCCTCCCAGTCCTCCCCTAGGAACAGAAACCATTCAGATTCTACAGCAAACACATCTACCCTGCAAGAGCACACTGAACCACCTGCAACAATGAAACATGGTTTTGGAGAGTGGGTTTGAAAACACACCTTTAGACAGCTGTCTCCCTGTAGCCAAAAGGAAACCAAGCAGCAAAAGAAGAGTCCAGCCTGAAATATGCCCATGCTACTAGCCCAGGTTTTTCACAGTCAATGCAGAATCCATCCTGTTCTTGAGGTAACAAACGACCAGTGAGTCTCCCCTTGCTCCACCCCTTCTCCTTCAAAGCCAGAAAAAGAAAGAAAAACAAGTAGAAGAAAACCCAGACGTACCTTTCCACACACAAAGCAGAAAGTGGAACAGCAGTTGTCTCCTTCCTGAGACATGGTGGGGCGCATCCCAGAGGAAGCCCAAGTTCTTTGCTTCTCTCCACAGGGACTTCAAGCACTCTTGGCAAGAGCTGCTTTGGTTCTTTCTTCAATTGCTTCCATCACCAGAATCTCCTTTGGAAAAGGAACCCGAATGAAAGAATCAGCAAATGAAAAAGAATGAGCAATAGCCACTTTACCAGCTTTCTTCTGACACTCAATTTAGACTCTTGATTCGGGCAAGGTCTTAAAATCAGCTGGTTACAAGAACTGTCCCAAAATATATCCAACATCTGTACAGCTGCCGTTATTTCTGACAGCGAGTGTAATCACAGAATCATAGAATGGCCCGGGTTGGAAGGGACCTCAAGGATCATGAAGATCAATCACCTCCCTGTCCCTGCTGGCCATCCCCTCTTCTGATGGAGCCCAGGGGACCATTTGCTCTCTGAGCTGCAAGAGCACGCTGATGGCTCACGTTCTGTTTTTCATCCACCAGGACCCCCAGGTCCTTCTCTGCGGGGCTTCTCTTAAGGACTGCTCCTCCCAGTCTGTAGAAATGCCTGGGATTCCTCCAGCCCAAGTGCAAAACCTTGCACTTTGCTGTGTTGAACCTCATTAAATTCACCTAGGCCAACCTCTCGGTTGAGCTCCCTCTGAATGGCATCCCTTCCTTCCACTGCGTCAGCCCCACCACTCAGCAAACAGCAGAGGGTGCACTCCATTGCATCATTGGTGTCTCTGATAACCATGTAAAAAAGCACTGGTCCCAAGACAGACTCCTGGATGACACCACTTGTTATCGGCCTCCACCTGGACATCAAACCATGAGTCACCACCCTCTGTCCTCTACAAAACCTCTTTGTCTTCTACTCCTGCTGCAGCTGCAATGGCTGCACCAGCATGACTCACGTGTTTGACAATCCTCCAGCTCTGGCCTAGCCATGCACAGCAGCAGTCCGTCTCCCTCCCAGCTCACTCACCAGTGTGCTGCTGTGCCCCAAATTCAGTGCAGCAGCATTGAGAGCAGGCAGCACCCATCACCCTCCTCTAACTCTCTCTGCCAGCTGCGATGAGGACTGACACAGCACGCCCACCCCAGCCCAGCTTTTCTGCTGAGACACCTCCCAGCAACCACCCAGCACCAATCCCAGTTGCTGCAAACTGTCTGAGAGCCTGCTGGAGTGCACTGACAATAACTTTGTGGGCCAAGCATTAAGCACACCAAGCAGAAGGGAAGCATTACTGGACATGCTGAACAGCAGGGGTTAAGACTGGAGGTGGTCAGGGCTGTAGTGACCATGCCCTCCTAGAGTTCCTCATCTCAAGGAATGTGTGCCTGGCAAAAAGCAAAGTCAGGACCCTGAGCTTCAGGAGAGTCAGCTGCAGGCTGTTCAAAGAATTCTTGCATGAGAGACACTGGAAAACTGTTTTTAGGGGTAAAGGAATGGAAAAGAGATGGTAACTTTCTCAGAAAACCTTTCTCAGAGCTGGAGCTCTGAGCTCCATCCCGACCACACGAAACACAGCAGAGGAGGCAGGAAAGCAGCATGGCTGAACCTGCTGGTTACAGGGAGCAACAAGAAGGAAATGGAGAAACAGCGGAAACGGAGACATGCAGCCTGGTCGCTTTGGTGGCCTTCTACAGTGGAGTGACAGCATCAGTAGGGAAAGGAAAAGCAACTGACATCACTCAGCCAGACTTTTGCAAGGCCTTCGATGTTGAGCAAGTTTCCTGTTAGAACTCAGTGTGAACAAATCTACCACTGAGCAACACCCTGAGCCCCCACTCACCTCAGCAGAGGAAAGCCTGCACCCCAGCCTTCCGCCTATTCTGCTCCATTGATGGAAGCACACCGGGCATCATTGCTACTCACCCGACCAATGATGATAGGGGCAGAAAAGGGAATTCCTCTTTACCTTTCAGATGAAAAATTGATGACTGTGTGGAACCTTCCCAGTACCGCTGCGGGGCCTTCCTTTACTTGTATCCTGCTGCTCCGTGTCACAGTGGGAGAGCTGCTCTGGCCTCTCCTCTCAGCCTGTGCCTCCTGCAGTGTGAGCAGCTTTGTGGATAGAGGAGACACCCACACAGACTTGGGCCTGGATAGAGAACTGTGCCCTACAACATAGGTACATTTACATCATGCTCTTTTCCTTGTGTGTGAGCAATCCTTGCTCTTTTCAGATGGTACTATGAGCGTGTGACACCCCAAACACATAGTTAGCATCTGTCCATATCATTAAGGCTCTCGTCAAGGCAGTTATTTCAGCCTTCTGAGGGGTAGTCCCCACGGCTGATGGTTGTGCTTCCATTCCCTGCTCAGTAGCAGTTACTGCATGTCCTGCCTTACAGCCTCCTTGTCTCACAAAACTGCAGCTGCTGGTAAACCAGGCGTCTTCTGCATCTTCTAAGGGTTCGTCCTTCAGCTCCGACCGACTGGATGTAATGTGCAGCATCAGTTGTTTCAAAGCAGTGATGTCATCCTGGTTCTCCACCAGGGGAGTTCCGCTAAGGAAAGATACTGGGTTGGCAATAGTAGTTACAATTATTTCTATATCACCCTGCTCTACCAGGATGGCCTGGTATTTCGGGAATCTTTGGGGTGAACAGATGCCATTCAGAGGGACCTTGACAGGCTGGAAAGCTGGGCTCGGGTGAACCTAATGAGGTTCAACACAGCAAAGTGCAAGGTTTTGCACTTGGGCCGGAAGAACCCCAGGCACCTGTACAGGCTGGGAGGAGTTGTCCTTGAGAGCAGCTCGGCTGAAAAAGACCTAGGGGTCCTGATAGATGAGAAACTTAACATGAGCCAGCAGTGCGCTCTGGCAGCCCGGAAAGCAAATGGGATCCTGGGCTCCATCAGGAGAGGGGTGGTCAGCAGGGATAGGGAGGTGATCGTCCCTCTCTACTCTGCTCTTGTGAGGCCCCATCTGGAGTACTGTGTCCAGGTGCGGAGCCCTCAGTACAAAAAAGATATGGAGATTTTGGAAAGGGTCCAGAGGAGGGCCACAAAGATGATCAGGGGGCTGGAGCACCTCCCCTATGAGGACAGGCTGAGGGAGTTGGGTTTGTTCAGCCTGGAGAAGAGAAGGTTGCGGGGTGACCTCATTTCAGCCTTTCAGTACCTGAAGGGAACTTACTCCCAGGAGGGGAGTAAACTCTTCGAAAGGGCTGATAATAGCAGGACTAGGGGAAATGGTTTTAAGTTGAAGGAGGGAAGATTTAGGTTGGATGTTAGGGGAAAGTTCTTTACTAGAAGGGTGGTTAGGTCCTGGAACAGGCTGCCCAGTGAGGTTGTGGATGCCCCGTCCTTGGAGGTGTTCAAGACCAGGTTGGACGGGGCCCTGGGCAACCTGATCTAGTAAAGGCGTATGTTTGGTGGCCCTGCTAGGCAGGGGGGTTGGAACTACATGATCCTTGAGGTCCCTTCCAACCCGGGTAATTCTGTGATTCTGTGATTCTGTGGGGTGAAAGCCAATGTCCCCCTTTTGCCTCCAATACAGTAAACACTGCATGAGATATTAAAACTGGTATCCTTTGGCCCAGTGTAGATTGATGAGCTTCTTGAATATTGAGCACCAGTGCACCCTGGATATCCCTTACTCACTTCAAGCTGTTTCAAGTTTACCATCAGTCCGTAGCTGTGTATCCATGGTCGGCACCCTCCTGTCATTCCTGGCAACGTATGGAGTTCCTTGGCAGTTTGCAGCTCAGGGGTTGAGCAGATGGCTTCTTTCTTGGCAGTCCTTAAGGTTCAAAGTCCAGCTGTCATCTCCTATCCCAAATACGTCACTTGCTGCTGAGTTAGTTGTGCTTTCTGTAAACCAAGAAACTCAGCAAACTCTCAGTCTATTGTACACAGTCCTTTTTTTGCTGTGGCACCCACGTGCTCCAGTAAAGTTCCACCCTAGGATGGAGGATCCCAGGTCTCAGGCTCACGAGTTGACCAGTTCTCAACAATCATTTAGCTGTTCTCACAACCCTGGGTAACACTGTCCAGGTTCACTGAGTCTCTTCTCCCTCTATTAGGGAGAACAGATACACGCAAGTACTCGTATGCTATCATGAGGAATTCAGTAGGTTACATTTAATTTAGAAGCATGATGCAATCAAAAGCTCGCTTAAATAAAAGCATACCCTTTTCTTTCACTCAAAATAATAGCCCAGAAAAAAATAAAAACAAAACAAAACTCTCATCATAATTGTTAAAGAAATTATCTACTAAATCTCGATGGAGAGTGGAGACACATGCTAGTTTTAGGAACACAGCACTTACCTCATTATCTGAATGCATCTCAAGGCATGCTCCTTGTGAAACTGTGAGAACTTCTATCATTAACAGACGTGTACCATGCCCTGATATATGGTTAAACCGCTTGCAGTGCACTGTCAGATGTACAGGATGGCAGCTGTATGTGCTGTGACCAAATAAACCCCACACTGAAACCTTTCAGAATTTTAGGACCTACAAGTACTGCATTCATATTAAAAGTAAAAAATTCCTAAGCTACACATGTTCTAGGTTTCCATTTTTTAGATACAACATACCTTTGGAAGTAGGCGCCTAAAAAGATATGCCTTCTACTTGCTTCTCTGTCTGGCTCTTCGAAAAGAAGGCCTTTGGAGCAGGAAATGCAAAGGGCAGCTCATTTCTTAACACTGACTCTGCATCAACATTCTCTGTGTTTGCACGCTTCTTAGATGCCACTTTTCTTGTCACTGGAGTTGACAGTGTGAATTCCATATCACCCAGTTGAGTATCATGCCTCGAATGGTGCCAGAGACGGAACAAAAGGTTTTCTGATCACAGCCGGAGAAGTTACTGTCAAAGAAATTCTAACAGCTGAGAAGGTCAGACACAATGCTTATAAAAATATCATACATTATTTGGCTATTGAACAAAACAGTTGAAAACTCTGATTCTCTCCTAGAATAAGTTCGTTTCTTATAGACTGTCAAACACCATTTTTTTATTTGTTCATCTCAATTCTCCATTGAGGATTAACCCTCACCAGCTTATCTAAACATAAATATGAATTATCACTTGGTTTAGTTAAAAATTTGAATAATATCACAGTGGATTTTGTTGTCCAACACAGTAAGATTGAATTTCTTTCGGTACCTTTCAACCTCTGCCTACCTCCAGCCTAACTCCAGAATCTTATTAACTGTGCCTTATCGCTTCCCATTGTGTTTTAAAATCCTCACTGACTCCTTTACTTGTTCCCTTGCTTGCTGTTTCTGTGCAAACCAAACACTGGAGTTAGGGATCACGTCAAACCAACCATGGCCTACAGGTAGAAGGCAACAAAATTTATGCTTAACATACTTCTTTGCTCTATCTTTATCTTCCTTTGGTCAAGGTCCACTAGATACTTAAATATGGAGTAAGCACTAGATACAATGAGAAGCAGATTTCTAGATTAAGAGCTGTATTTTTTCTGTAAGAAACTAGCTGTACATCTTCACACACCTGCTTTGTTTTCTGAGTATTTAGATCGAGTGGAGATTCTTCAAACACTGAAGCTACATCAGAAAATTCCATGGATCCAAACGCATCTGGCACATGGCTGCAGTCTGGCACATCTTCATATGCCAGAGCCTTTTCAGACAGAAATGTTCCACCGAGATTCTTTTGCAGAATTAGAAGGAAGATTTCATCAGAAGATTTCACCACTAAAGTCTAAATAAGATTGGTTTGCAAGTTCCAAACTATGGCTAACAGCTAATGGAAGTCCACAGGCCAGCAGCAACAACTTTTATATTATGTTCTTAATATTCTAATTGTTGATATGACGTTCATATAAAGAGCAGAAGGGAAATTACTCTTAGAGCTCAAGTCATCTTTCACAGCCTGCGTCAACAAGAGCAGCACCTCATAGCCTTTGGTTTCAAGACCTGGACCACAAGCTAGCTAATGATTTTACACAGAATTCCAGAGTTCAAGTCACTGTTTACATTAGGGCTGAAATTGTACTGAAAGCCTTCAAGTTCATCACACTTAATTATCACTGGCACCACACATAACTCCACGTTACATATGTGATCACACGCAACCTGGCAACTTCAGACAATTCCCAAAGCACTCCACTTGCACTTGGCTACTAAAGTACAGAAAAAGGAATTAACATCAGAAATAGCTGCAGTCAAAACCATCTAAGAATCCAAGTCTCCAGGAAACAAGGAAAGCAAATCCTCTCCAGGACTGTGTTCTAAAAGGAAACAGATCAGAAAGGTGAGTTCTTCCCCCCTTTGACCACCCACTCATGTAACGTCCATGTCATTTCTAAGTATGCTGCCCAGACCAAGACTGAGGATGCTTCAGAAGAAGACCTTCCCTGCTAAGCCAAACAGAACAAGTAAGGTACCAAAATATGTAGAGCCAAACGAGGAAAGGTGCTCTAAGAAGGTAAGCATCACAAGAGACCAACAGGAATACTTACACAATCCAAACAATGCACAGTTTCTGTTCCACAAGCTGCCAAGAGGAATGTGTGCAGTACTCACAGCGCACCATGTACACTGCTTACTGCAGTCATACTGCTTCGTAGGACCAGCCCAACTTACTAAAACACTTTAATGAGCAATCCGAACTGTCTGGATCAGCACGGTTCACTTGGAAGGGACCTTCACAGATAAACCTGAAGAGGTGAGGCGACTGCACTATCTAAACCTTAAAGCATATAGGACCTTAAAGCATAAGCTTAAAGCACAGAAGCATGACCAGCAGGTCGAGGGAGGTGGTGCTGCCCCTCCACACTCCTCTCATTGAAACCCCATCTGGAGCACTGCACGCAGTTCTGGAGCCCTCAACACAAGAAGGACTTGGAGATGTTCAGGCAGGTCCAGAGGAGGGCCATGAAGGTGATCAGAGAGGGCTGAAAGCACCTCTACTATGTGCACAGGCTGAGAGAGATGGGGCTCTTCAGCCTGGAGAAGACTCCAAGGAGACCTTAGAGTGGCCTTCCAGTATCTGAAGAGGGCCTACAGGGAAGGCTGGGGAGGGACTTTTCATAAGGGCAGGTAGCAACAGAATGAGGGGAAATGGCTTTACATGGGAAGAAGGTAGATTAGGATTGGATATTAGGAAGAAATGCTTTACTGTGGGTGTGGTGAGACACTGGAGCAGGTTGCCCAGCAAGGCTCCAATATGATTGCTTTGCAAGTTCCAAACTATGGCTAACAGCTAATGGAAGTCCTCAGTCCAGCAGCACAAAATTTTACATTATCTTCTTAATATTCTAATTGTGGATTTGACGTTCATATAAAGAGCAGAAGGGAAATTACTCTTAGAGCTCAAGTCATCTTTCACAGCCTGCGTCAACAAGAGCAGCACCTCACAGCCTTTGGTTTGAAGACCCGGACCACAAGCTAGCTAATGATTTTACACAGAATTCCAGAGTTCAAGTCATTGTTTATGTTAGGGCTGCAATTCTACTGAAAGCCTTCCAGTTCATCACACTTCATTATCAATGGCACCACAGATACCTCACAAAGAAGCATTATGACACCACAAAGGGGCATTATGACGTCAGAAAGGGCATTATGACATCACAAAGGGCATTATGAATCACAAAGGAGCATTATGACATCACAAAGGAGCATTATGACGTCTCAAAGGGCATTATGACGTCACAAAGGGCGTTATGACACCACAAAGAAGCATTATGACATCACAAAGGGGAATTATGATGTCAAAAAGGGTCATTATGACGTCTGAAAGGGGCATTATGATGTCACAAAGGGGTGTTATGACATCACAAAGGGGTATTGTGACATCACAAAAGAGCATTAAGACATCACAAAGGGGAATTAAGACGTCACAAAGGGCATTATGACGTCACAAAGAGGCATCATCACGTCACAAAGAGGCATTATGAAAACAAAGGAGCCTTATGACGTCTCAAATGGCATTATGACATCACAAAGGGCATTATGACGTCACAAAGGGGCATTAAGACATCACAATGGGTCATTATGACGTCAGAAAGGGGCATTATGACATCAGAAAGGTGCATTATGATGTCACAAAGGGTGTTATGATGTCACAAAGGGGCATTATGATGTCACAAAGGGGCGCTGGGAAAAGATCTCTGTGTGGAGATTGCTTCTACTAGAGGTAGTTCTATAAGACTGTTATATAGAGCTGTGCAGGGGCTGTAAATCTGTCTGCAGAGGGTGATGATCAGTTCCAAGTGTCTGCAGTCAAAGCTCATGGACAGAGCCCATCCAACCTGGCCTTGAATGCCTGCAGGCCTTGAATGGGGCATCCACAGCCTCCTTGGGCAACCTGTTCCAGTGTGTCACCACCCTCTGAGCAAAAAACATCTACCTAAGATCCAACCTATACCTCCCCAGTCTCAGTTTTAAACCATTCCCCCTTGTCCTATCATTATCCACCCTCATAAACAGCCATTCCCCCTCCTGTTTATACGCTCCCTTCAAGTACTCAAAGGCCACAATGAGGTCTCCCCACAGCCTTCCATTCTCCAGGCTAAACAAGCCCAGATCCCTCCACCTTTCCTCATAGGAGAGCTGCTCCAGCCCTCTGATCATCACAGTGGCCCTCCTCTGGACCCCCCCCAACAGCTCCACATCCTTCCCAGGCCTGGACACAGTGCTGCAAATATGGCCTCACAAGAGCTGAGCAGGAGTGGACAATCACCTCCCTCTCCTGCTGGCCACCCCTTTTTCAGTGCAGCCCAGAACACACATGGATCTATCTTTTCCATACGGATATTCCCATCTGTGTACATATATATACCACACCTACACCCCCACAATCTGCTACAACTCCATAGAATTTTCAAGGTTGGAAAAGACCTGGATGATCTTATGATCTTATGATCTCAGATCTTATGATCTGGATGATCTTATGATCATCCAGTCCAACCATCACCAATACTTCCCAGTTAAATCACATCCCTCAACACAACACCCAAACTTTTTGTGAACTTCCCAGGGTTGGTGACTCTACATGAGAGAAAAGGGCACTCAGATAAGGGATTCTGCATTTGCTATTAGCAGAGGTGGGATGAGACCGAGCACTGCCCCAGCTCCTGGGATAATGCAGAAGGGCTGAGACCTTCCAGCTGCTTCCACCCAGGGTCACACAGCAAAGCCGACCCTGCAGGAGTCTGCATCATTCTTTGCATGGCATTGCTAAGAGGAAGATCCCCCCCCTACCCTTGGCTCTACACTCCAGCTGCTGTCTGCCATCTGTAAAGCCACCACAGCTCTCCTACTGGAGTTCCCATCTGCACAGTGACAGCTTGGTTTCTTCTTACTGTCAAAGCAGCCACAGCCTCAGTGCTTCTCAAATCTCCCCTTTTCAGCTGATTTCCTCTTTCTTGTGGCTGGGCAATTCCTCCCTCTCACAGTCATCCCTCTGCCCCACTCTGTGCCCACAGACCCAGAGAGGGCACACAGAGCCAGCCCTGTCCCAGCTGCTGCTGCTTCACATCTGACAGTCTCAGGAGCTGAGATCCAGGCCGAGACAGCAATGCCCAGACATGGTTTGTAGGACGTTTGTGATAGGAAATAGGGAGGCTTGTGATTAAACCTGCCCCCTAAGGAGGAAGGCAATGCTGCCTGCAGCCCCAGCAGGCATTACAAAACATCCCCATTTACAGGAGGGTTTTAAATAGCACAATTCAGGAACTACAACTGCACAAATTCCCGCATGCCCTGGAATAAGTTTGGGAATGGACATGGTTCTACCACCTGTGCAATGCCATAGAAATAACAACCATCCACCTGTAAACCTCCATCCTCTCCCCTGCTGCACAAAGGGAAGCTCAACAGCAGTGCACAAATGTCCCAGCAATGTCTGAGCACTGCTCTGTGCATCCCAACCTGCTCATCCCATCCACTCCTGGCTGGGCAGCAGGATTGGGGTGGCACATTGCAATGGACACAGAGGAACATGGAAGCCCCACACATGTGAGGAAGGGGCTGGCTGTGCTCCACACTCACGTTATCAGACGTGATTTGCCCTTCTGTGGGGAGCCTCTGCTCTTTCCCAGCTCATCCTCCAGCGTCTGGGACTCCAGGATCTCATTCAGGCTGTTGTTGGCTGCGGGGCAGCTCCATGAAGAGCCTCCCCTCCACCGACCGGCACACAACAGCCGCTCCCGCGCACTGCGGCTCAGCCAATCGGAGCCGGCGGAGCTGCCGCTGCCCGATGGGACCCCCCCCCCCACATATTGACCCCCCAGACGAGGAAGAGGAGGAGGAGAGCGACGAGGAGCTGCCGCAGGAGCTGACGTTGGGGCGGGGGGGCAACGCGGGGGGGGGGTCGGCAGTGGGGGGTGGGGGAGGGGGTGGGGCAGCATTACCCCCGGACCCCGTGGACCCCCCCCAGCCAAAGTGCTGCTCTCCGACCCCCGCGGGCTCTTTGTGCAGCCGCTGCCCTCCAGTTATAGGACCCCCCCCCCCATATTGCGCTTTGCTCACCCCCACCTCCGGAACCCCCCCCCCACTCACCACATCACCCCCTCCCCCCCCGGGTGGGGTTATGGGGGGTGGGGTGGGGTCGACGATGTGCCGTAAGCCGCGCCGGGGTCGTGTGACAAACCCCCCCCCCATCAAGATGAATGGGGCGCTGTCGGGGGGGGGCTCAGCCGTAAGGATAAAGCGGGGGGGTTAATGACGGGGGGGCGCAGTGCTATAGGGAACGCAACTAATCTAAGCCCCCCCCCCCCACATTAACACCCCATTGTGTGTGGGGGTGGTGGGGGTGGGGCACACAATAACCCCCCCAAAGGCCAAACAGCCCCAACACCCCCCCTCAAAGCCGCTGACTTACGCTGTGCCCCCCCTGCATGAAGGGCCCCCCCCCATCGATTGAGCCCCCCCCAATCCCATCTATAGTTGAGAGCTATGCTTTTTGTAACCCCCCCCTCTTAAAGCCCCCCCCCCCCCACAATGTTGTGCACGATGTGCTGCCCCCCATGAGCCCCTGACCCCCCCCCTTAAAAGATGGGGTGGGGGGGGTGGTCTCGGACCCCCCCTCCTTTTAACGATGGGGTGGGGGGGTGGATTGTCACTGCCCCCCAACACCAAAATGGACACCCCCCTTTTAAAGGATGGGGTGGGGATGGGGGGGTGGGGGGTGAAGGTGATCTCGCCCCCCCCCCCATTAAAACGGACCCCCCACCCCTTTAAAGGATGGGTGGGGGTCGGTTACGGGCCCCCCCGGCGCCGTGTGTGTATGTGCCCCCCCCCCGTTTTGCTCCCCCCGTGGCGCAGTGTGCTGGGAAAGGATCTCTGTGTGGAGATTGCTTCTACTAGAGGTAGTTCTATAAGACTGTTATATAGAGCTGTGCAGGGCCTGTAAAGAGAGTTGAGGGGGACTCTAGTGGGCATATGGGGCTGTGGTGGGCAATAGGAGGACTAGGGGCTCTAGGGGGCTCTGAGGGTGTGTAGGGGTTGTGGATCAGGTTGGATCTTAGGAAGATGTTTTTCACTCAGAGGGTGGTGACGCACTGGAACAGGTTGCCCAAGGAGGCTGTGGATGCCCCATCCCTGCAGGCATTCAAGGCCAGGCTGGATGTGGCTCTGGGCAGCCTGGTCTGGTGGATGGCGTCCCTGCACATAGCAGGGGGTTGGAACTGGATGATCTTTGGGATCCTTTTCAACCCAGGCCATTCTATGACTGTACAGTTCCATAGTGGAACAAATATAATATGCTAACTATGTAAAACATGGAGTCAGACCTGTGTGATTTGTCCACACCAGGAGGTGATTAGAAAACAATTTGTAAGCTACAAAGCTGCTTGCTGGAAAGGAAAAGAAAATAAAACTACAAGAAAAAGGGAAATCATTTCTTCCTGAAAATAGGAAGAATTATAGATCTGACATGAAATTTGAGTGAAGCTCCTGATTTTATGAAGCTATTCCCATTATTTTCTTGGTGCTGTGTTTCCCAAATGAGTGGTTTCTGGCTCTGCTGCAGCACCAGTCTGCATGTGAACATCAACTCTGTTCACCATCTGGGAAGATTAGGACTTCCCTTCTCCTACCAGCACCACTGAATTACAGTTACTCAGTGGTTAAACAAAGGAATCCTTAAAGAAGGGTTTACAGCTGTCCTGTTGTCTGAAGTGCTTGGGGCATTCTGATGCTATTAAGCTCTATGTATTAACAAGTTAAAAAAGAAAAGGTAGGCATCTGATTGTTGTGACAGTTTCTAAGCGATTTGGAAAGCTGTACCACCCAACCACTCCTTCTATTTGATGGAGGTGACAAAGCTCAGTTTAATTTCTGACTGCTGTTTAAATTCTGAAGCTCGAGCTGGTTCCTGGAGCAGAAAAAGCTCGGAAGCTGTCCCTCCTACAAGCAGGCACCTCTGAGCAAAATATGACATCTCAGTTTCTGATGGTAAGGTCAGGAGATCTGATTCCAGCATCTAGCTTTTGGCTTAATACTGTGTTAGTGGGACCTTTGGCATCTAGCACTTAATGATCTTGAAGGTTTCTTCCAACCCAAGCCCTCCCATGATCCTATGATTCTGTGATTTCATTCAGGTTTATTGAGATGAGTTCTCCTGAATGTGCTGTTCTCCATATGATTATAATTGGAGTCCAGATGGGTGACTGAAACCAGACACCAAACTTTCTGATGGCCAAAATTAAATGAAATCAATCCTTTACTGTGTCAGTAGTCTGTAACTAGAGCCCATCAGGTAATTCCCAGCCTCCTGCCTGTATCAGTGGCTGCACACAGTGAAAAAGTCTGATGGGATTTTAACCTCTAAAATGTTCCAAAGCAACCAGAGGGTGAATATATTCACTATGCAAATACCTGCAGGAATAAGCTTGTCATGTATGTCCTCAGGTAGCACAGTAGTTAATGGTGGGACTCAGTAGGTCATGCTGAAAGTTGAGTCTGCTGATTTTGAAGGTCTTTTGAAGGTCTTTTCCAGCCTACATGACCTTATGCTAATATTTCTGAAATTTATTTCTGTTCAGCTCCCAGAAAACCTCCCACCCAGCCCCCAACTGACCCCGTGGTGAAAAATAAAACAGAAACCTCAGTGACGCTGGCATGGTCCCCTCCGAAGATGCACCGCCCCATTCCAGTCGATGGCTACATTGTGGAATGCAAGAAACTAACTGGCTTCACCTGGGTGAGGTGCCACGAGTCTCATGTCCCCGTCCCAGAGTTCACGGTGAGCAATCTGTCTGAAGAGGCTGATGATCAGTTCCGAGTGTCTGCAGTCAATGCGCATGGACAGAGCCCGTCTCTGGAATTCCCAGGGAGCGTGCACCTTGGTAAGCACAAAAACCCCAATGGAAATGGGTCAGTGTGTGCTGAGCAGCTGTGTTGGTTCCCTAAAGATGCTTCCTTTGACTTTAAGGTTAGCAGTGCATTAACACACCAAAGGCTTTCCTTTATTCCTAGTTCTCCTATCTCCTATCAACCTCCAGCTACCACTAAAGTGATACGAGTTGTTTCTGTGACAGAGACATGAATATCCTTATCTTTTGATATCTCACATGTGCAAGAGGCAGAACTTTCTGTAACAGATCTTAAGCACAGAAGTGCTTCTTCTAGCACTCATGCAAAGGGAGAAGTAGAAATGTACCTATGATTTAATCTTCCATCTCTAAATGAGATACCAGACTTGCATCTAAAGAGCATTAAGACATACATGTTCTTCCTCAGACCCAGTCCTGGCTGTGAAATCCCCCCTAACAACTGGTGAAGCTGTACCTGGAGGGGATGCCATGTTTACTATTGACCTTACAACAACGTGCAAGCATGCCAGCTGATGAATGTCTGCAGTTCACAGCTATTGGCCAGTGCATTCAGTCACCAGGTTTACCACTGCATGACCATAGAGAAGTACTTTCAGCTGCAGGTTCAGACAGCCTTTCTGATTGCACTGGAATAGTTTAGAAGTAGGGGAGCAATCATTCCAATAATATCTCTATCAATCAGCTTTGCATGACAAAGTAGAACAAATAAACATTCATGATGGGAGGACCTGTTTGTCATTGGGTGGAAACCTCTGCAGAAGCATGTTTAGAGCATTATTAATCAGTAGAAGGAGATGTTTGGTTGATTTTTACTTAGTAAATCCAGCAAGAAGACCAAATGAAATATCGTGAATTGCTCAGCACTGACACAATGATGAGTGCAGGAACAGAAGGTGATACTTTTTCAGAGATGTTGCAGCAAACATTGACCACGTTAGCCTGATATAAATTGAAATAACGAGGCCTTTGCTCCTGACAGGTGCTGCAGTGAGATTTACCAAGAAGAGCAAAGATGTAGAAAAGATCTGCACTTGGCTGCGTGAGGAAGCCAAACTGCAGGCTGAGCTTTCAGACACAGGCGCTACTGTGGAGTGGATGAAGGATGGGAAGGAGCTCAAGGCCAGTGAAAATTATGAACTGCAAATTGTGGGGAAGAAACACACCCTGAAAATTCACAACGACTCAATGGATGATGCTGCAAGTTATCAGTGCATCTGTGAGGAGGATAAAATGCTCTATCAGCTTTCAGTGAAAGGTATGTGACAGTCTGGGCTGTCCTCTTCCTGCCCAGGGCCAGCAGACTGCATTCACCTGACTCCCCGACAGTCCAGCTGTTGTCAGACAGCATCTGGGGTGTTTTCAGTGGCTGTTTTGACTTGAACTGGCCAATCTGCTTTGTAGAGCCATTTGATTTCTGTGTTCTGTCCTGTGATTCGTCCCTAAGATATAGAGGAAATCAAGGGAAAGACAGGAAAAAGAGCATCCCAGCCTTCCTGCTCTTCTGTCAGGGTGGCCACAAGAGATGATGTCAACATCTCTTTTTGTAGCAGTGATCCCAAATGTAGAAAACACCTGTGAAGAGTCACAGGGACTAAATTGATGGAGAGCAGAACTTCCTGTCAAGGCTTGTCAGCTAGTCTTAATTTTGCTTTTCTTCTCTCTCTTTGTCATGTTAGCATAATATTTCATACTGGCAGGTCTGCCCATAGAATTAACTGGCACAGGCTGCCCAGGTAAGTGGTGGGATCCCTGGAGGTGTTCAGGAGCTGTCGAGATGTGGCCCTGATGGATGTTATCAGGGGGCATGGTGGGGTGGGTTGGGGTTGGAATCAAAGGAGGACCCCCATGTATTTCATCGGGAAGCACTACTGGTAATAAGACCTTTGGAGCAAATCCTGGTAGGGCCACGCTCAGCTGGTCCAGTCTGGAGGCTGTTTCTCCTTACTGCAGTATCTGCAGTGAAAACCAGCAGCTGCTTTTGTGTGGTTGGGCTCACATCCAGCAGTGGTGACGGGACTACAATGAAAAGAGACAGTTCCTGAAAAAATGAATGAAATTTGACTGTATGATAGGATGGAGTTAAATGTATTGACAGGATCTCAGTCATCCCAGTGTCCATCAGCTGGCTCTCGAGCTCCTAAATACAGGCATTCTGTAGAACGTTGTTGAATTTGTATTATACATGCGTGTTCTTGGAACTGCAGAACAAATGCATGCATAATCCAGACTTTGATTTTAGCAGCTCTGACTGCGCTGTCTCAACAGACCCAACTCAGTTGTGTGCGCTGTTTTAAAATGATATGTTAACAAGAAGTTGGAAAACAAGCTCAATTACCCTCAGTAAAATAGGACCATGGCCTTAGGCTTAAACTTTTGGCTAAGACAGTGGTGAGATTTTGAATCTTTGAAGTCAATTATTCCACTGTGTGTTAATAAGGGCCAGTTTTATCATCTAACTTTTGCACTCCAATTAATTTCCATAAAGGAATTCTTTTTTTTCTTTTTTCTTTTCAGTCCTAAGTGATATCTCTATCTTTTAGGCTTGATTTGTTTGCCAGGGGGTTACAGTGCAGTAATAGATACCCCCTCCATTGATTTCCTTCTAGTTTGCTTGTTCCAATTCTTTCCTCAGTTTTCCTATTTTAGACATTTTCTTGAAGCCTTGGGCTTCTTCCTTTGGCTCTGTCCCCTGTACAGTGTACGTCCTTCAACTTGTGGAGATAAGGTAATCTGGTACGTGGTTTATAAAAGCTGCCAATTTGCCAGCTTCTGAATTAGAATCTAGCAATTAGAACTAGGATTAAACGTGCACGTTTGATCTTATGATAAATGAATGCCTCAAGGTCACCAATGTCCCTGCAGTTCTTTACCATCATATGTATTTTGTGTCTTCATATTTTGTTTCAGCACTGGCAAACTTCGTAATCAAAGAGACAAGTGGAGGAGTAATCAGGGCCGTTGCTGGAAAACAAGCTGAATTTGTTTCTGAGACCTCTGAAGCCAATGTCATGGTGAAGTGGTACAAAAATGGCAAAGAAATCAAGACCAGTAAGAAATTCACAATGGAAGATAAAGGGAAACTGCATAAGCTTGTGGCTTCAGCTGTAACGAAAGAAGACGAGGGAACATACATCTACACAATTGGAGATGACACTCTGATTTTTGATTGGAAAGTCTCAGGTAAGTTTGTGAGGCAAACATAGGATCACAATCCATGTAAAGCACTTCAGACTTAATTCATTTTATTTGTCCAACGCTGTGGGTTTCCAGTATTTAGGACAAAGATTGCATAGCTCTATTGAAGCAATTCTGACCTTCCTGTTGTCCCTATGCAAATCCACAGTATGAGCAAATAATGTAACTGTGTTGTGATGAATTCAAGACAGCCTTAGCTCCAGCTGGGGCTGGAGTCACGACTTGAGCCCTGACATCTGGGCTTCATTCATCTAGTTCATGTATTGCCTCAGCACTTACATCATCTTTAAACCTATGACTGAAATGGTCCTAAGTTATTAGCATGGGAATCCTGTCTCCTCTTTGGACAAATTAAACTCCACATTTGGAGAGTTGAGTGTCTCCTGCTGTACCCGAAGGACATTGTGATCTCTGAGGTGTCTCCCTGAGGTGCTGTAAGCACAGCCATTAGCTCATAGTGCAAGTAAAGCACTGTTAGGTCAAGCCTGGAGGAGTAATGCTTGTCACTGACATGTTCCTGTTCAGGGTGGAGCTGGAGGGTAAAATAACACAAGAAATTGTCATTGAAATTCAATATCTGTGAAATTCAGCTGGTTGCATTCACAGAACCTGGCGTTAAGATCTGTTTTCTGTTTTATATCTTGAGCCTATTTTCCATAACCCAGTCCTCATTTATGAACTGAAGCTCTACTGAAAGCCTTTCGCTGTGTATGCTCATGCTGCAGTGCAGCGCTTGTGACCTTTAACAGCACATTCACGTTCCTCTGATCACAGGATCCTTACGGTTGATTAAGACCCTCTAGTCTGACTGCTCACCCATCACCACCGTGATGCTCACCATCAGCTTAGCTAAAAACTCAGCAGAGATGATAGATCAAGCACAACACTGGATTTGGGGTGGCTAGAGATTCCTAAGATATTGAAGGATTGCTTGCAGGTGGTGTTGGTTCAGGTATTCACCCTGCATCCCACCTGCTGTTCTGTTTGGTTGAGAATCATGCATTCTGCAATTTCACTTTGTAATTCAAAGACCCTGGCTTTATCTGTTGAAAAACTGATCTAAAACAAGCCAAGAAGACTCCGTTGGAACTGGTTGATGCAGAACAAAGGCATCTCCAAAGGACAAGTTGCACTGTTTGATGAACATTATTGGATGAGAGCTAAGCTAAGATTTAAAAAGTTCTGGGGCTGTCTCTGAGCATCAAATACAGAGGAAGCCTGCATGATTCCCTGAGAATGGATACCTCCTACTTTGGTGTAGGGTTAAGGGAACACTAGCAGTAACTCCTATCACAAAATGTCGCATGGCTCAGACAAAATGCCATCAAGAGGGCTTAATTAGGAGCACCAAATGGTCGCAAGATGGTCTTAGGGCAGGGAAGTAATCTATCTATGTGATATTGATTGATGCTATTAGTTCTTAACAGCTTGACTCTAGAAGGACTGTTGTTCTTTGGTCACCTAGTTATAAAAGAATAAATGGCTCCTGTCTATTACAATTTTTAACGCATTTTTTGTTCACTGATGCCATAAATGTTCCTGGCATAGTAATTGGCCTTGGTATATTCAGTGACTGAAAGCAACAGTTGTTGCTCTAAGAAATGCAGTACAAAGCTAGGTCTGCCTGTAGCTGACAGCCATCAGCTTGCTCCTCAGGCAGGTTCTGTCTGTGTATGGGAGATCACAATGTGAACCACTGATTGATCAGCTGAGGCAAGTGTGGGGTCAGCTGTGGGAGCACAGGTGAAAGTTATGTAGCTGTGCTCCCTGGAGGGGTGGAGTTCGACTCCACCTCCTCTGAGACCTCATTTAAGGGCTGACCCTCACTGAGGCAGCATCTCTTGGAGATTGCTCACCAGGGAGGATCACCTCAGCTCTGGTGAGTTCCCTTTTCCTTATATCTTCTGTATTTCTACCATTTTACTTGTAATTGCTATCCTTGTTAATACCAGCATAGTTATTGCCAATACATTTGGCGAGCCAGGCAGGAGCCACTGACTTGGCATCTAGAAATATAAGGAAAAAAAAAAATGTCCTTTGTGTGGAAAATCTTTAATTGGTACAAGGGGGAGAAGACCACCCCCTTAGGGACATGCCTTCCTGGACAAATTCCAGGTTTTGAGGCGTCCCCATATTACCAATTAGCAACAATTATTGAACAATGGGGCCCTTTAAGAGTACCAAATAACATGGACGCCTATTGTCTAACTGATTACTTTCTAGGACTACAAAAAGATATCTTAATTACAAAAGAAAAGCGAATGGCTGCATCTATGGCAGCCTGGCCATTATTAAATGCTTTAAATCGGGCAGAGATAAAATCAAACAACATTGCACATGAAAATGAATTGTTAAAGGCCCGTATTGAAAAATTGGAGGGTGAGATCAATCTATTGACAGGAAAAAAACCGTCATTTTCTTCCTCCAACCCTCAAATTAGATACATTTCATTTAATGACGATCAAGATCCTGAAGAAATGAATCAAAATAAGATCACTAAATCTGATCTAGAAAAACCATCTGAGACGGACTCACTAGAAGTCCGTCCAGTAATAACTCAAAAAACAAAGAAAATTCAAGATCGACCAGCAGGAGTGCCTCCTGATCAATGGCCCCCTGCCGAATCTGTTTTACATGTAACAGCCCGTCCATATACGCCTACTGAACTCATGGACCTAGTGCAACGATTTAGGCAAAGGCCAAGGGAAAGTGTTCCGGCTTGGTTATTACGGTTATGGGATTCAGGGGCAGATAGTGTACTGGTTAGTGGCCCCGAAGTATCTAAGTTGGCCACAATAACAGTACATCCTGCCCTTCGGCAGAGACTGTATGCTGGCACTCAGTTCCCTGAAGAAAACCATTCAATTGTAGAATGGATAATGGCTGCTTGCCGCATGGTGTGGACAAATAAAACTGACATGCCAGTAAACACAGGGATGTGGTCTTCTATGGAAGACCTTCAAAATTATATACGTGAATTAGGTATGAGAGAGGCTATCTACGAAGACACATTCGATAGCCCTGATATGGTTAAATTTTCTGCAGGAATGAGGGACCTAATTTTACAGTAAGCACCCTCTCATATGTATGGAACCTTGGTTTCCATACTTAATCCAGTAGTATCCGCAGAGGCAGTAGTCCAACAAGCCGCCCAATTGGTAGCAGACCTCGGAGAAACTGAGCGTTTACGAGCTAAGCGCAATATCAGGGTGATTGAGGATGCCGAGGCTTTTCCAATAGTGCGAGCCAGAAGATCGGCCCCGCGAACTTCTCGGGCAGGACCTGTTAGGGTATCCCGGAAACAAATGTTTAATGATCTGCTCCGGGCAGGCGTTCAGTTTTCAAAAATTGATGGGCAGCCCAATCAGGTTCTCCTTCAGTTGTGGAAGCAACTGAAGGATGAACAAAAATTTCAGAATAAACCCAAAAGGCCAGGGATAAGATTTATAGAGCGGCGACCAACCACAACATGGAATTTAGAAGATTTTATAGTTCCAAATAGGAAAAAGAAGCCACCTCAGGTGCCTCGGGTTATGACACCGGAGGTATCGGAGGTAAAAGACTTGAATCTGGCTCAGTTCATGGCTCGACGAGGGATGTCAGTCCTCCTAGGGCCTCTAGACGGGACCGGAGGCCCTATGTGGAACTGACGATATACTGGTCCCGAAAGAATATACAGAAGGTTATGGCCCTAGTTGATACCGGGGCAGAGACATCTATAATATATGGAGACCCAACTAAATTTAAAGGTAATAGAGTGATGATTGGAGGTTTTGGGGGACAAACCATTCCAGTCACCCAAACCTGGGTAAAACTGGGGGTCGGGCGTCTTCCACCACGGGAGTACAAGGTATCCATTGCCCCAATTCCAGAGTATATATTAGGAATTGATATCCTGTGGGGTCTGGCTCTCCATACAACAGTGGCAGAGATGCATTAGTATCCGGGCAATCCAGACAATATTGAGAGGCCATGCAAAACATGAGCCTATTTGTTTGCCGAAGCCACGCCGGATTACTAATGTGAAACAGTACAGACTCCCGGGTGGGCAGGATGAAATAACAAAGACGGTGCAGGAATTAGAAAGAGTGGGTATTGTAAGGCCTGCACATAGCCCATATAACTCCCCAATATGGCCAGTGCGAAAACTGGATGGAACATGGAGGATGACAGTAGACTATAGGGAATTAAATAAGGTCACGCCACCTGTTCATGCGGCTGTACCCAATATTGCCTCCCTAATGGACACACTAAGCAGGGAAATCAAAACATATCACTGTGTCTTGGATTTGGCGAATGCATTCTTCAGTATTCCAATCAGTGAAGAATCGCAAGATCAGTTTGCATTTACATGGGAAGGGAGGCAATGGACTTTCCAGGTCCTACCCCAAGGGTACGTACATTCGCCCACTTTTTGTCATAATTTAGTGGCACGTGATCTGGCTAAGTGGGAAAAGCCAAATAATGTCAATTTATATCATTATATTGATGACCTCCTGTTAACATCCGATTCGTTAGAGGCGGTGAGACAAGCAGCAGATTTGTTGATAGCTTACCTGCAGAAAAGAGGGTGGGCTATAAACCCACAGAAGGTGCAAGGTCCGGGGCTATCTGTAAAATTCCTGGGAGTAATTTGGTCCGGGAAAACCAAAGTACTACCCAGTGCGGTAGTAGATAAAGTCCAAGCGTTTCCAGTCCCTACAACATCAAAACAATTGCAAGAATGTTTGGGTATATTGGGGTATTGGCGCTCCTTTATACCTCATTTAGCTCAGCTATTAAGGCCATTATACAAGCTTACAAAGAAGGGTCAATCATGGAATTGGGGAAAGATAGAACAGGATGCTTTCCAACAGGCAAAACTGGCAGTTAAACAAGCTCAGGCGTTGGGTATATTTGATCCGACCCTCCCAGCTGAACTAGATGTTCATGTTACTCAAGATGGTTTTGGCTGGGGCCTGTGGCAACGCCAGAGTTCTGTTCGAACCCCCATTGGATTCTGGTCTCAGGTTTGGCACGGAGCAGAAGAACGATATAGCATGATTGAGAAACAGTTATTGGCTGCCTATTCGGCATTACAAGCAGTAGAGCCGATAACGCAAACAGCAGAGGTCATAGTTAAGACTTCATTACCAATCCAGGGGTGGGTGAGAGATTTGACTCACCTTCCTAAGACGGGGGTGGCCCAAGCACAAACGGTGGCACGATGGGTCGCCTATCTAAGCCAGAGAAGCAGTCTGTCTTCATCTCCACTTAAAGAAGAACTACAGAAGATCCTAGGCCCAGTGACGTATCACAGTGATACATCAAAAGAACCGATGGTTGCTCCACCAGAGAAGAGTCCCGTTCAGGAAGGAAGATATCCTATTCCTGAAGATGCCTGGTATACGGATGGGTCCAGCAGAGGCAACCCGAGCAAGTGGCGAGCAATAGCATACCATCCCTCTACTGAGACCATCTGGTTTGATGAGGGGGATGGTCAAAGCAGCCAATGGGCAGAATTGCGAGCCGTGTGGATGGTTATAACTAAAGAACCTGGTGACGGCGTCCTGAACATCTGTACAGATAGTTGGGCTGTGTACCGGGGGCTCACTCTGTGGATTACGCAATGGGCTACCCAGGAATGGACTATCCACGCCCGACCGATTTGGGGTAAAGACATGTGGGTAGACATTTGGAATACGGTCAAACACAGGACAGTATGTGTCTACCATGTCTCTGGTCATCAACCCTTGCAGTCACCAGGAAATGATGAAGCTCACACACTGGCCCGAATCCGATGGATTGAGAATTCACAATCTGAAAATATTGCCCGTTGGTTACATCAGAAGCTACGGCATGCTGGACAGAAGATAATGTGGGCAGCTGCTAAAGCATGGGGGCTGCCTGTACAACTATCTGATATCGTTCAAGCATGTCAGGATTGCGATGCTTGCTCAAAGATGAGACCGAGACCGTTGCCTGAAACAACATCCCACATTGCTAGAGGATATAGTCCTCTTCAGAGATGGCAGGTCGACTACATTGGGCCCCTCCCTCAGTCTGAGGGGGCGAGATATGCCCTGACCTGCGTTGACACTGTAAGTGGACTGCTGCAAGCCTATCCTGTACCAAAGGCAAATCAAGCATACACAATTAAGGCACTTACTAAACTGATGTCTGCATACGGGACACCTCAAGTTATCGAGAGTGACCAAGGGACTCACTTCACTGGAGCGATGATACAGCGCTGGGCAGAAGAAAACAACATTGAATGGCGATTCCACCTGCCATATAACCCAACAGGGGCAGGCCTTATTGAACGTTATAATGGTATCCTTAAGGCTGCCCTGAAAACAGACTCTCAGTCCCTGCAGGGGTGGACAAAAAGATTATATGAAACCGTGCGGGACCTGAATGAAAGACCTCGGGATGGCAGACCCAGTGCCCTGAAAATGTTACAAACTATATGGGCCTCCCCTCTTAGGATCCAAATTACAGGCACCGATAATAAGGTAAAACCGCAGGTTGGTACTGAAAATAATCTTCTGCTCCCTGCCCCTGAGAATTTAGAACCGGGAATCCATAAGATAAATTGGCCTTGGAAGGTGCAGGTAGGACCCAAATGGTGTGGCCTACTTGCACCTTGGGGGAGATTATTGGAGGTGGGAGGTTCAGTCACCCCCTCGGTGATAGGTACATGGCCTACTGACATCGTGGTCAATACTCCGGCCTTTATTGCTAAAGGAACACCTATTATGTCCCTATGGCAGATCAAGACTCCTCCTCTGGTGCCAGATATAGTTATACAGCCACAGATATCTGGCCAGAGGGTATGGTATCGGAGGCCGGGACATAATCCAGTACAAGCAGAAGTATTGACCCAAGATAAGAATACGGCCTGTATCTTGCCCTGGAGGGCGGATCTTCCCCTCCTAGTACCCTTGAAACATCTATATTACTCCCCTTAAGATTGATTCTAAGCCTCTAGGACCATTACTCTGGACTGATGAAACGCAGACGGACCTGCACTTCAAGATGATTTGTCTCCGGTAACATCTATCAAGCACTGGCCCATGGAAGATCATAAACACCCATCCAATCATCATCATTTGAATAATATCAACATCTAATGCGACGGGAGATTGTATCAGCGTCGTGATTGGGTCTCTGTAATAAGGGGAACTCACCTAATCATTGGTTCACGTTGTGAAGGGGTGGAGTGTATGGGAGATCACAATGTGAACCACTGATTGATCAGCTGAGGCAAGTGTGGGGTCAGCTGTGGGAGCACAGGTGAAAGTTATGTAGCTGTGCTCCCTGGAGGGGTGGAGTTCGACTCCACCTCCTCTGAGACCTCATTTAAGGGCTGACCCTCACTGAGGCAGCATCTCTTGGAGATTGCTCACCAGGGAGGATTGCCTCAGCTCTGGTGAGTTCCCTTTTCCTTATATCTTCTGTATTTCTACCATTTTGCTTGTAATTGCTATCCTTGTTAATACCAGCATAGTTATTGCCAATACAGTCTGGATGGAATGAAGGGCATGAAATACTGATGTGCTCATCAAACGCTGCTTGTTAGCTTAGAGACAAGGTGTTGAATTGGTTTGTTCATGTATTGCAAACAGGTTACTTAGCTGCCTTCATTTTAGCTTCAGAAGAACATGTGCAGAATACAGAATTGATTAGAAGAAATAAGAACTGTCTGCATAGAACTTACTCTTTCCTTACACAGGAGAATCAAGCACACGTTTGTATGTGAGTACCTCCAGAGGTGAAACTTGATCCCCCAGATGTAATGAGCAGAGACATTACAATCAGTTCTAACTGTATCTTAATGCTGTGCTGAATAAGCCTGAGTCAGGATGTAAACCACTTTCTCTTTTTTTCTTCAGATGAAGCCATTAATTTTGTCAGCAAGTCCAAAACGACTCCAGAAATATCAGTCAGTCCTTCTGAAGACCTGGAGCTGGTGTGTGAGGTGTCAGCTGCAAGCGGAGCTGTCGTATAGAAGAAAGATCAAATAGAGGTGAAGCAGGACCAGAGGACAACCATCATCTCCCAGGGGACGCACCGCAAGCTCATGGTCAAAAATGTGACCCTGAAAGACCAAGGGAGCTACAGCTGTGAAACAAAAGATGACAAAGCAACATTCCAAGTGAAAGTCAGAGGTGAGAAAATGCTTGGAATCCCAGAGATAAAGGAACACTTCATTTTGTGTGTCTTGCATTTGGAGGATCAACTTACAGCCTCTCTGGTGCAAAACATTTTGGCTATAGGACTTTCTTTGTCATCTAGTGTCATAGCAACACTTTTCTACATGTGCTTTTCCATCCAGGAATGAATTACTGCAACAAACAATAGGCAAGGAGGGTAACTTGTGCAGCTCTTGTAGTCAGCTGGTGTCTGCAGGGTTACAGTGCAAGAGCACACCAGGCATGCAAGGAGTGAGAAAAGGGGAGGTGTTTGATGAGATCTGGTTACAAAATTTGAATGACACAATGAGGTGGAAAATGCCACTAATCAGACTCATAAATGGCCTGGGTTGCAAAGGCCCACAGTGCTCATCCAGTTCCAACCCCCTTCTTCCTATGTGCAGGGTTGCCAACCAGCAGCCCAGGCTGCCCAGAACCACATCCAGCCTGGCCTTGAATGCCTGCAGGGATGGAGCATCCACAGTCTCCTTGGGCAACCTGTTCTAGAGGGCCATTCCCTTCTGATTTACTGGAAATGTAGAGAGACATCAGAAGAAACAAAGAGAAGGGAGGAGGTTCAGCAGTGCATGCAGGTGTTCTAAATCTCATGTCCAAATCTGCTATCAGACTGCGAAATGTTTAGATTTATGATATGATATGAAATGATATGCCTATTCATTTCCCAAGGCAAAATAGAGGGGAAAGTATTTTCCTGTCTTAATGAGGCATCATGATGGTCCCTGTGAAGGGCAAGTATAATGAAAATGGGGAACTGGAGTAAGCTCTGCAGCAGACTACAGCAAAATGGTGTGACTGTTGTGATGTCCCTGCAGAGAAAGAAGACGTGTTTACAAACAAGGACAAGGTACAAAAGGAGGTGAAGGCTGCACTGACTCAAAATGCCACGCTGAGCTGCGAGGTGGCCCAGGAGAAGATGGAGGTGAAGTGGTACAAGGAGGGGAAACTGATCACCTCGAGCAAGAAGTTCAAGGTGGAGTCAGAGGGCAAACAGTGTCGGCTGGTGGTGATCCAGGTAGAGAAGAAAGATGCAGGGGAGTACAGCTGCGAGGCTGCTGGCCAGAAACTCACCTTCAAGATTCATGTCACAGGTGAGAGAGAACACATTTTGGCCTTTCATTCTAGAATGTTTTAGAAAACGGTCATTAGTTTGTAAGTTTTCCCTGCTATGCTTAAAATTTTTGGAGCTGAACCTTGGGGTGGTTAATTTCTGATGAGGAAATTGAACAAATTATTCTAAATACAGTTGTGAGGCAGCTCCATCTTTTAAAATCTTCAGGAATTTCCTTTTGCTGTGGGAATGAGGCCATAGACAAGAAAGTTCTGATTGCACTTCTCCATTCCCACGTGCCTGTACCACTAGAACAACTCTGCAATGCAGCTGCGTCTCAGGAAGTTTCAGAACAGGGGCTTTGTGTCAAGCACTAGGGGGTGTGCTCTATGTAACATGTTTTTGTCTTGGAAGGGCTCATTTAGCATGGGAGAGAATACTACAGGAATGTTTTGTATAAGTTGATGTTTTGAAGACATAAGTAAATGGCAGCTAGGGGACGAAAGAGTCATGAGAGTCATACAAGAAGCATCACAGAATGCCTTTTGTTGGAAGGGACCTGGAGGATCATCCAGTTCCAATCTCTGTCCTGGAAAGGAACACATTCTTTGAGACTAGGTTGCTCTAACACCCATCCAGCCTAGACTTGAATGTTTTCAGGGATGGGGCATCCATAAATTGCACAACTTCTCTCCACATCATTCTCTTGGGGCATCAGACTGGGAGAACTGATTCATTTTTCTGACTCCTTCCCCAAAACCTGCTCTTCTTTCAAGAGGCCAAACTAATGTATCTCTCTCTTTTCAGAGCCAGAATTTGTATTTACAAACAAGGAGAAGGTACAGAAGGTGGTGAAGGCTGCAACAACAGAAAAATGCCACGCTGAGCTGCGAGGTGGCCCAGGAGAAGATGGAGGTTGTCATCAATTTATAAGCAATGAGCCAATAATGTTCCAATTATAAACTTTTATTAATTGTAGCGGGTAAAACTAAAAGGCAATTCAGTGCTGGGCGACAGGGGGATTATTGTTCCTCCAACTGCCGCGCCGTCCCGTCCCTTGCAACTTCTTTTGTATTGTCCATCCCGAGCGTATTGTCCTTTAATTGGTCGGTTGTGATCGTGCGACTTGGTGTGTCGTTCCTTGGTTGGTCCTTCCGTGGAACTTTGTATCCATCGGGGCGCGCTTTGCCTGTAACTACGCAGAGTACACAATCTACCCATAAAATTAGAGTGTTCTGCAACCTTTGTGGCCTCCATATTCCACCATTATATCCCGGTCCTAATGAACAAGCACTCCACCACAATGCTACCACATCCCGGTCTTAATGAGCAAACATTTTATCACAGAGGTCAAGTGATAAAAGGAGGGGAAACTGATCACCTCGAGCAAGAAGTTCAAGGTAGAGTCAGAGGGCAAACAGCGTCGGCTGGTGGTGAGCCAGGTGGAGAAGAAAGATGCAGGGGAGTACAGCTGCGAGGCTGCTGGCCAGAAACTCACCTTCAAGATTCATGTCACAGGTAAGACAGGTGTTGTATGAAATACAGCAGAGAACAGTAAAGTAAAATCTAGTTTCTATTATACTGCACCTGGATCACTGTAGTCTGTGCTGAGGTTTTTTCCCTAGACTTGATTGCCTGGGTTTGTAGAAAGTATTTGGTTTCAGTATGACACAAAGACCTGTTTCAGTCTGTCTGTAGAGCAATAATTAGTAATATATGTACAGTGGAAGCAATATTCAAGATATTATTCAAATCTCTCCTGTGCCTGAGATCCCAAACTGTAATTCTTGTTCACCTAAACATTTGACTAAGATAAGTATGTGCAGTGAGGCTGGAGTGCATGTTCTACGTGCAGCCTTTCATGGCAGGAGAAGCAGGAACTTCTCCTAGTAGTACACTGCCTTTTTACTATGCCTTTATGTTGGAGGCTGCATCTGGATAGGTGAGTCTGCTACTCACAGTAAGAGACCTGGTAGAGCTGACTATTGCCAGAGCTCAAAGTAAGATAGATATCTGCAAATCACACACAAAGAACAAAGGACTGCGTTGGTGAGCATATTTCCTTTGTGCCTTTGACAGTCACAGTTGTGGCAATGGTAGAGGCCCTGAGGAGTCTGTTCAGGAAGCCAGGAGTACTGTTCTGGGTCATGAAAAGGCAGCCAGTGGTTTGACTATCACATGTTTATGTGTTTTGATGTTTCACAGTGGGTCTTAAGTAAAAGGAACTCAGGTTTTGGTTGCCTGCAGGACAGATGTTCTTTTGGGTTCAATATGTTTGCATAGTGACTTGCAACCATGGGACTGGTGTTCAAGGACCCTCTTGGTTCCTTCAGTTCCTAGGTTCTTTCTTGCCTAGATTTGACACTTTGTTTCAACAGAAGAGCTGATATTCTCTAGTGAAGGCTATTAGTTTGGGCACAAGTGGTAACCTAAACCTGTTCCAACCTGTACATACAAACCTGCAAGTTGGTCTCATTTCGGTCCCTCAGTCAATACTTTTTCTTTTCTTCCCTCAGAGCCAAAACCTGTGTTTATAAACCAGGAGCAGGTGCAGAAAGAGGTGAGTGCTGCCCTGGCAGCAAGTGCCTCCCTCAGCTGTGAAGTAGCACAGGATCCAACAGAAGTAAAATGGTACAAGGATGGAAGACTGCTTGCCTCCTCCAGAAAGTTCAGAATGGAATCTGTGGGCAAAACACGGCGTCTGGTTGTGGAGCAGCTGGAGAAGAAAGATGCTGGAGAATACATCTGCGAGGCTGCTGGCCAGAAGATGACCTTCAAGTTGGAAACAACTGGTGAGCATTCGCTTTGGGAGCACTAAGCAGCTTTTTATGTGGCTTAGAGGAAGACTGGCTGTCTTCTACCCTGTGGGCATGGAACAGCCACAATTCCCCCCGGAACAACATCAATGACCCACACCACAAGTTGGATTCTCCTTTTTAATGTAGTGGTAGCGAGGTGAAAATCTGGCTGTGGAATATTTTTGACTAAGGAACTTCTACTTTAATTTCTAGATGCGCTGAATTACCCTCTGGAGTGTCTTTCTGAATATATAAGCAACCATGGGTGACTATGATCCTGATTTATATCTAGGTTCAGGCTTACTTTTTCAGTTAGGTTAGATCAATAGCTCCAGAGAAGATAGGGAAATACAGCAGTTCACTGATACCATGTGTCAGAAGAATGCAGCTCAGTGCTGGGCAGTTTGCTGCTTCATTCCCTCTTACAAGTTGCACCCAAGGCTGGAAAAGACCACTGAGATAGCTGAGTCCAACCCAGCCCACCCTCACTGGACTTACTAACCACGTCCCCAGTGCCACATACCCGTGGCTCTTGAGCACCTCCAGTGACTGCGGTATATCAGCGTGGTTGCTTCAGTTGTGGGAGTTTTCAGACACTGGCTGTTGTTCTAGCGAGACAAAAAACCAAAACTGATGGAACAGTGTCTATACAGGAAGCAACTGGCTGTCCTGATGGCTGCCAACAGTTTTACACAAGGTGTGTCATGCAAGCTTGCATGAGTCTGGTTTAAAAACTTGCTGTTCTGATGGAAGGAGAGGATGTTGGTACAGGATAACTGCGGGATTTGTGCTCTCCCGACATCCAGTTGCAATCACAGCTTATTGTTGCTATAGAAAACAGCTTCTCTGTAGACAAATTGAGTTAGTTCCAATAAGTGGCTGAAGCCCTAAGTGATCCAAGGTGAAGCATGATCCAAACTGGAATTTAACTAATTGTAGTAGGGAATCCAAGCCTTAATGAGATGAGTTATTTAAAATATGAGTCCTCCATCTAAAACAGCATTGAACTCTTACTCTGGTTTATGATAGAAGTGAGAGTTTAACAGCAGAAGTCTGAAGTTATGCTCCATATTTCTCATCACTCAAGAGAATATTTGAATATATGAATTCCTTTGGCTATGTTAGAGCTCATAATGAGGTCAGCTGATGTTCTTTAAATGCTCGGAGTCTAGCAATGTGGGGAAGTGGACTGCTATTTGCTGTTGAGCTTTAGGCTAAGAAGCCTGATTTTAGAGGACTGTGGACTTCCCCTTTCCCTTCCCCTCTCCTCCCCTTCTCCCTGGACTGATCCCACATGGTTTGAGAATGATTTCAGATCAAGGTAAATGAGGAATCGCTGTGTGAAAACCTGTTGTTTTACTGCACTATAAGAGACACTTAGTCAAAAGACAAGTGTGTGTTCCAAGCTTGAGATTGCAGGAGATCCTAGAAACAACTCAGCTGCTCAAACCTGTAGTCTGGCTGAATCTTTTATTGTCAGTTTTGGTCAGGAGGAGATGCTTGAGTAAGACAAATAAAAGGTCACGGGTAAGTTGGTCCTTCTTGTGATATACTTCTAGGCTTTCATCAGGGAGAAGCTTAATTAGTCCAAATAATCATAGCAGAAACCACACCAAGAGCATGAGAGTGAAATTTATACTTTCTTGACGTGAAGGAAAATTGTACCTGGTTCTGCCATTCCCCAAATATTTGTTTCCTTATGACAAGAAGAACTTTGCAGAAGTAATTTTTTTTTTCAGTCTTGCGTGCAACACAAAAAGGGGTAAAATCTAGGAGGCCACCTGAAATGTTTTTTCCATCTGGAAGGATCCATTTAACAGCACCCATGGACCTGGTTATGAACAAAACTAAGTTCCCAACTAAATCCACATTCTTCTTTCTCCTTCTCAGAATTGCCTGTGAAAATCAGCAAACCATTGGCAGACAGTAGCGTCATTGAGAAGGACAAGGTCACATTTGAGTGTGAGCTGTCCAGGCCCAACATGGACGTCAAGTGGTTCAAGGTATGGCATGTAATGGTATTTTCCTTTCTGACTTCTCTGGAAATGAATGAGAGCCTTTAATTTCACTTCCAAGGGATGCGAGTCTGAGCTTTTCCTTGATAGCTTTTTCACTGCTCTCTTTTCTTTATGCTCTTTTATTTGCCCAGATCAGCACTCTTTGTTATTATGTCCTGAGTTCATTTATCAAGTTGAAATTGAAGTTTGTTTTGGTTTTATTGTGAACTTTTTAGGTCATGCTGCACAAAATATTGTTGGTTGAACTACAGTACAGTCTTGAGCTTCAAGTCTAACACAGAAATTCTCAGCCGGGATTTTGTAGCCTTGTTGTGAACTGGGTTTTTGGGGTGAAATCTCAGTTTTCTTTGCACCTGACAGTGTGAGAATTTGCTCTGGCACTTTGTGTACCTCCCTGGTGCTCAGCTGTTCCTTCCCTTACTTGGGGATAACGTCATTTATTCAAGGTGATGTCCAAACAGGCTTGTTAACAGTCCTCCGCAGTGCTTTAAGCTGTCATAGGTCAGCCAGAATTTATGCATGTTCTATAGCCATTCCTTCATGTTGAAAACACTGCACTGTGCTTAAGCTTCAGCATATGTTCCAGTAAGCACAGTTCCATTAATTCTAGGGGAGTGGGTGAATTAAGCATAGATCTGAAGGCTCCCTTTGCTGAGTGCAGAGATGGAAGGACTAATGGAGATCTGACTTGATATTTTCCCTTCTAGGATGGGAAGGAGCTCTGTCAAAGTAAAAAAGTGGGCATTACTTCCCAGGGAAATAAGAGAAGTCTCATTATTCACAAGTGTGAATATGAAGATCAGGGAACATCCACATGCTGAGCAGCCTAAGACAAGACATCAGCTACCCTAAAGGTTCATTTTATGTTTAACTGAAAGAGCAAATAAATCCTCTTGTGGTATTTTGCACCACGGGAAGAAATGCTTCATGGGCAGTTTGGGCATTTCTTGGTTAGTCCTTTTGGATACCTTTCTCTTTCTTCTTTATGCTCAAGACAGATTTTCCCTCCATGTGTTGCATTGGTTAAACCCCAGTTTGTAGCTCATCATTGGGCTCTGAAGCATCAGACTTGTTACTGAACACACGGGTCTGCTGTGCCCTGGTAGATGCCACCTTCCCAAGGGACGTATGAAAGGATGCTTTTTTCTGATTTCCTACTAGATGCTGTCCTCATGTGGCCACTTGGGTTCAGTGTTAGCATGAACATGAACATGTGTCCTGTCCCATGACTTTGGTGAACTCTCATTTTCTCTCTCATTCTGCAACCAGGTTGGGTTGCTGTTTCAGTACTGGCTGTTTTATGTAGCCATTCCATTTGTTCTGGTTTACGTTCTTTTTTATTTTCTTTTTTTCAGGCATCATTTCTATACAGTAGACAAAGCCAGCCTATTACATTTGATTTACAGTTTTTAGCTTTTGCTGGTAAGCATTTCAGCTCTCAGGCAGTTTTACCAACAGCTTTGAAGAGCTGAAATGAACCAGCCTGGACACGATGGTCTGTTTTTGTTGGTGTAATGAATTTATGAAGTTAAACTGATTGACCCCATAAGGTTTTACAGTGTATGACTCACGTCTGGCAGAGTTATCACAGCAATGAGTTTATATACTTAGCATTTCAGGAGGCAAATGGTTGGGGATACTCTTTCATTTGCTTGCGTCTCAGAGTGAATCACTAGTATGTGAACCATCCTTCATCTCCTTTGTATTGCTTTTGTGTGTGTCTGTGTGTGGTTTCCCCTGTGAATTTCATTCTTTCCAGTTATATGGAAGTTCTCTTTTGAGCAGTGAAATTAGATGTTCCATCATCAGTCATAATGGTAAAGCTGAGTTGCCACGTTATCTGTGTCCTTTCTGTCTGGCGTCTCAATAACTGCTGCCCCACCACAATATCTGCCTAATACTTAGCTCCATGGATGCCTCGTTGTGCAAACTGAGAGCCTGTATTTGGTGTGCATAGATCTGGGCTTACATCTGTGCTGGTAAATGCACTAGTGCATGGGCTAAGCAGTCCTGCCTCCTGTGCTGTGGGCATTGAGATGGGGCTCCTACAAGCTGCCCATTGCAAGATATTTAGAAACTAATTGCTGCGGAGGTTTCCATCCTCTTTTCAGACTAACTAAAATTTGGTTAGTGGGATCAAAACAGAAGGGGCAGGGAGGGAGAGCTGACCAAGGACTACTGATGGAACAACTATGAATCCTTGGTTCCTCAGGATTCCCTGCATCAGCAGTTGGCAACAGGAGTAAGGGGGCTCAGGAGGACACTGTGGAGTAGTGTGAAAAATGAGCGAAGAGAGTTACTAATTGATGCCTCTTGGAAAGTAGTCCAAGAGTGGTCCTCTTCCTAAACTCTCCTCTTGTGTGTGGTTTTAACTTTATGAGGTGTTCATAACAAGTGATGTGTAGATCTCCCTTATCTCATAATGTCTTTGCCTGCCTGCAGTGAATATGCAGGATACTGGATCATATACCAGCTTCTTTGAATTACTGCTCATGTCAGGAGATAAAATCTGCCTATTCTTTGAACTAACACTGGCGAGGGTTAGTTATTCTGGCTACCGAGAGAATGACACAGCAGATTAAACTCTTTCATTTCCTTCTTTGTCAAATGCCTTTTCATCTAACTGTGTGTCCCATAGAAATTCAGAGCAGTGTTGGCTGAGGGAAGTGGAAATATTTATCTCCTGTGTGTATCTGCCACCCTATTTAGACATGCTGGCAGAGCGCAGAGATTGGAGGAGTTGGATTAGGCAGTAGTTTCCCTATTGCTCACAGAACCACTTTTTCTGTGGTCTCCCAGCTACCCTGTGCCCAGTGACCTATGCAAGATGGAGCGGAAAAGGCTCATTTTATGAACAAACAGGAACCTTTCTGGTCAGATTAATACCTGTGCTCTTTTAGAGAGATTTAGATACTAGAGATTTTAGGTACTGGAATAGGCTCCCCAGAAAGGTGGTTGAATCGCCATCCCTGGTTGTGTTTAAGAGCCTTTTGGATGTGGTACTCAGGGATATGATTTAGTGTAGGGTTTTTAGAGTTAGGGTACTGGTTAGGCTGCGGTTGGACTTGATGATCTTCAATGTCTTTTCCAACCTGGGTAAATCTATGATTCTATGCAGGAACTCTTCTCCTGAGGTTAATCCAAGTTGTATCCAGGCCCTTCAGAAGGAAAGGGATATAGCAGCCCAGAAATATGGCCTGATTCTGACATAACTAAATGCAGACCTGGAGAGTTAAAAGGGATTGTGTGATGTTCAAAGGATTTTGAAGCAAAGATGTCCCCTAGGTAAGATTTGTGGCTGACATTCCCCATACATTGTTTGTAGGCACACAAGCTAAGGAGAGACTAGTGATGAGCATGCAGAGAAGCCAATGGTTCAGACAGGTTTGTAGTGACACAACACTGTAGAGTTCTGTCTAGTTCTCCTTGGCATAGTTTGGAAAATAAAGATGAGGTAATTGGTGGTAACCAATATGGCTTCATCAAGGTCAAGCCATGTCTGACAAACTTGGTGGCCTTTCATGATGGAGTAACAGCATCAGTGGATAATGGGAGAGCAACTGACATCATCTACTTGGACTTGTGCAGAGCATTTGATCCCGTCCTGCATGACATCCTGGTCACCAAACTGGAGAAAAATGGTTTTGATGGATGGACCAGTTGCAGGATAGGGAACTGTCTGGATGGTCACACTCAGAGAGCTGCAGTCAATAGCTCAGTGTCCAGGTGGAGGGTGGTGTTGGGACCAGTGTTATTTAACATTTTTGTAGGCAACATGGAGAGTGGAATCAAATGCAGCCTCAGCAAGTTTGCAGATGACACCAAGCTGAGCGGTGCTGTTGATGTGCTAGAGGGAAGGGATGCTACTCAGAGGGACCTGGACAGGCTGGAGAGGTGGGCCCTTGGCAGCCTCATGAACTTGAGTGTGGCCAAGTACAAGGCCCTGCACCTGGGTCAGGGCAATCCCAAGCACAGGCACAGGCTTAGAGGAGAATGATTTGAGAGAAGCCTTGACCCTGAGGAGAAGAGTTGGTGTGGAGGGAGGTGTCCCTGCCTATAGCAGGGAGACTGGAACTAAATGACCTTAAAGATTCAGTCAGTTCTATTGTTTTTCTACCCTTAATTTTGCTTGAAAGGTTTTAGAATAAATGAGATTCTGGTTTCCATGAAAACTGTTTGCAGGGAGCTCCATTGTAGCTAGTAGGTCTGTCTTTAAGTTCAAGGGCAATAATGCATTGACTGTGTTGAAGAGAGAAATGACTCAGGAATGGATGATGGTTTAGAATAAAACATAATCCTACTTATTTTCTATGCAAATATGTGTAAGGAAAAGATGCTGCACTCAGTTCTGGAAATACCCTGACAAATATATCTCTACTGTTTCACAGCTGGAGATATCAAGATTGTTAAAGCACTGGAAGATGTGGAAGTGAATGAATATGGGAGTGCATCTTTTGTCTGTGAGATTTCACACGATGAGGTTCAGACCCAGTGGTACAAAGAGGACAACAAGCTGAAGGCTGATGACAACATCAGAATGCAACAAGATGGTAGGGTGTAAGCGGGGGGTCTTTCTCCTGAGTGGGGGGTGGGTTGGAGATCAAGCATATAAGACATCTGAAATGAAGTGAAGAGGGTTCAGAAGCGAGTTCCCCTTTTGTTTTGGGACTGAGGTTTAGGTGGAACAAGTGACATGGTGGGATGCTTAGTGTGGGAAGTGTGATGCTATCCCACCATCCCACACTGCTGGGAGCAGGTAGGAAATGAGTGCAGTTATTTCCAAAGTGGGGGTGAACAGGGCAGTCAGTTCACCTCTCCAAAGAGGTTTTGTCTGACAGTGAGTGTGATCCTTCTGTATCAGATACTTTGAATTTGACGGTGGCCGCATTTGATCAGTCCTTGTAGAAGCCATGTTTAGATTCTGCTTTGGTCTGCTCCATTTCCAGTTCAAAGTCGTTGGACACTAAATGAGACAGCTGCATCTCAGTAAAAGATGTGTTTGAATAGCTGTGATGTGCTTACTATTCAGATTTACAGAGCTGAGGTTTTGTCCTTGGCTATAGCAAAGAAGTCAAATCAGGTGAAATTAATTGTATTTCTGAACTAGACAAGTTTAAGTTTGGTAGCACCTAAATTTGGTGCGGTTTGTCATTGATTTCATCTGAAAGAAACTTGCAGGCTTTTTATCTGCTGTTGTCCCCAGCGTAAGATTATCCATTCACATCCTAAAGTACTTGTTATATTTTCAACTCACTCTTATTTGAATAAAAGCCTCAACAATTGGGAGCAATTTAATAAGCACAGAACAAGAGCTGGACCTTGCATTTGGTAGATACTGTACAGTATTACTTCATAGAAATGTAGTCAATGGCATTCCCTATAGACAATCGTTTGTTTTATCTTTAGAGTCGTTCAAAGAACCATTGTGAACTTGACATTAATTGGAATGGAATACACGCAAGAGACTTTCCTCTTCTTCCAATTGTCCTCATCCTTTCTTCTCTTCCACCCCTGCTTTGCAGATTACCATATAGAAATCACCAGGAAGTTGGAGGACAAGACAGCTTTGGAACGTCATTCTGTCATCCTGTCCTGTGACTTCAGGCCTTCTCCAAAGGTTGTGAAATGGTTCAAGGGCCGCACACCCATCGAGCCCTCTGAGAAGTACAAGATCAAGAGGGATAAGCATTCAGTAGAGCTCAGAATTCTGAAGCTGAAGCCCGATGATGCTGGTGTGTACAAGTGCAAGGCAGGAATTGCAGAGACTGAGGCCACGCTGACAGCTGAAGGTATGAGCAGGGAGGGTGGCCTCTTCCATGTCCTATTTCACCTCAGATTTCTCTTCTTGAGGTTGACTTCTGCCGTTCTCTCCTGCTAACTTTATACATGTATTATCTTCACATAGATGATTACACAAAGATCATCTAGTCCAACCATTCTACCACATCCCAGTATGATTTATAGTAACAGTGGTAACAGTTCACCTTGTTTCCCCACAGCCCGCAATGTAGAAGTAACGAAGCACCTGCAGGATGTAGAAATTGAAGAAGAGAGCTCTGCTGTCTTCTCCTGCGAGCTGTCCCATAATGACGAGGACGTGGAATGGTTCCTGAATGGCAACCTCCTTTACACCAACAATTACAATGACATCAAGAACGTTGGCAATTGCTGCACACTGACAATGAAGCAGGTTAAGCCTGAGGATGCTGGCACAGTGACAGTGAAGTCAGACAAGGTGTCAGAAAGCGCACCTGAAGGTGATAGGTGGGTTTGATCACACCCCTCCTGGATGTAAGAGATGCTAAGGAGCTCCAGTTCATTCTATTGTGCAGCAGTCCTGCTTCTAAAGCTGACCTCTCTGGGGTGACAAGTCATCAGAGGCTTTCTTCCAGTGGAAGGTTCCATTGCAGCAGATATCAAGGAAGGAGGATGGTTTTGGTGTCCTGCCAAAGCATTCCATTGCTTTTTATCATCATTTTACTTAACACAAGGAGAGTTACAGGAGCAATTTCTTTTACTGCTTCATTAACATGCAGTGTCAATGCTGTTGTCTCCAAGGATTTATGACTGAAGGAGAGATCATTCAGTGTGTGTTTTGCCTCTGGGATGACTAATGACCAGGCTGTGAGCAACCTGATCTAGCTGTGAATGTCCCTTTTTATTGCAGGGGAGCTGGGCTAGATGGCCTTTAAGGGTCTCTTCCAATTCTAAGGAACTTGTGCCTGAAGTGCAGAAGTGGATGAATTATACCACTTCTTCATATCCTCCCCATGATTACAGAGGAAATACAACAAAACAACATGCATGGTCTTACTGTTGTCATTTGCTTGAATACGAAGACGTCTCTTTTTTATGGTTGAGATTTTTGTTGATATGGGTCAGGAGGAACTCACACTTTTTAGCTTTCTCAATAGGCAAAAAGTTCCAGTTGCTGCAAGCCACCGAGGTAACCAATAGAGGGGCCCTGATCCCCCTTGTTCCATCGGGATGCTCTGGCACGGGATGTGCCTCAAATTCAAAGCTCCTTCCCACCTCCCAAGGAAAAGCAAAGCAACTCAAGCATCTCCAGCAAAGCTGCCCAGCAGACAGCAGGGAATGCAAACAGCTTCTGGCTGCTCCCCTGCACTCCTGTCCTAAGTAAGTGACCCCTCGAGGACTGGATGGGAAATCAGTGCATGACACACGTGAGTGTGCACAGCATTGTGCAAAGCAGTGGGGATCCATGTGTGTGTGTGTGTGTATTTGTGCATGGATGGTGTTGTACACACATTTGTGTCCATGAGTGTACAAACCAGTGGTGTTGCTCAGGTGTGTGTAGGTCTGTGGGTATGTGTGCAAGGACGAGCATGCACATATATGTACGTGCACAGGGGTGTGCAGAGTGTTGGAGCTGCACAAGGACATTGTGGTACCGGTGTGTGCGTGCACTTTGGGAGTGAAAGGAAGGGGTTACACATGTGTGAGTGTGTGTGCGCACAGGGCTGCACTAAGGGATGTGGTTGTGTGAGTGTGTGTGAGCACATAGATAGTGCGTGGATGCGGTGGCACAAATGTGTGCTTGCACAGGGCTGTGCTGAGGAGTTGGGCTGCACACAGGTGCACACAAAGGGATGTTTGAACCCTTTGCCCCTAAGAACAGTTTTCCAGTGTCTCTCGTCCAAGAATTCTTTGAACAGCCTGCAGCTGACTCTCCTGAAGCTCAGGGTCCTGACTTTGCTTTTTGCCAGGCCCGCATTCCTTGAGATGAGGAACTCTAGGAGGGCATGGTCACTACAGCCCTGACCACCTCCAGTCTTAACCCCTGCTGTGCAGCATGTCCAGTAATGCTTCCCTTCACAGAATCACAGAATTACCCGGGTTGGAAGGGACCTCAAGGATCATGTAGTTCCAACCCCCCTGCCTAGCAGGGCCACCAAACATACATTTACTAGATCAGGTTGCCCAGGGCCCTGTCCAACCTGGTCTTGAACACCTCCAAGGACGGGGCATCCACAACCTCACTGGGCAGCCTGTTCCAGGACCTAACCACCCTTCTAGTAAAGAACTTTCCCCTAACATCCAACCTAAATCTTCCCTCCTTCAACTTAAAACCATTTCCCCTAGTCCTGCTATTATCAGCCCTTTCGAAGAGTTTACTCCCCTCCTGGGAGTAAGTTCCCTTCAGGTATTGAAAGGCTGCAATGAGGTCACCTCGCAACCTTCTCTTCTCCAGGCTGAACAAACCCAACTCCCTCAGCCTGTCCTCATAGGGGAGGTGCTCCAGCCCCCTGATCATCTTTGTGGCCCTCCTCTGGACCCTTTCCAAAATTTCCATATCTTTTTTGTACTGAGGGCTCCACACCTGGACACAGTACTCCAGATGGGGCCTCACAAGAGCAGAGTAGAGAGGGACGATCGCCTCCCTATCCCTGCTGACCACCCCTCTCCTGATGGAGCCCAGGATCCCATTTGCTTTCCGGGCTGCCAGAGCGCACTGCTGGCTCATGTTAAGTTTCTCATCTATCAGGACCCCTAGGTCTTTTTCAGCCGAGCTGCTCTCAAGGACAACTCCTCCCAGCCTGTACAGGTGCCTGGGGTTCTTCCGGCCCAAGTGCAAAACCTTGCACTTTGCTGTGTTGAACCTCATTAGGTTCACCCGAGCCCAGCTTTCCAGCCTGTCAAGGTCCCTCTGAATGGCATCTGTTCCCTCCACCGTATCGACTGCACCACTCAGCTTGGTGTCATCAGCAAACTTGCTGAGGGTGCACTCCATTCCCTCATCGATGTCATTAATAAAGATGTTAAAGAGCACCGGTCCCAAGACAGACCCTTGAGGGACGCCGCTCGTTACCGGCCTCCACCTGGACATAGAGCCATTGACCACCACCCTCTGTCTGCGGCCTTTCAACCAATTGCTTATCCATCTAGTTGTCCACCCATCAAATCCACCTCCCTCCAATTTGGAGATGAGGATGTGATGGGGGACCATGTCAAAGGCCTTGCTCAGGTCCAGGTAAATGACATCGGTCGCCTTCCCTTCATCCACCAACGCCGTCACTCCATCATAGAAGGCCACAAGATTAGTTAAGCATGACCTTCCCCTGGTGAAGCCATGCTGGCTGTCTCGGATCACATGCTTGTTCTTTATGCGATCAAGAATGTTGTCCAGGAGGATCTGTTCCATAATCTTCCCAGGCACAGAGGTGAGACTCACCGGCCTGTAGTTACCCGGGTCGTCCCTGCTCCCCTTCTTGTAAATGGGAGTGACGTGACCCTTCCTCCAATCATCCGGGACCTCACCTGACAGCCACGACTTCTCAAATATGATGGAGAGCGGCTCAGCAACCACCTCAGCCAGCTCCTTCAGGACCCTGGGATGCACGCCATCTGGCCCCATAGACTTATACTCATTCAGTCTAAGGAGGCACTCTCGGACTTGCTCTACCCTTACAGTGGGGAGGGATTTACCTCCTTGGTCCCCACATGGAGGTATGGGGGTGCAAGACTTAGGGACGTGAAAAAGACTAGAATCCTGGCCACCAGTGAAGACCGAGGTGAAGAACTCATTCAGCACCTCAGCTTTCTCTTCATCTGTTGAAGCCATTTCTCCTTTTAAATTTACCAGAGTAGGCACGCCCATTTTGGCCTGTCTCTTCTGGCCAATGTACCTGTAGAAGGTTTTCTTGTTGTTTTTCACATCCCTCGCCAAGTTCAGTTCTGCCTGAGCCTTGGCTTTCCTGATCCCACATCTGCAAGTTCGGACGGCATCCCTGTATTCTTCCCGGGTGACACAGCCTTGTTTCCAGAGCTTGTACACCCCTTTCTTCACCCTCAGTTCTCTTAGCAGGTCCTTGCTGAGCCATGCCGGTTTTCTACCTCTCCTGCCCACTTTCTTAATCAGGGGAATGGAGACCTCTTGTGCTGCCAGGAGGGCATCCTTGAACAGTAGCCAGCTCTCCTCAACGTCCTTATCTTTGAGGGCAGCGCGCCAGGGGATCTTGGCCAGCATTCCATTGAGTAGCTTGAAGTCTGCTCTTCTAAAGTTGAGCATCCTGGTCCTGCTCTTTGCCAGGCCCACATCGCTTGAGATCACAAACTCAACCAGGGCATGATCGCTGGAGCCCAGGCAGCCTCCAACCTTGACGCCTTTGATGATCTCCTCAGCGTTGGTGAGCAGCAGGTCCAGCAACGCTTGACCTCTGGTCGGTCTGTCCAATACCTTCCCTTCTGCTTGGTGTGCTTAATGCTTGGCCCACAAAGTTATTCCCAGTGCAGTCCAGCAGTCTCTCAGACAGCTTGCAGCCAGCCATGCTGATTTCCCAGCCTGACTGGAATCCCCCATCAAGTTGAGAGTCAGTGAGCGCGGTGCTTCTGGTAGCTGCAGTAAGCAGGGCCCATCAACAGGCTCCCTTGACCAGGCGGCCTGGAGCAGACCCTCACCTCCAGAAGCCCATTATTGGTTCAGTCCCGAATTTTACCCGCAAGTTCTCAACGTGATCGTGGCTGTTCTTAGTCCTTTGCAGTCAGCTTCTTCATAGAGATGGCAAATACCTTGCCCTCCGGAATTCCATAGTAACAATCATGTCTCCTTTATGTCAGGTGAGGTGTTTTTTGTTGTTGTTGTTTTTTGTTTGCTTGTTTGTTTGTTTTCCATTTTCTAGGTAGAAAATTTAATTTCTGAGCCAGGAGAAGAAGAAGTGCAACATGTAACAATCTTCCTGGCACTGTGCAGTTTGCATGAGTAGCCAAGTGCTCCTCAGGTAACGTGTGCTGCAGAGCTGACCTTGGTGGCAGGGGTTGTGTCTTCATTTTCTTCCTGTCATGTGGGAACATAAGAAGACTCTTCAGAGCAGGAGCTGCAGAGGAAGATGAACGGCATGAGAAGGTAAGGCTAGGAACCAAGGACACCTCCAGAAAGAACAGAAAAACTAAGTCATTTAAGATGCATTATGGCCGTGTGATACTGTCCGTGACTGGAGGAGAAGCACATGGCTAGGAATGACTGATGGCTCTGGTGGGATGAGTGCCTACGTGCGCCGTAAAGGAGAGTTTGTGGGATGTTCTGTGGACATGTGAAGGCTGTGGGAAAGTTAAGAGAGAAAACGTGTGAATTCACAGAAGTGGTATTAGAACCTGGAATAAACCATTTGGATCACTCACATCTGAGTCCGTGCCAGATTGTCGCACTGTCAGAACCTGAGGCCTGGGATTTTCCTTTAGTAGTGCCAACTGCCTGTTGTAAATGAGAAAAGATATTACTAAACATAGCTTCCCTCCTTGTAGTTTTGATATTTCTGTCTTTGCATTCCTTTAGCACCCAGGGTGTTGATGCAGCTGCACAAATCCGCTGTACTGTCCTCCTGTTTTGCATGGAAGAGTGGTAAAATAGCAATCTCTGGGTGAAATTTTGTTCAGGCGTTTTCCTTTCTGTGCCCCTAGGAAGCAATGGCTTGGAAATGGCAGTGCCGCCTGGGAACCCACACAGCAACCCAGTATCTCATTGTCTGGGTCTGTGAAAAACCACAATGATGACAAAAGATGTTTCAATTCTGTCTGTGCTGTCAGTGCAGCCCTGAGGAGCGGTGTGGGCATGGCATGGCAGGGAGAAGGGATTTCCCTTCCAATGGGAAAGTGCCTGTTCATGTGTTGGTATGTAACCGCTCCATGGCCTGCTCCATGTGCTTCTGAATGGGCAGCTCAACTTTTGTGTCACTCAGCCACCTGTGGCAGAGGTCAGGATTAGTGCCTTTCAAGGAGCTGAGAAGCATTTCTTGCTCAAGTCCTGCTTCCAAGCTTAACCACCTACAATGAAGTAGATGTCGTTTTTCTGGTGTCCTTCAATTCCGTGTCCGCATTTTCCCAAAAGCAAAAGAATTTGGAGTTAACCAGCTGCAGTGAAGTGAGCGATTTCAGTGCCTATTTCTGATGGTGGCAATGAGTTCAGAGGTCACACTTAATTGACGGTGCCTGTTTCCATTCTGACAAAGGCTGTAGTTTCAGCTGACTTCCCGAGGCTGCCATGTGTGGTGGTGACACAGCCTTGGGCTTGTGCGTTTGCATGACTCCCACCTTTCCTTTCTGTGTCTTGCAGGTCAGCTGGTGCTGGAAGCGGCCGGTATCTGAGTAGGAATGAAGGTGAGTGCAGGAGCAGCTGCTGAGGGGAGGAAGGAAGTCCATGCTGATGAGCTCTGAAGCATCTGCGGGTCCGGTACCAGAATAGGCAGCAGTGATGCAGGGGGCTCCTCGGCAGGAAGCTGGCTGATCCAAATGCTTGCTGAGAGTTTGGAAGCCCAAACCCTTATGGTCTCTGTAAGGGTGGTTAATAAAAAGATATTAACCAAGATGGTGGTAAATAGCCTAAGGTTATTAGCAAAGGGAAACTCACCAATATCGATACCTTGACTAGAAAGCTGAGGCAGCCTCAACTAGGGAGCAATCTCTAAGACATGCTGTCTCAGTGGTGGTCAGCCTTTAAATGAGGTCTCAGAGGAGGTTGAGTCGAGGTCCACCCCTTCTGGGAGCACAGCTAGATTACTCTCACCTGTGCTCCCGCAGCTGACCCAATACTTGCCTCAGCTGATTAATCAGAGGTTCAAGCTGTGATTTCCCATACAGTCTCTAAGCTGAAGGCAGCATCTCCTTGATCTGATGGTGGTGTGCCTGAGTGAGGGAGTGATCCAAGCTGGATGCAGAAGAGTCATCTTAATTTCTCTGCTATTTTACTTCAGATGACACCTATTGGGTGTTGGTTTCTTAAAATTTGGATCTAGGAGGTGGTCTCTTCCTTTGCTTCTGATGAAAGCACAGAAGTGCAGCAGGAGTAGAAGACAAAGAGGTTTTCTTGGTGACAGGAACACCAATTATTTGATTCAAATGTGTAACTGATGTAGATGGTGAAGAACAGATCTGCCTCAAAGACATGCTTGATCACATAAGAAATGAGCATGTGATCCAAGACAGGCAGCGTGGCTTTAGCAGGGGAAGGCCATGCCTAACCAGTCTGGTGGCCTTCTATGATGGAGTGACGGCATTTGTGGACAAAAGGAAGGTAACAGATGTCATTGACCTGGACTTGAGCAAGATCTTTGACATTGCCCTCCACCACATCCTTATCTCTAAACTGGAGGGATGTGGATTTGACAGGTGGACCACCTGGTGGATAAGGGATTGGTTGAAAGGCCACAGACAGAGGGTGGTGATTCATGGTTCTGTGTCCAGGTGGAGGCCGATAACAAGTGGTGTCATCCAGGAGTCTGTCTTGGGACCAGTGCTTTTTTACATGGTTATCAGAGACACCAATGATGCAATGGAGTGCGCCTTCTGCTGTTTGCTGAGTGGTGCGGCTGACGCAGTGGAAGGAAGGGATGCCATTCAGAGGGAGCTCAACCGAGAGGTTGGCCTACGTGAATCTAATGAGGTTGAACACAGCAAAGTGCAAGGTTTTGCACTTGGGCTGGAGGAATCCCAGGCATTTCTACAGACTGGGAGGAGCAGTCCTTAAGAGAAGCCCCGCAGAGAAGGACCTGGGGGTCCTGGTGGATGAAAAACAGAACGTGAGCCATCAGCGTGCTCTTGCAGCTCAGAGAGCAAATGGTCCCCTGGGCTCCATCAGAAGAGGGGATGGCCAGCAGGGACAGGGAGGTGATTGATCTTCATGATCCTTGAGGTCCCTTCCAACCCGGGCCATTCTATGATTCTGTGATTACACTCGCTGTCAGAAAGAATGGCAGCTGTACAGAAGCTGGATATATTTTGGGACAGTTCTTGTAACCAGTTGATTTTAAGACCTTGCCCGAGTCAAGAGTCTAAATTGAGTGTCAGAAGAAAGCTGGTAAAGTGGCTATTGCTCATTCTTTTTCATTTGCTGATTCTTTCATTCGGGTTCCTTTTCCAAAGGAGATTCTGGTGATGGAAGCAATTGAAGAAAGAACCAAAGCAGCTCTTGCCAAGAGTGCTTGAAGTCCCTGTGGAGAGAAGCAAAGAACTTGGGCTTCCTCTGGGATGCTCCCCACCATGTCTCAGGAAGGAGACAACTGCTGTTCCACTTTCTGCTCTGTGTGTGGAAAGGTACGTCTGGGTTTCTTCTGCTTGTTTATTCTTTCTTTTTCAGGCTTTGAAGGAGAAGGGGTGGAGCAACGGGAGACTCACTGGTCGTTTGTTACCTCAAGAACAGGATGGATTCTGCATTGACTGTGAAAAACCTGGGCTAGTAGCATGGGCATGTTTCAGGCTGGACTTTTCCTTCTTGGTTTCCTTTTGGCTACAGGGAGACAGCTGTCTAAAGGTGTGTTTTCATACCCACTCTCCAAAACCATGTTTCATTGTTGCAGGTGGTTCAGTGTGCTCTTGCAGTGCAGATGCTGTAGTTTGCTGTAGAATCTGAATTGTTTCTGTTCCTAGGGGAGGACTGGGAGGAGGTAGTGAGAAGAGAATTCAATGCCTTAGGTGTATCTTAGTGAGAAATGTTGGCATGAGGTGCTGAAAGTCTTGAGTTGTCAAAGGCCAGTGAGGCTCAGACTCCTTAACCTGCTGGAGCAGGGTGGAAGCAAGGAGTGGGCACTGCCGTCCCACAAGCTGCGCTTGGTTCTGGTCTGCCAGGTCTGTGCTGGCCTGGATTTCTTCTGAGAAGTTTGTTGGAGCTGCTTGGAGTAGTGAAGGGTGGGGAGGAAGTGCTGCTCAAGAGCTAAGGCTCTGCATGATCATCTTGGATGGTTTTAACCATGATATCTGAAGACATAGTTTCCATCAGAATGATCCCAACATTGTGCGAGTGTCTCAGATGTATGAGAGCACCCGCCTCCTCCAGCTGAGCCATAGGAAAGCTAACTGTGCCCAGTAATTACAGCTTCTGCAGATTGAATATGCTTCCAAGTGTTTTCCTTAGTGATCAATAATGTCCCAGCACTCTGAGATTCCATCTCTGGCACAGTCTGGAGCATCTCTGCAATCCTTGGTTGCTGGAGGGCACGTGGTGAGTGCATGGACAGGGTGGCACAAACGCGTGCGTGTGCTGAGGAGTTGGGTTGCACACAGGTGCACACAAAGGGGTGTTTGTGGAAGGTGTAGGCACGTAGGTGTTCCCAGGGATGGTTTGCACACGTCTGTGAATGCAAAGGAGGGCACACGATGCAGAGTGTGCATGGGGGTGTGCAAAGCAGGCAGGGTGGTGAATGGGTGTGCGTGTGCACATGGATAGGGGAAGGTTGGGGTTACAGGTTGACCTGTGCTGAGGTGAGTGGGGACTCACGGTGTTGCTCAGTGGTAGATTGGTTCACACTGAGTGCTAACAGGAAACTCGCACACCCTTTTTGTTTCAGCTGTGCCAGCGCTGTGATCCCTTGCTGCAGGGATGGGGTGTTGGAAGGATGGTGTGCGTGCCGAGCTCCCATCTCTTGCAGGAATCAAGTGTAGAGCAAAAGGAATGTTTGGGCCAGGTGACTGTAAGAAGGCTGGCTGCTTTGGATGGTGGTAGCTGATGGAAACGGGTGCTCTGGGGACCGTTCAGCTTTTAACAGAAGACAGGGGTCCTGCAGCAAGAACGACTAGGTTCTCAAATGGCTTCAGACGTGCACACCGACTACATCCCCGCAGACATTTACCGGTAGGTGGCTCTTGCAGAAGAAGATTCAAGCAGCAGAACCTTTTGCTCAGCTACAGCACACAAATGCTACAAAAGCAGGAACAACCTGCAAGCTCTGGGTCTGTTTGTCTTGCACAGGCATGCACTAACTGCGTTTGATGGTACCCCCCATCCTTGATTTCCTTCCCTGCTTCTTGTCTGATGACGCTGCTGAGCCAGGAACAAGCTGCCCAGTGTGGCAGAGCATGGTGCAGAGCTGTGCTGGGACCTCCTCCCCTTCATCTGCTGCAGATCAGTGCCCCACACGTGCCATTGGGATGCTCTGGCACGGGATGTGCCTCCAACCCAAAGCTCCTTCCCACCTCCCAAGGAAAAACAAAGCAACCCAAGCATCTCCAGCAAAGCTGCCCAGCAGACAGCAGGGAATGCAAACAGCTTCTGGCTGCTCCCCTACACTCGCGTCCTAAGTAAGAGACCCTATGAGGACTGGCTGGGAAATCAGTGCATGACACACGTGAGTGTGCACAGGATTGTGCAAAGCAGTGGGGTTCCACGAGTTTGTGTGTGTGTGTGTATCTCTGCTGTTATGAAAGCATGGGAAGACTTACTGAGTCCCAGATAATTACTTATCCTCAAATGATTTTTCCTGGCCAAATTTAGAGCCTCTCACAGGTAATCGAGATCAACAGGCTGTTGTTACACAATCAACAGACACAATCTAGATGATCAGCTGAGGAAAATAAAGCATCATGCGAAGGGTACTAGATAAGTGAGCAGCTTGAGATCTGCACATTTATGTGATGCTCATGGTCTTAGACAATATTTGCCTAGAGAGGTCACATTGAATGAAAGCAAACTCTAAGATGAATGAAAATATGCACAGGAGAAGAAGCCTCTGAGGCTTCTCAAGTGTTATGACCAGAAGACATAAACTCTGTTAAAGCAAACGTTTCTCTCAATTTTTTTGTTATTCCAGGCAGGCCTTGATTACCGCCTGAACACATGCTGTGGAAGCCCAGCTTATGCAGCACCAGAGCTAATCCAGGGCAAAGTGTCTATTGGCTCAGAGGGATGTAGAGCGGTGTTTGTTTTCCCCTCTTTCCCTTCCCTCTCCACAGAGCATTTAAAGGCAGTGGAGCTCAGGTAGGCTCTCTTGGTTTCCCTTCTGAATTCTGCTAGGTTGCATCGCTTGGTAGCTCTCAGAAGCTGTCAGTGGCCACAGACTAGAAAAGTGCAATTGGTCTCAGTTCACACAGCTGGCTGGTTTGTCTCTGGCTAATCCTGAACTGCCTCAAGCGACTGCTTTGGTGCTCTACAGAACAGCAACTTCAGAGATCTCTTTCTATTACTAAGTGTTTGAAAGAGCAATTTGCTCTGTTAATTATCCATCATTTCTGTGCAGTCTGTTTTGTCAGACTTGTCTTTAGCTTCCAAGTTGTATGTGAAGAATTGTTTCCATTGTAATGCACAATGTACTAAAAATTGAGAGATGAAAATGTGAAGAGTTTTTCCAGCTTTGATTTCATGTCTGGAATTTTGGAACCCACTACTTGCAGTTGTTAATCTGTCCAAACTGGTCTGGTTTGGAATGCCCTCGTACTTCTTGAATCGCTGTTAAAGGCGGAGCAATTCCTACAAGTGCCATGGCCCCACTGTTGTTCTAATTCTTGTTTCTTTGTTTTCCACACGCTGCTTTTCAAGCCTCCTTTTTCTTTACAGTCAAAGTGAGAACTGCACTGTGTCTGAACCTTGTTGTGCCTCTACATAAAGAGAACCGAACAGCAGCAAAGCCAGACAGGTGACTGTGCTGACAGCTCTCGTAGCCAGTAACACGTAACTGTGCTAAATCCCTTGTGACGGCTTTGATTTCATTTTTGCCAGTGAAATCCTTGTAAAAGGAACTGCAGCAGTGTGATGAGCTAAGGTGAAGATGCTGGTTTTAGTAGTGCTCTAAGCTGAGTGGAAGGGCAATTGAATGAGGGTTATATGCTTTCTCTGGGACGATAAGGTTTTATTTCCTGAGGGAAAGAGCCAGCTTTTCATGGGCTATATGTGGGCTTTGGCAAGGGCAGACAATCCAGTCTGTCAGGAAGCCATTTGAGGTGCTTCAGGTTTGTAAGCTTGTCTTTTTGTTTTTCAGGCGGATATTTGGAGCATGGGTGTAGTGCTGTATGCTCTGCTGTGTGGGTTTTCCCTTTGGATGATGACAATATGATGGCACTCTACAGGAGGATACCAGTGGGTATCAGTGGTGCTAGAATACACTGAGAAGGGAAATAGCTGAGCTTGACAAGAGGCCTTGCTTTTCGGATGGCAGAACATGCTGAGCTGTGGGTAGAAAGGCCTGTCTGCTGAATATTGTCCCTGTTTTTGCTGCTTTGTCTACCAGTATTTTGTGGATTTGGTTCTACGCTTGGTTGGCCTATGTGGCACTGTAGCCTAATTCTGTACCATGATAGCATACAGAATTTAAGGAGAAGTATTTTCTTGCCAATGGGCTGGATTTTTTGTATCTGGTTCTTCAACTGGCTGCTCCCTATACTATCTGTAGTAAAAATATAGACACATCATTTGATTTCCCTGAAATGAATGTTCCTAAATGCCAGCTCTTCTCATGTCTACAAAGATCAAAGTTCTGCATTTGCTATTAGAATTTCCTCTTCCAGAATCAGGAGGTAATGTAGGACCCCACAGATTGCCTTCAGAATCCAACAGTTAGTTCTGTTTCCTTTCGGAGTGCATAACAACCTGAGCACATGAATTGAATGGCGTGGCTTTTTAGTCTGGTACAAACTCTGCTGTACACTGAAACTTGGTCCATTTGTAAGCAGGACTTTGTCCATCTCTGCAGGACAGCAGAAAACCCTTTGTGCTAATCATGATGCCAAGAAGCAGAATGCGGCAAATGCGGCAGATGATCCAACTGCTTCAGGTGTTCATTTCCTTAAAACTGAGAATAGTTTTGGACTGAGAGTTTGTAAGCAGAACAGAGCTCTTAAAGCTGTCAGAGATTATTTCTGCACTGTTCAATTCTATCTGCACAACATACACAGGATCTCAGAACTGCGTTGCTTGAATTGGTGGAACTTGCTGAAGTGAACTGGGATGAGCAAGTTTTAGAACTTAGTCAGAGTGCTGTAAAAAATGGATAATCTCATGAGTATTAAGGTACAGGCTTGCTATTTCTGCACTGAATTTGTTTTTATTTTACATGGCTGTGATCTGAAAGTTGCTTGAAACGCAGGCACCTAGGCACTGTTGTGTAACTGAATTTCACACGATAGATCCTGAAATATCCTGGAATCAAAAACTCTGACTTGTTTTAAGTCTGCTGCTTGAGTCTAATCAGGGTCATAGTGTCTGTGTGCAGTGTTTCTTTCCCTGTAATGCTCCACATCATTTCATTTTGGGAATATTGAAGGAAATGGACTATGTGCCATAACTGTTGTTAGAACAAAGTATGTCTGGTGTGATCTTATGCATAGGTTCTGTAACTGCTCTTCACAGCTCAGGTGTTTGACCTTCCTTTTGGTGAAGTGATGAAATACTGCTGGTTTCTATTTGTGCTTCTAGGCACCTTGAAGCTCTTAGGAATAGAACAATTGTCTCCAGTTCTTTTCAATGATATCAGTAACAGCTCGAGTGTTGCTGCCCACTAGGTAGACCCAAAGAAGCAGATTACAGTGAAACAACACACGAGCTGGACCTGAATGAGGATCACTTTCAAGACAGTGGCTATGCTGCTTCAAGCCTACTTGCTTCTTCCTGCCGCCACTCTATTACCAAGTATCAACAACCTTTCATGATTCAACTTGTAAATGTTTGAAACTAACCCTTGTGTTTCTATGCCTTCCTAGGTGATTCGAGCCCTTGTCAACCCCAAAGATCCAAACCAAGCAGTGTCTTTCCATCAATGGAGAGTTCTTATTAAGCATGAATCGCTGCAATTCGGATGACAGCCTTCCACATGGTAACAGGGATGGACACAAGGGGCTCATCCACGTTCATGCTCTCATATCTCCTGGCTCTGCTGAAGCTCGTGACCTGAGCCTGCCAGACACAGCAGTCACCTGCCTGGATTGTGACCCAGCGCCTTTGCAGTGCTGCCCATCCCAAGCACAGCCCGAGTGTCCCAGCAGCAGCACCACCATGCAGGAGCAGGGCAGCATCAGTGAGGTGAAGCTGAGCATCTTAGATGGGGACTTAGAGTCAGGCTGCCAGTCCCAGGCACCAGGCAGCAGCACCAGCTCTGAGCCACTCTCATCTTGACAAGAGGAGTCCCATCTTCACCCTTGACCTCTCAAGCCCTCCTGTCTTTTATTGAATAAAGTCACTCTCATGCTCAGTCATCGCCTCGACTGCATTCTGAGTCTTCAATCACAGGGATTGGGATGAATGCAACAAACAGCAAGGCAGCTCAGCTTGCAATGCTATGGCTGTGGGGTTCGTGCAGGCAGAGCTCTGGGTTCCCATTTTGCCTGGCTTTGGGATGTCTGCAGCAAGATCTCTACCATTTTGTATGGGAGCAAATAATCTCTAGCATCCAGGTTGCTGCTCATGATATATCCCAGTCTTCCTGGCTGTCACTTTGTGATACTTTTCAAAGCCTTCTGATACTCTTTGATGCCTTGGCTGCTCCCTAACACCTCTGTCCTCCTGCCATGTTGACTCACGTCTCCCACTTTTAAGCTGGCTTTGCAGATCATCTCCAGCCCTGTCATCATCACGCTGCAGCAGGAGGTGCTCACCTGGCCCAATGTCTGGCAGTACTGCTTGTTCTGCAGATGAGCAGCTGCCTCCTCATCTCTTCAGCTACAGTAGTTTTTCTCAGGGCAGTTAGATGCAGTCATGCTCCTCTGGATTTGGTGTGTTAAATCCATGCTGCATGGCAGCAGTCAGTGCAATACAAAGGTGTTCTGTGTGCCATAGCATTTCTCCAGGGGCTGCCAAAGGTAGAAGCACAACACAGCACCATCCTTCTGACAGTAATGTCTGTGAGTGTTAGACATGTGAGCACTGCATCATCCCCAGCGTGTCAGTGCTTTTCCACACCAACCTGACTCTCACACTCTGCACTGAATGTAACTCTGCTCTTGTGGAGACAAATGCTTTCTGTCACATCCTCCATCCCTGCAACCATTTGCCGGTAGGCAGCTCTTGCAGAAGAATCAAGCAGCAGAACCTTGTGCTCACCCTACAGCATGCAAATGCTATGAAAGCAGAAATAACCTGGCATGCTCTGGGTCTGCAAGGCTGCACAGATGGGAGAGGTAGATTGTGTTTTTGCAGTGGAAGTTTCCAGTATTTTCAGTACATAGTGTAGGCCCTAACTGAATGTATAACCCTCTTGTAAAACAGCTGTATAAGTAGTTTTTCCACCAAGAAAGTTGCTGAACAGAATTAAGTTCAGACTGGGGGCATTCTGACATGGGGAGAATTGAGACAAGCACAAGATAAATACAGGGTGGGTAGAGCCCAGCACAGGACAGAATGAATGTACTGACTTTTGGAAACATTGCCCTTCTCTGTCCGCAGAAAAGTACAAGGCAGACCTAAAAACAAGAGGTTGGTAATTGACCTTCTATGGAAATGAATCCTAGCCACAGTCTCGAGGAGTCTGTGAGCCTGAGATGCTCAACCAATGAGAGCCATGAGAGCATCACCTGCAGTGGGTTTAGGGCACAGAACAGAATTGATTTCACTGACTGGTGTGCAGTTTCTCCCTTGCCAATAGGGGATGTGCGCGCAGTATTGCAATAATGAATAAGCACTGCTGCTATCGCTGCCATCTTTGCCTAACTAGAAATCTTTGACTTTGAGAGTTTCTCACACAAGGGGAGAGGGTAAGAAAGTAAAGAGGCACAGAAAACTAAGGGAAACTGCTCTTCTTTATCTTATCTATAAAAATTGATACGATGCTGTTGTGCATTTTTTTTAATTTTATTTTTAATTTTTTGCTAATGTCAGTCAGATTGTTTTAAAATATCCACACACCAAAATCTGACTACCAAGCAAATGTAATGAAAATGAAATGAAGGTGAGTTAGTGGAAAGCACAAGGCCATATTATATTAGGCTCCAGCAAATTTACAGGCAGTCACTGCACGAAGAGGTAGATCTGAGTTGCACATTATATGATTCCCACAAAGATTAAGGAAATCTGAAGCTTTCAATATATTTTTTTAATTCTTTTTTCATTTCATTTTTAAACACCTGACCCAGACCCCAACCCTCACAGGAGCTGTAAAGATAACAGCATTAACCAGCAATGTAACTCTAATCCTAACCCTTACCCTGATTCTAAAATCGTCCCTAACTCCAAATGCAACAACAAAAATGATGCTAGAAGTTTGTAGCAAAAGGAACCTTAACCCTGATCATAATCCAAAAAAAAAAAATCATTATGGTAACAATAATCTTTACCTTAAGAGTAATATTAATCAGAGCCCAGATGATGCCTGCATCCAATCAGAAGCATGCTTTGCATTATTTAAGAGTTGTATTTTTTCCAATGAACTCTCTCTATTATCACGTTTATAAAGTAACAGAGTCTGTTCTTTTTCTCCTGACACTGTGCCTTACTCCTGACATCCCCTGGAAATGACCCAGATAGGGCACCATCAAAGTAATGCTAATAGTAATGTCAATCCTAAGGGTATCTCTAGCCTCAGTGTTAATGGGACGCTAACAACAATCCCAACAGCCTTAAACATTCTGGTGGTGTGAAAGAGGTGCTGCCTTGCACATGCTGGGCAGTCCCATTGCCTGTTAAATGCAGGCGGCAGCGTAGAAACATGATGCCCGTGGTCAGAATGCCCTGTGGCAGATCCTGGCACCGGAGAACTGACCGGAGAACCATGAGAGAACTGACAACAAATCACGCGACATCAGAACCGACCCAGTGGTTATTTACAAGCCTTGGGAGACCCAGACAGGATCTCAGAGTGGTGAATGTAGGTACAGAAGTTGTTACTACTCTGTTTTCTTCTAAAAGAAGTGTTTTTTTTTCATCTCAGAAGTTTGGGGGGGGGGGGGGGGGGGGGGGGGGGGGGGGCGGGAAAGGGATATCAATTTAATTACTCATTAATTTATTGACAGACATTCACGTTTGCTACGTTTGGAGAAGTTTTTATTTGTTTGCTGTGGTTTGATTTTTTTTTTTCTTTTTTTTTTCCCCCTTCCCTCCTCTTCCATCTTTGTGTTCTTCCCCTATAATCAAAAGAACGGATCCCCAGGGTCTGTCCCGCAGACGTTCTTTCCGTGGTCTCTGCTGCCACCTGCTGGCCAATAAGCAGAACTGCCACTGTTGGGCGTTTGGTGCCGCAGGAAGCACAACGCAGATCTGAGTTCTGACCGGTCTACGCAGCAAATCCGCCAATCTTTATTGCGATAAGCCCTCCAGACAAGAGCATAAAGTCTTTGCCTGAGGGCAGGGTTAGTAGTAATGGATGTCAGTTTTGAAATTTCCAGTCCATTCACCATAGCACTTTCTGCCTCCATGTCCCATAACCAGAGCAGCTATGCTGGCATGCTCTCTTGGTTTCTGTCTAAACCACTGTACTATATCCATCAGTTCAGCTGCTGTATTATGGGCAGCAGGGTTTGGGGGGTGGACACTGGTCAGGGCACTCCCACCAGCCTATCCTGCATTTTTTTTTTTTTTTTTTTTTCATTTTTGGGTTACAATCAGTCAGATCTCAAATAGATCTAGTCCAAATGGAACCTCAAAATCTGACCTTTTAGTGCCTTCATTTACAGAGTCCATTTTATACAGATTCCCTTGTACAGGGCCCCCATGGTCCTCCAGACAGTTGTTACTGATCTTCCATAGGAGAATGATTGAATTAGGTTTTTTCCCATCAAAACTGCCACCTGTCTTTCCAGTTTTTCAACACTATCATTCAATAGCTGATTTGCATCAGCCTGAGCCTCTTCAGTTATGTTCAGACAGTTCAAGGCCATTAAAAGTGGCCATGCCACCATGAACACAGCTAACTGTCATTCTCAAGTTTTAAGTATGTCTTTGCTAAGACCATGGAAATACTCAGTCAGGTGGGCCAGGGACTCATGGACCCTCCCTCCGTCCCACACAGGGCCCCATTTTTCAGTGACAGAAGCAGTGCTGCATTTTGAGGATCCTAGGAATCCCAGGACATGCCCTGACAAAAGGTCATTCAAAGGGGTAGTCTTTCCCCATCCAAACAACTCCATGATATTCACAGAATCACAGAATTGTAGGGGTTGGAAGGGACCTCCAGAGACCACTGAGTCCAGTCCCCCTGCCAAAGCAGGTTCCCTACACCACGTTGCACAGCTCAGCATCCAGGCAGGTCTTGAATATCTCCAGAGAAGGAGATTCCACAACCACCCTAGGCAGCCTGTTCCAGTGCTCTGTCACTCTCACCATAAAGACGTTATTGCACACATTAGTGCAGAATTTCCTATGGTGCAGTTTCTGTCTGTTTCCCATTGTCCCTCCTCCACACACTGCTGAAAAGAGTCTGGCCTCACCTCTTTGCCCCCCACACCTCAAATATTTATAGACCTGGATCAGGTCCCCTTTTAGCCTTCTTTTCTCAAGGCTAAACAGACCCAGTTCCCTCAGTCTCTCCTCATAGGGGAGATGCTCCAGGCCCTTCACCATCTTTGTGGTCCTCCACTGGACTCTTTCCAAGAGATCCCTGTCTTTTTTGTACTGGGGAGCCCAGAACTGGACACAATATTCCAGATGAGGCCTCACCAGGGCAGAGTAGAGGGGGAGGATCACCTCCTTCGACCTGCTGGACATGCTCTTTTTAATGCACCCCAGGATGCCATTGGCTTTTTTGGCTACAAGGGCACACTGCTGGCTCATGGTTAATCTGTCGTCCACCAGGACGCCCAGATCCCTCTCAGCAGAGCTCCTCTCCAGCAGCTCTTCCCCCAGCCTGTACTGGTGCATGCAATTATTTCTACCCAGGTGCAAGACTCTACACTTGCTTTTGTTAAACCTCATCCGGTGTCTTACTGCCCAGCTCTCCAGCCTGTCCAGGTCTCGCTGAATGGCAGCACAGCCTTCAGGTGTGTCAGCCAATCCTCCCAACTTCGTGTCATCAGCAAACTTGCTGAGGGTGGTCATTGATGAAGATGTTGAACAAGACCGGACTGAGCACAGACCCCTGGGGGATGCCGCTCGTTACAGGCTCTCAGCCAGACACTGCACCGCCAACGACAACACTCTGCACTCTGCCAGTCAGCCAGTTCTCGACCCACTTCACTGTCCAATCACCTATCCCATACTTCCTCAGCTTTGGTATAAGTATGTCATGGGAGACTGTATCAGTTATAGAGGTTATAGAGTTCAATTCCTGTAGTCAATTTGGCGGCCCAGGTGGGACCAGCTCTGTTCGCTGCAGGACCAGCTGAGAGGGAGACACTTTTGGCGCACCCTGAGATTTCTCTGAAGGACTCCCTTCCTCACCTGATCACTGCAGGGACAGACAAGGACCACCCATAGGTGGACCAGGTATGTGTATGGTAAGTGGAGCCCATATGTCTTGAGGAGACATCCTACACAGTTTACAGCCATACGTGCTGCTCCCAGGGAGGTGAGCTCATGGCTTTGGTTGCCAGCTGGGTAGGAAGACTCCTTGGGTGAGTTCCTATGAAAGGGAACTGTATGTCATATGAATGGAAACAAGAACAAATACTCTCTCCCAGGTAGTTGACAATAGGAGGGACCTAGGTTGGTCTCTCCTATGGGTATGGGATATAGTGGATAGCCTGTCAAATGGTAGCCTGGGTTCTCCAAGTTGTAATCACGGGGGTTATAGATTGTATGTTCAATATTATCATCTGCTTTAAGTGTTTGGTACCGTGTGTCAAGCCGACTCTGGGAAAAACATTAACGTTTGCAACTGGTCGACCAGAGTATGAGTGTTATTAAGATTCCAGCTAGAAAACGTTGTCAGCATTGTGTAGTATGAATAAACCATGGTTTTTGATCTAAATGTCAGAGTGAGTGTGGTGTGAGTGAGACACAGAACAGCTGCAGGGTGAGTGCCGAGTCCCGATCCATGTTTCCTTCCTCCTGTGAGGGAAATGGCCAGACACGGACAAAGTGAAAGACTGTGTTGTCTGTCCACTCATATGTACTTTCTGCTTGTATGTAAGAAGACGGGAGTTTGTACTCTGTAGATTAGTAAGATTGTCCTGAGGAGAGGTGTACATTCCACCCGACCAATGAATGTCAACCCATTTATGTAATACTATGTACTGCTTGCGAGGAAGTGTGTGAGGGAGGTGGTTCAATCAGTGCTGGTTCTGTGGCACAGTGTTTATAACTGAAGAATACAGACTGTATTAAGGGAGTTTATGTGAACTGTAGAACTGTACTGTTTGACAAACAGTTTTGATGGTATAAGAAAGTGTAATTGTTAATGATATATGGAAGTGTACTTGAGGGAATGTGGAAGTGTATCTGAGCATACAAACAGAGGAAGCATTTACAGAAGAAAAAAGGTTAAAGTGAGTTTACCTGCACTGACATGAGAGCAACACCCTGAACCTCTGCCCTGTGAGCTGAGCAGAGCAGAGCAGAGACACAGTCCTCATGTATCAGGTAGTGTTATTCTGCTTACCAAAAGAATGAGTTCACTACAGAAGAGGCAAATCTTCCCCTCTGCTCCATTTGTGGCATACTCTGGAGTTCAAGACATTGCAAAGCTATGGCACATCTACTTTCTTTCAATGATGACGCCTTAGTATGCTCTGGGCTGTCATTTCAATTGCATCTAAAGAAGTCTAGGGTCATGCCAGCTGACAGGAAGCTGGCAAATGTTGTCTCATTGTAAGGAAGAGCAAGAAAGATGACATGGGCAATTATGGACCTGTCAGTCCAGAGCCTGGTAAAATTATGGAGAAAATGATGGTGGGAGTTATGGAAAAACAGCTGAAGGACAATTCTGTCATTGGTTGCAGCCAACACAAGTTTGTGAGGCGAAGGTCCTGTTTAATTTAAGCTCATTCTGTGACACAGTTATCTGTTTAGTTGACCAGGGGAAGCCAGTTGATGTAATCCTTGAGGATTTCAGTGGAGATTTTGATACTGTTTCTCACAACAACCTTCTGGACAGAATGTTCTGCATATGGCTAGACAGAAACACAATGTGGTGGGTGAGCAGTTGGCCAGTAGGTCAGTCCCAAAGGATTATAGTCAGTTTTTTCCATCAGGCTGGTAGATGGTCACTGTCGGGGTCCCCAGGGTTCCATTTTGGGGCCACTTTCCTTTCATGTTTATGCAGATGACTTGAATGCAGGACTAGAAGACGTTCTGAGCAAGTTTGCTGATGAGACCAGATGAGGAGGTGCTGTTGCCTCCACTGAGGGTGGAGAGGACTTGCAGAGAGATGTGGACAAGTCAGAGAAGTGGGTACCAGTTGGTACTAAGCACCAAGTGCATAACGTATAACAAGAACAAGTGCCTGATTGTGCACCGCAGAACATAAAGGACTTCAAACTCTGGGAGAATGTGCAAACGAGGGCACTGGAACTGAGAGATCTGAAGTTCAGAGTTTCACAGGGATTGACTGCTTGTTCAGACTGGGCCCTTCTCACATCCCTTCTCACATCCTGCAATGAAACATAGGTCTCATATGGGACATGAACCTCACAGCGTCCTTGCACCACATGTAGAGCCTGGGATCTTCTGTCCCCATGTCTTTCATTTAACATCATACGGACCTCCAACCCATTGCCCCAGGAAATGCCAGGAGCCAACATGAGAGACAGGATCTCTCTACCACTGGTCTTGCAATCAGGGCTTGACCTGTCTGCTTCGTAAGGCAAAGGAGAGGTTTCTTAGCATGCCAGTGCCTTTGCCTGCCTGTAGTCATGGCTTCCAGTTATCTTCTCTAACAAGTCCCTTGGGAAGCTTACTTGGTAATGGCCCTCAGTGGGCCCATTAATACTCCAAGAAACTTCACTGTTACTTCCGACTTTGTCTTGTTGAGCACTTTGTGCAAACTTCTCTCTGCACTAGAGGCTGATGAACTCAGCATCAAATGCACCCTGGGGCCCATTATAACCTAAAGAATCTCCTGTGCCTTATGCCATCTTGTTATCTTCTTCAGGTTATCAGAACTTGTTCAGCAAAAAGGAGGGATATCTGGAGAGAGCTTAAAGAATCCAGTATAAATTTATTGTCTATTTATTTATAGTTGGGTTTAAAGAAGACATTAAAGCAGCACTGTGCAACTGATACCAATCCAGGATGTCCCAATGAGTTCTGTACTGTTACTGTGTTGACAAAGGTCCTTCTCAACCTCCCCACCCAATTTCTGCTCACAGTGGACCTATGGGACTTGCATCACTTTTCTTCACATCACTCTTCTCCTCTGCATTCATCCGCTCAGTGTTAAAACTGCTTTGCACCAACTCCCACTGGCTTTCCTCAGAGAACCAGCTACACATGGAAAAGGAAAGATTTCTCTTTTTTATCTGGCCAGCAAATGGAAAGAAAGGTGATGCAATTGAATGAACAGTAAAACACAGTGATCAACTGCATGCCATGTTCAAGCTGCATCTATTGAAGTTTGTCTTTCATATGGAATATTTTTAAAAGAAATGATTTATTCTGAGGTAGGATAGGATAGATTGAATCACAGTGAAGTAGTTGACAACAGAGGCCATCAGACTCTGAGAGATGGAGCAAATTCCAGTAATCTTCCTGAGATAGATCAGCCAGGAAGTTGAGAGGTATCAACTTAAAACTGATCAGGACTTGTGAGTATTTCACACATTGAGATGGGTTAACACATTCTCATTGATTTATATCTTTGTCTCCAACTCTGTTTTTCACTTTTACTGACATTAATGAACATCTTTCAGACTTCGTGCCTTAATAAAAAAGAGACAGTGATTGAGAAAAAGAAAAAGTATAAGAAGAAAAAGAAAAAGAATAGATAGGAAGGGATAGATCAAATCACAGTGAAGGAGTTGACAACACATTCCATCAGACTTTGGGGAGATGGAACAAATTCCAGTAATCCCCCTGAAAGTCAGAAATCAGACAGATAATTGGGAGGTATCTGACTGAACAAAGAGCAAGGGATGGAGAAATCTGGAGGGCAGTGGGAGTAGTGTGTGCCCAAATGGCCTGCTGAAAACATGCCCTTAACCATGGCCATTTCTTTAGGAGAGCTGAAAAAACTTGGAAGATGAGGCACATCAAATAGGCAGCAGGGAAGAGTAGTGCTGGGCACCAGGCTACAGTCACAGGGCATTGGCACTGGCACCGCTGTCTGTGTCTCTGAACCTGAAGGCATTTGTGTCCAGCGAACACAGTTCTGGAAAACATTGTAGTTTCAGTAAAAGAAAAAAAAAGATATCAAATCACCTCAAAGATTCATATTTACAACTTAAAATGGAACAAGACTCATGAGAATTTTTCATGTTGAGAAGGGTTAACACATTTTCATTGATTTCCATCTTTGTCTTCAATTATTTGTTTCAGTTTTATTGACATTTATGATCAACTATTAAGCTTATAGCCTCAAAATAAATAAATAAATTAAAAGAGATACATTTGCATCTTGCACATGGCCTGATGCCCCTTTCACCTTCACAGTTCCCACAAGTCCTTCCATGCCGGAGAGTATGAGATCCAGCAGAGCACCTCTCCTCTTTGGTTCCTCCACTGCTTGGTCAAGAAGCTGCCATCTGTGCTCTCCATGGATCTGCTGGATGCCACATGCCCTGCTGTGCTGTCCCTGCCACAGATAATGGAGTGACAAAGGCCACCAAATGGGACAAGGGACAGACAACATCAGATTCCCATCTGTCTGCAGAGGGCACCTTCCATTTACTCTCCCTGATCAGGAAGACAGGAAAAGACACTGATGGTCTCCTCTGTTTGCCATTTCCATTAGCTCTGACCTGTCTGCTCTTCCATCCCCAGGCAGAGCTCAGTGCACTCTCAAAGTGGGCAGTCGCCCTTCTTTGTCTCCTCGCCCATCCATCCTAAAGACTCGGTATCCCCCTTGTGCTACAGTGCAGTTGTGGAAACCATTAAACTGTGTCCCCATGGTCCAAACAGGAGCTCAGGCCTGCAGCTCTACCAAGATTTCTAGCTTCTTGTGTGTTGGTGTTTGCATTAGTGCAAAAGCACAGAAGTAAATATCCTAATTGAAAAGCATCACTGGATATTGCCTGACTGGATAGCTCATCTATAGAATCAGTGTGCAGAAGGTGGCACACAAACATTAGACCGATCGTGGGTCTTGGAGGTGACGTAGCAGCACGGACACACCATGGGCATGGCTTTCCTGAAGGCCCTGTGCTGCTCTTGTAGCTGTGAGTGAATTCACCGGACAGCCGGTGCTATCCCCTCTCTGGCCCTCAGCTGATGCCCAGGAAGGAGGTGTCTATCTCAGGGATTTCCCACACGGTTTACAAGCACTTGCAAACATCAGGAGCAGCCCAGGCACCTTGGGCATCACCCAGTGTCTGTGTGTGAGCTGCTGCCTCCCAGCTGAAGGACCGAGGACTCAGAGCAGGAGCTCACATGCAGGCAACTCCTTGTGCACTTCTGAACTGAACCAGAGAAATCCCAGCTCCTGTGGTTCTGTGGGGAGCCGAATCCCATTTCAGCTCCAGGATTTCTGTCAAGGGATGAGACTCCTGCGCTGCCTCAGCTGGATCACTGCCCTGCACAGGGAAAGTCCAAACCTCGCCTTCCTTGTCTGGTTGCCCTTATTGTTTCATCAAACGATCTCTGGGAGCACTCCCCATATGTCTCCAATCAGTCACTGACCACTGGACATGTGGTGGTTAATTGAGTGGATTTCAAAGCACAGTCATGATGCTGTTGTCTTTCAGGAGCTGTTGGCCATGAGGACCCAGGGACATGTCAGGGGAAATGAGTGGGAAGGATAAAAATGACATAATCTGCTGCTTGCTTGTCCAGGTTCCTGGGACACAGGGAGCTCATAAAAGTGGGCAGAGCTGCAGAGAGACAGCTGTGCCCAGGAGCAGATCTCGTGCACAGCACAGCCTGCAGGTGACAGAAGGAGAGGAGAGAAATTGGAGAGAGCTTGCAGGATGTGTGTGGTGTGAGCGGGCTGTGAACTCACTGCAGGAGCATTGCTCACAGACCATGACAAGGTAAGTCTCACAGCTGACCATGAGCTGCTTTTAATTAAGGGGTAACTATAACTGGGACATCCCATAGGAGATCTGACTGCAGGCACTGCATGTTTCTTTACTGTGGAAAAAGCTTTCTGCTCCAGCTGAGACGGGTGCCCAGGGCTGTCCTGCAGAGCAGGGTCCCTGCTGTGCCCCAGGGGCTGTGTGCCGGGTATGGGACTCTGCCGCCTGCCAGGCTCAGCACTCAGCCTGCCCGGGGAGCTGCCCAGGGCGCTGCGGGGAGACGTGTTGTAAGGAGCCCCCGGCAGGGTTTGTGCTGCCACAGGTGCTGCCTGGGGCAGGGGATCACAGCTCCACTGCACAACGGAATGTTTCTGAGGGCACTTTGCAAGAGGAGAGCCAAGGCAGGGGGTTTCCATTTCCTGTTCTGAGGCAAAGAGGTTTGGAGTCAGAAATCTAAAAGGGGCAATAAGAGTTCTGAGAATTTTTCATCAATCAATTGCTTGTTTTGTGAACACTCACACATGATGTGCTTTCAGACTCCCCTTTCTCGAAGGATGGAATTATCTTCATTTTCTGTAGGCATGAATAATTCACTTATCCTACAAACAGGCAGCATTTTGTAACTGAAACTGAATGCCACAGAAGCTCAGGTAGGGGGCTCTAAGAGCACTTGGGGTAAAGATATGAGACATGAAACAGATGAAAATATCCAGGGAGAAGGGATAAGAAAATAAGAGGAAGGTTAGAGCTCCATATGCTGCTTCTGCTTAAGGAATGCTGATCTACATGAAATTAAATGCAAGTAATGGTGCTAAATGTACACTGTTGTAGGAGAATTAAAACATTTCATAGTATAGCAGGAGTAGTGCCTCTGAGAATGGTCTGGACTTGTCATTATCTTCTGCACTCTGAGCAGGACTCCAAGCCCAACAACAGCAGATGCCCAACAGCAGCTCCATCAGTCAGTTCCTCCTGCTGCCGTTGGCAGACACGCGGCAGCTGCAGCTCCTGCACTTCTGGCTCTTCCTGGGCATCTACCTGGCTGCCCTCCTGGGCAACGGCCTCATCAGCACAGCCGTAGCCTGCGACCGCCGCCTGCACACCCCCATGTACTTCTTCCTCCTCAACCTGGCCCTCCTCGACCTGGGCAGCATCTCCACCACTCTCCCCAAAGCCATGCCCAACGCCCTCTGGGACACCAGGGCCATCTCCTACACAGGATGTGCTGCACAGCTCTTTTTCTTTACCTTCTTCATGTCAGCAGAGTATTCCCTTCTCACCATCATGTCCTATGACCGCTATGTTGCCATCTGCAAGCCCCTGCACTACGGGACCTTGATGGACAGCAGAGCTTGTGCCACCATGGCAGCAGCTGCCTGGGGCACTGGGGTTCTCAATTCCCTGCTGCACACTGCCAGTACGTTTTCACTGCCTCTCTGCCAAGGCAATGTTGTCAACCAGTTTTTCTGTGAAATTCCCCAGATCCTCAAGCTCTCCTGCTCAGAATCAAATCTCAGGGAAGTTGTGTTTCTCATTTTTACTATCAGTTTAGACGTAGGCTGCTATGTTTTCATAGTTGTGTCCTATGTGCAGATCTTCGTGGCTGTGCTGAGGATGCCCTCTGAGCAGGGACGGCGCAAAGCCTTCTCCACGTGCCTCCCTCACCTGGCCGTGGTCTCCCTGTTTCTCAGCACTGGTGCTTTTGCCTACCTGAAGCCCCCCTCCATTCCCTCCCCACTCCTGGATCTGACAGTGGCACTTCTGTACTCAGTGGTTCCTCCAACACTGAACCCTATTATCTACAGCATGAGGAACAGGGAGATCAAGCACGCTCTCAGGAAGGTGTTGCAATACTCACTATTCCCGCTTCAATAAAGTGCACATCTTCATCGCATGATTCCCAGTGATGGTTCTTCATCTTTTATGCATCTTTGATTGATTGATTATGTGAGATATAGCAACGTGCAAAAAAATGTTATTGAACTTATAAATAAAAATTTGTTTCACTTCTTTCACACCTACTATCCATTTTCTCACTCCAAGAGCTCATGTAAACATGGAACCAGATTCCCCGAATAGGTTAAGAGATAAATAAATAGCATTCAAAATACGCTTTTCCTTAGCTCTTCTCTTATCCAACTTTGTCTGGATTTGGGGAAGGTACAGCCACAGATAGAAGCACAACTAGTTCTTTTCATTCCTCCTCTCTTTACACTGATACAGTGCACAGAGGATTCGAGTCCTCTCATTTCTACAGGCCTGAAGGTCTTGTGTGTCTCACAGCAGTCCCGTCGTCTCTACAGCAGCACTCAGTGGTTTGCTTAATTTTCTTATCTCAATACTTGGAACAGCTACAGGACCTGTAGCATAAGTGACCGCAGAGCTCCTTATGAGGGGTGGAGTGACAGTGGGATCTGTCCAGAGCTTGGAGCAACTGCAGGATGTGTAGCAAAAACTTGGAGCTATTGCAGGGACTGTGCCAGGAGTTGCAGAGGCTGCAGCAATGTCAGCAGATCCAGCTCTCTTCCCCTTGAAGATGCTGAAAAGTGTTGAACACAGCTCAGTAGGTGTGGGCCAGGCCCTGGCACACTGCAGTCATTTGGGCCTTTTTAGGATTACCAGTGCCACAGCAGACCTGTCTCCAATATTCTACCAGTTTCTCAGGATCCTGCAGTTGCTCGGAGATGAAGTTCCAAAGCCCTGGGGGTGCCCACCACTCCAGGCAGCTGCCCAGACTGTCCCACACCCCCTGCCATGCAGAGCCTTCTCACCTTGGGGCAGATCTCTCACTGATATTCCTGAATAATTGTTTAACCTCAATCCTAGAATCATAGAATCACCAAGGCTGGAAAAGGCCTGAAAGATCATCCAATCCAACCGTTCACCTATTACCAATAGCTCCCACTTAACCATGTCCCTCAACACAATATCCAGTCTCTCCTTGAATACCCCTGGTCTCCCAGAGACGACAGTGTAAAATGTGTAATTCCTAATCATACCAACAATATTACTTCCAAAACCCAAAGATGTCCAAAGAGCTGAATGTGCACAAAACTTCACTTTGCCAATTTTATCGTGGTACAAACCAAGGTCAAACAGCATAGCAAAATAAATACCCTAATCCAGCATCCAGAGTTGACAAATGATGCAGCAGGGAAAACAAGCAGCAAGCAAGGAGCTGTGAAATGCAGCTTCATGAGAAGACTCAGCAAGCTTCACAAATAGGGAAACTATCAGCACCATGGCCTGCACATCTCCAACTCCCACAAAGCCCTGTCCACTCTGGACAGATGTGCTGTTACCACAACCCTTGGAGCCTCACATCAGGCACCAAAATGACTGTGGTTGTTGAACCCAACATGTGGCTCAGCAGCTCACAGTGCTTTGTGCACTGCCCCATTCCCAGTGGGATGGGGATGAGAACTGGGAAAAAGAGTACAACTTCTGGGTTGTAACAAAGCAGTTTACTAAGAGAGATAAAAGGAGAGGAGTAATAGTAATCACTATATATCCGTTGATATAGAATCGTATGTAACAACTGATGCACAAGCACTTGCTCAGCACCACCAGACTGATGCTCAGCTGGGCCCTGAGCAGTGAAGAGACTGAGATGAACTCCCACCCCTTTCAATACAATTTCTGCTTGCTGTCAGCTGATAGAGAACGTCCCTTTGGCCACTATCAGTCAGCTGTCCTCACTCTGTTCCCTCCCAGCTCCATGTGCCCTCCACTGACCACGGCCTTGGCTCTGTACAACACTGCTTAGCAGCAGCTGTAAACATCAGAGTGTTATCAATGGTTTTCTCCTAGAACCAAAACACTGCACCACAGCAGACAGTCTGAAGAAAACAATTCCATCCCAGCTGTAACTCAGATTCCTGCCTGTCCCCTCTTCTTGTTCTTCCTGATCAGGAAGCAAGGAACAGAATCTGCCGCTCTCCTCTCTGAGCCCTTTCCATCAGTTCTCAGCTGGCTCCTCTGCCATCCCCAGGCAGAGCTCAGTGCCCTCTCATGGATGGCAGCAGCCTTTTTTCTTCTTCCTTGCCCATCCGTCATGCAGAATCTGTACCCCATTTGCTACAGTACAGAGCTGAGAATCAACCCACCGTGTCTCTGTGAACCAAACAAGACCCTAGGCCTGCAAAGGCACAGAGATTTGGAGTTCGCTGAGTGAATGTTTGTGGTCCTCTCATTAGTGTAAGGATTCTTCAGAAAGCATCCCCTTCCAGAAGCATGCTTTGATTTAGCCTGTCTGGGTTTTGCATCTACACTGTGGTACTGATGTTCAGGGCCTTGCTCAGAATCAGCAGCCTGCATGAAAGGAAAAGCTCTGTGGTTTTCTCTTGATTTGTCCCGTTTATTTCCCATGCTACCCGCACTGGTCTACAGGCACTTTAGGGCAGCAGTAGGTTGGGGTTACCCCCAGAGGGTACACAGTAAGATTTAGGACGGGGTATTGGCAACAAGACTTTCTCTGAGGAATCCTCACACAATCCTATAGAACAACTCAGAGGCTTTCCATTCAATCTCCAACAGCAACAATATCCCTCAGCCCTTCTCTGTCACATCCAATTCCCCACCCTTCCCCATTTGGACCTGGTTTAAAGCCCTATAATCAATCAGTGCAGGAGCATTTCAGATGGGGTCATGGAGGAGGCAGACTGCCATTCTTGGGGTGGCCATTTTCCCAGGAGGGCATGGTGGGAGGGCTTTGTCCCATCTGGTTCCACCAACACTTGCATCCACCCAGCAGAAGGCTGTGCCCTCTGTGTCCCACTTGAACTCTGCATGGAGCTTACAGTTGGCAGTGACATGGCTGAGAAGCTCTGGGCATGGATTAAGGGACAGGGAATTAATGTGCCTTCCTAACTTCCTCCCTGCATGCCTTAGCAACTTCCTTGTAATCTCCCCAAGTACCCAGCCCCTTCTTCCAGAGGACGGAGATTCTCTTTTTCTTCCTGAGTCTCAATAGTTTTTCCCAGTTCATCTGCACTGGTCTTCTTCCCCTATGGCTCACCTTATGGCATTCAGGGACAGCCTGATCTCGTGCCTTTAAGATTTCCATCTTGAGGAGTGTCCAGGCTTCCTGGACCCCTTTACCCATAAGGAGCGACTCCCAAGGGACCTGTGCTACAAGTGTCCTGAACAGGTCAAAGTCCGCCCTCTAGAAGTTCAGGATAGTAGTTTTGCTAGTCACCCTTCTGACATCTCCAAGAATAGAGAATTCTACCATTTCATGGCCACTCTGCCCAAGACAGTCCCCAACCTTCTCAACTCCTACCAGTCCTTCACTGTTAGTGAAGAGCAGGTCTAGCAAGGAACCACCCCTGGTAGGACTTCATACCAGCTGTGTAAGGAAGCTGTCTTGCATGCAATCTATAAACCTCTTGGACTGATTCCTCTGCTATTTATTATATTCCCAGCATATATCAGAGAAGTTGTAGTCTCCCAAGAAAATGAGTGCTGGCAATCTTGCGACTTCAGTAAGCTGCTCATAGAATGCCTCACCCATCAATTAGGCGGTCTATAAGAAACCTTTAGCAAGATGTCACACTTACAGGCCTTTCCCCCGATCCTTACAAACATGCACTTCATTCTGAAGCCCAAGCTCTTCAACATCAAAACTCTCTTTAATATAAACCACCACCCTTCCTTCCTCCTCTATCCCTTCTGAAGAGCTTGTAACCATCCATCACAGCACTCCAGTCATGGCAGTGGTCCCACCATGGGTCGGTAATAGCAACTAGGTCATGGTTTGTCAGATGCACAGTTGCTTCCAGCTCCTCTTGCTTGTTGACCAAGCTGCGTGCGTTGGTGTAGACGCACTTCAGCTGAGGCATCTGCCTCTCTCCCAGCTCAAACAGCATTTCCCTAGGCTTATCTCTGGTAAGCCCTGTTTTGTCCCCTCCCCCATCGTAGCTAGTTTAAAGCTCTTTCGATAAGCCCCGCTACCGTCTATGCTAGGATTCACTTCCCCCTTTGAGACAGTTGGGTTCCATTCATGGATAACAGACCATGGGCCAAGTAAACTGTCCTGTGATCAAAGAACTCAAAGTTTCTGGCTCAGTACCAACCTCTGAGACAATTGTTCATTGCTTTGCTTTCCAAGCCTGCTCTGTGTCCCTCACTGCCACTGAAGGTATAGAACAAAAAATCACTTGATCTCCCACTTTGTGAACTAAATGGCCTAAATTCCTGAAATCTCTTTTTATAGTTTGTAGTCTTATCTAAGAAATTTCATCACTGCCCACCTAAACTATGAGTAGTGGAAAATAATCAGTGGACCTAACCAGCATTGGGAGTTTCCTCATTATGTCCCTGACCTGAAACCAAGAAGGCAGCAGACTTACTGACAACTGGGGTCCAGTCTGCAAATGGGGCCCTCTATTCCTCTGAGAAGGGAGTCACCCACCACGGCCACCCTTCTTTCTTTCATGGCAGAGGAAGTCACAAGGCTTGGTAGTGACTGCCTTGCATTAGGTTTCCTCCTAGGCAGATCCTCCATTGCCTCCCCATTCTTATCTCCTTCAGATTTCAGAGTGTCAAACCTGTCGCTTAGATGGATCAGGGGTCGAGGGCTAGGCAGGCATGGGGGGGCTCCTGTGATGTTGAGTTGGGACTCTCTTCCAACCCTTCTCATCAGTCAGGTCTGTCTGACTGTGACAGGGCAGGGAGTCAACCACTTTTCTGGGGGTATCTGCCTGGCAGCCTTCCCTCGGGGATGCCAGCAAGTCACTCCACCAGCCCATCTCCCGATCACACTCCCTGATGGTAAACTGTGAGTAAAACCTTGAGTAAAGTGAGAGTTCACCTAGACAAAAGTATGAGTAGAAACATGGACTGACGTGAGGGTAAACCCAGAGTAAACCCAGGATCCCATCCATTGGGCATGCACAGCCTCTGAGGGCAACTTTTTCCAGTGTTGCTGTGTAAAAATATAGGTTCCTCACATCTAACCTATGTCTCCCCTTTTTAATTTAAATCCGTTTCCATTTGTCCTGTTATCAACAGACCATCCCATCCTTATTCTAGCGTTAGGCATCTCATCCTCAGATGGAAACCCTGGGGCTGAATTGGGATCAGTTTTTCAAAGAACCACAGGAGCTACAAGTTCACCTAGCTGAGTTCAGATGTGCACAGTGAGGTGTCTGTGTGTGAGTCCCTCATCTGAATCCTTGGTTTTTATTCCACAGGGACTGCACTACTCATACACAGTCTCTCAGTGATGCCCAAGATGCCTTGGGTGATCCTAGTTTTGTGCTAGTGCTTGTAAACTGTGACGGAAAATCTATGAGATAGACACCTCCTTCTGGAGCATCAGCTGAGGGCCAGAAGGGAGGTATTCTTGGCCATCCTAAATACCACCTCAGCCACGTGCTTAGGGCACCCATTGTGTCTTTTGCACCTGACCCCATGGAGTATGTAGTGATATTCAGCTTATCAAAAGGATGAGCTCAGAACAGAAGAGGCAGATCTTCCTCTCTGCTCCATCTGTGGCATAGTCTGGATTTCAAGGCATTGCAAAGCTATGGCACATCTACGTTCTTGCACTGATGACACTTTAGCATGCTCTGGGCTCGCATTTCAATGGCATCTAATAAATCTAGGGTCATACCTGTTGACAGGAAGCTGGCAAATGTTGTCTCATTGTAAGGAAGAGCAAGAAAGATGACACGGGCAACTATGGACCTGTCAGTCTCACTACAGTGCTTGGTAAAATTATGGAGAAAATGATGGTGGGAGTTATGGAAAAACAACTGAAGGACAGGTCACAGACAACACAAGATACAGAGGGGAAGGTCCTATTTAATTTCAGGTCTTTTTATGACACCTTTATCCATTGAGCTGAACAAGGGAAGGCAGTTGATGTAATCCTTGATGATTTCAGTAGAGCTTTTGATACTATTTCTCCAGCACCCTTCTGGACAGAAATTCCTGCATACAGCTAGACAGAAACAGAACGTGGTGTGTTGTAATACAAGAAGAATTTTACAGAGCAGCAGCCATGGATTGAGATAAGGAGTTCACAGAGCAGCAGCTGCGGAGCAGGATAAACAGCATGAGAACAAAGGACATCTCTAGGAAAAGAATGAATGGCTCGTGGCTTTGAAGGGGGGTTATAGGGTTGTTATTGCAGTAGCTTTCCTCCAATTAGCGTGTGTGATTTTTGGACACCCTTGTCTGTCTCCTATAAAAGTCTGGCTTTCGGGCAATAAATTGATGCAGCTATATGTAACTATATTGGTGTTTCTCTGTTTGACCCAGCACGCTGACATTTTGCCTTTCAGGTTCACCAGCAGTGGTGGGTGAGCAGTTGGCCAGTAGTTCTGTCCCAAAGGATTATAGTCAGTGGGTTCCATTGGGCTGGTAGATGGTCACTGTCAGAGCTCCCCAGGGTTCCATTTTAGGGCCACTTTCCTTTCATGTTTATGCAGATGACTTGCATGCAGGACTAGAAGATGTTCTGAGCAAGTTTGCTGATGAGACCAGATGAGGAGGTGTTGTTGCCTCCACTTAGGGTGGAGAGGACTTGCACAGAGATGTGGACAAGTCAGAGAAGTGGGTACCAGTTGGTACTAAGCACCAAGTGCATAAAGTATAACAAGAACAAGTGCCTGATTGTGCACCTGGGTATGGGCAACCCTGGACATAAACACTGTCTGTATATTGGACACATGAGAGACGTCTGACTGAAAAGGATTGGGGGTCCTGCTCAACATAAAATTTTAAGTGAGTCAGCAGTGTGCCCAGCCAGCCAAGAAGGCCAACAGTCCCCTAAAGTGCATCAAGCAATTTATTGCCAGCTGGGTGGGAGAAAGGTTTGTCCCTCTTTGCTCTGCATTGCTACTGCCTCACCTGGAGCACTGGGTGCACTTCTGGGCAATGCAGAACATAAAGAACATCAAACTATGGGAGAGTGTGCACAGGAGGGCACTGGAACTGAGAGATCTGAAGTTCAGAGTTTCACTGGGATTGACTGCTTGTTCAGACTGGGCCCTTCTCACACCCCACATCCTGTGATGAGACACAGGGCACATGTGGGATATGAACTTTAACAGCATCCTTGCACCACATGCAAATGCTTTTCCCAGTGCTTCAGTGTTCCACCACCCATTGCTTTCAACATAGTTTTCAACACCCCATTGTATCTTTTAATTTTACCAGAAGCTGGTGCATGGTAGGGGATATGATAAATCCACTCAATGCCATGAACTTTGGCCCAAGTATTTATTAAGGGAATTTTTGAAATGTGTCCCATTATGAGACTCAGTTCTTTCTGAGGTGTCATGTCTCTATAGGACTTGTTTCTAACAACCCAATATTGTGTTTCTGGCAGTAGCATGGGGTACTGCGTATGTTTCAAGCCACCCAGTGGTTGCTTCCACCATGGTAAGCACAAAACGCTTATCATTATGAGATCCTGGCAAGGTGACATCATTCACCTGTCACTCCTCCCCATATTTATACTTTTGCCTTGGCCTTCCCCCCAGAGAGGCTTCATATTCTTGGCTTGTTTAATTATGGCACATGATTCACAGTCATGAATAACCAGTGCAATAGCATCCATAGTTAAGTCCACCCCTCAGTCTCTAGCCCAATTATATGTTATGTCCATTCCTTGATGGCCTGAGGTCTCATGGAACCATCAAGCTTGAAATAATTCACTCTTGTTCTGCCAGTCCAAGTCTATTTGAGCCACCTCAATTCTGGCAGCTCGACCTACCTGATGGTTGTTTTGTTGTTCTGCAATAGCCCGACTCTTGGGCAAGTGTGCATCCACGTGACACACCTTTACAATCATATCTTTTTTTTGAGCAGTTATGTTTTTCTACAGTTCAGCAGCCCAAATAGGTTTACACCTCCGTTGCCAGTTATTTTGTTCCCACTGCTGTAACAACCCCCATAAGGCATTTGCCACCATCCATGAGTCAGTATAAAGATAAAGCATTGGCCACCTCTCCCGTTCAGCCACATCTAAGGTCAGCTGGACAGCTTTTACCTCTGCAAACTGACTTGATTCTCCTTTACCTTCAGTGGCCTCTGCGACCTGTCGTGTGGGGCTCCAAACAGCAGCTTTCCATCTCCGATGCTTCCCTACAATATGAAATGATCCATCAGTGAAAAGAGCATATTTCTTTTCATTTTCTGGTAGTTCGATGTATGGTGGGGCCGCTTTAGCACATGACACCTCTTCTCCTGGTGATGTTCCAAACTTTTTATCTTCAGTCCAGTTCATGATCACTTCTAAAATTCCTGGACGATTGAGGTTCCCCATCCGCGCTTGTTGTCTAATCAGTGCAATCCACTTGCTCCAGGTGGCATCGGTAGCATGATGGGTGGAGAGAACCTCCCCTTTCAACATCCGGTTCATCATTGACAGTCGAGGTGCCAGAAAGAGCTGCATTTCAGTACCAGCTACTTCGGAAGCAGCCCGAGCCCCCTCATACGCGGCTAAGATCTCCTTCTCAGTTGGAGTGTAGCACTCTTCAGACCCCTTGTACGCTCAGCTCCAGAATCCCAGGGGTCGGCCTTGGGTCCCTCCTGAGGCTCTTTGCCACAAACTCCAAGTGGGACCTTTCTCTCCAGCAGCAGTATAGAGGATGTTCTTTACATCCTGTCCAGTCCGTACTGGCCCCAGGTCCATGGCACAGGCTATCTCCTGTTTAATCTGTTCAAAAGCCTGCTGCTGCTCTGGGCCCTATGCAAAATCATTCTTCTTCTGCATCACCTGATAAAGGGGGCTTACAATGAGGCTGTAGTTTGGAATGTGCATCCTCCAAAAGCCCACTGCACCCAGGAAAGATTGTGTCTCTTTCTTGCTAGTTGGTGGAGACATGGCAGTGATTTTGTCAATCACTGTTGGGATGTGATGACATCCATCCTGCCACTTTATACCTAAGAACTGAATTTCCTGGGCAGGCCCTTTTACTTTGCTTCACTTAATAGCAAAACTGGCTCATAGAAGAATTTGAATTATTTGCTCTCCAGCACAGCAGCACTCAGTGGGGGTGTGACCTCATTCAGGCCACGGTAGTCTACTGTCAGCCTCCATTCTCCACTGGCTTTACGCACTGGCCATATGGAGCTGTTAAAAGGTGAGTGAGTTTTACTGATCACTCCCTGATTCTCCAACTGGCGAATCAAATCATGAATGGGGAGCAAGGAATCCCTGTTGGTGCGATACTGCCGTCTGTGCACTGTCTTTGTAGCAATCGGTACCTGCTGCTCTTTTATTTTTACTCGTAGCAGCCTCACAACAGACGGGTCCTCTGACAGGCCAGGCAAAACAGACAGCTGCTTAATGTTGTCCATATCTACAGCAGCGATTCCAAAGGCCCAGTGATACCCCTTAGTATCCTTGAAATGCCCTCTTCTGAGGTATCCTCAATACCAAGTATGAACGGAAACCCTGGACCACTCACATAGGATGTTTTTTCCAGTCTTTACCAGTGAGGCTTATTTCAGCCTCCAACACAGTCAATTCTTGAGAGATATCCAGAAATATGGATTGATTCTGTCCCTTCATGACTGGAGGGCATTAGGGTGCACTGTGCACCAGTATCCACCAGTGCCTTATATTTCTGTGGTTCTGATGTGCTAGGCCATCAAATCCACACAGTCCAATAAACTCTATTATCCCTTCCACTCCCTTGAATGAGGGCAGGGCCCCTCTATTGGTTACCTGTGATAACTGGAGCAGCCGTACTGGTGGTTGGACTGTTTTGTAGTTCCCTCACCCGTGCTCATAGTACAGGAGTAGGCTGGTCATGCCACTTCCTCGTGTCTTCTCTGTGGTCACGTAGGTAACACCACAAGGAAACACACAGTGCAATTTACTGTTGTTCCTTGCTCAATCTGGAAAGCGCTTGTGTCTAATAGCTGAGAATTTTAATGATACACATGAAGGCTTTATGGTCGTTAATTTCTTTACGATCTCTCGCCTTCAACTGAAGCAGCAGCTAGGCCAATTACCAAGTGACACCAAGGAGATGAAGTGGCAAAATGGCGATTTATTGAAACAGACACATCCTTATATAACCTACGCCTTTTTGTCTACACCCACTGTATTACACTAAGATTCTTCCAGAATATGGGGAAGGGCCTGTCACATCACAACAAGCTACCGTCCCAGCTGTCCCAACAGCGAAGCAACCAGGTAACAAGAGATTCATTCTGGTGCCGTGTGAACTCCTTTCTTACGCCTTCGATTTCAGTCATCTTCAGGGATCGACAAACAGTAACAGAGATTTCCTCCTCATCACTCTCTTCTTCATGACACTTTTCCTTTTTCCTTTCTCGGTACTTATCCAGACCTGTCACCTGGATCTTCTGTTGCCTCCTCCTCCACTTCTTTTTTCCGTTCTAGACGTGAGGACACCCATTTCCATTTCTTGCCTTCCACAAGGGCAACTGATATTGTTACTGGTGCCTCCTGTGACTGATCAAAATTGACTTGGGGATTTCCCTTTTTGGCTAGAACCTCAGCTCGGAAATTCTCTCTTTTCGGAACAGTGTTATATAGAGCACGGTAAGCACAAGCCAAGCCCCAAATAAGTCATACCCCCTTAGATCTATCTAGGCTGCGCCATCCCTGACTCAAATACTGGCTTAGTTTCTCGGGATCCCACAGGTGTTCAAGAGTTAAATCCCATGACATTGCGGGCCCCCATGTGTTGGCGAACCTGAAGGCAAAAGTCAGCGTTCTAGGACAAACAACCACACACCAATATAGTTAAATATAGCTGTGTCCATCTATTGCCTGAAGAGCCGTACTTTTATAGCAAACAAACAAGGGTGTTCAAAAATCACACGTACTAATTGGAAGAAAGCTTCTGCAATAAGAACCCTAAAACCCCGCTTCAAAGCCACGAGCCTTTCACTCTTTTGCTAGAGGTGTCCTTGGTTCTCATGCTGTTTATCCTGCTCTGCAGCTGCTGCTCTGTAAAGTGCTTATCTTGATCCATGGCTGCTGCTCTGTAAAATTCTTCTTGTATTACAACAGAATGGCAGTTCCCTGGGGTCTCCAGCACACCCCCAGCCAGCTGGCAAATGCCACTGAGGACCTTTAGGAAAGACATGCCCTGGGTAGTGACAATGTTCACTGGACAACTGTGAGCCCCACAATGGGTCTCGTACCTGTGTGCCATCTTCTGAACACCAGTAGCACGGTGTAGATGCAAGGCCCAGCCAGGCAAAATCAAAACATGCTTCTGGAAGGGGATCCTTTCTGAAGAGTCGTTACACTAATGAGAGGACCACAAACATTCACTCAGCGAACTCCAAATCTCTGTGCCTTTGCAGGCCTAGGGTCTTGTTTGGTTCACAGAGACATGGTGGGTTGATTCTCAGCTCTGTACTGTAGCAAATGGGGTACAGATTCTGCATGACGGATGGGCAAGGAAGAAGAGAAAAGGCTGCTGCCATCCATGAGAGGGCACTGAGCTCTGCCTGGGGATGGCAGAGGAGCCAGCTGAGAACTGATGGAAAGGGCTCAGAGAGGAGAGCGGCAGATTCTGTTCCTTGCTTCCTGATCAGGAAGAACAAGAAGAGGGGACAGGCAGGAATCTGAGTTACAGCTGGGATGGAATTGTTTTCTTCAGACTGTCTGCTGTGGTGCAGTGTTTTGGTTCTAGGAGAAAACCATTGATAACACTCTGATGTTTACAGCTGCTGCTAAGCAGTGTTGTACAGAGCCAAGGCCATGGTCAGTGGAGGGCACATGGAGCTGGGAGGGAACAGAGTGAGGACAGCTGACTGATAGTGGCCAAAGGGACATTCTCTATCAGCTGACAGCAAGCAGAAATTGTATTGAAAGGGGTGGGAGTTCATCTCAGTCTCTTCACTGCCCAGGGTCCAGCTGAGCATCAGTCTGGTGGTGCTGAGCAAGTGCTTGTGCATCAGTTGTTACATACAATTCCATATCAACGGATATATAGTGATAACTATTACTCCACTTCTTTTATCTCTCTTAGTAAACTGCTTTGTTACATCCCAGAAGTTGTACTCTTTTTCCCAGTTCTCATCCCCATCCCACTGGGAATTGGGCAGTGCACAAAGCACTGTGTGCTGCTGAGCCACATGTTGGGTTCAACAACCACTGTCATTTTGGTGCCTGATGTGAGGCTCCAAGGGTTGAGATAGCAGCACATCTGTCCAGAGCGGACAGGGCTTTGTGGGAGCTGGAGAAGTGCAGGCCATGGTGCTGATATGTGTGGATGTGCTCCCTATGTGTGGAGCTTGTTGAGTCTTCTCATGAAGCTTCACTGCACAGCTCCTTACTTGGTGCTTGGATGCTGCATTAGGGTATTTATTTTGCTATGCTGTTTGACCTCAGTTTGTACCACGATAAAATTGGCAGCTGACAAAGTGAAGTTTTGTGCACATTCAGCTCTGCGGTCATCTTTGGGTTTTGGAAGTAATATTGTCCATATGATTAGGAATTACACAATTTACATTGTCGCCTCTGTGAGTCCGGGGGTGTACTGGATATTGTGTTGAGGGACATGGTTTAGTGGGAGCTATAGGTAATAGGTGAACGGTTGGACTGGATGATCTTTTAGGCCTTTTCCAACCTTGGTGATTCTATGAATCTATGATTGAGGTTAAACAATTATTCAGGAATATCAGTGAGAGATCTGCCCCAAGGTGAGAAGGCTCTGCATGGCAGAGGGTGTGGGACGGTCTGGGCAGCTGCCTGGAGTGGTGGGCACCCCCAGGGCTTTGGAACTTCATCTCCGAGCAACTGCAGGATCCTGATAAACTGGTAGAATATTGGGGGCAGGTCTGCTGTGGCACTGGTAACCCCCAAGAGGCACAAATGACTGCAGTGTGCCAGATCCAGAGAGCTGGATCTGCTGACAGTGCTGCAGCCTCTGCAACTCCTGGCACAGACCATGCAGCAGCTCCAATGTTTTGCTACACGTCCTGCAGTTGCTCCAAGCTCTGGGCAGATCCCTCTGTCACTCCACCCCTCATAATGAGCTCTGCAGTTACTCCTGCTACGGGTCCTGTAGCTGTTCCAAGTATGGTAATAAGAAAATGGTACAAATTCCTCCCAAGGGAGGAAGTACAGCCCTGCGGTGGCTCCAACCCCTCCAATGAGCCCAGTGGCTGCTCCAACATAGTCACAGGTCCTGTGGTGGTTCCAGCTCTGGCAATGAACTCTGAGGTCACTTCAACTCCTGCAACAGCCCAACAGCCACTTCAGCTCCTACAGTGAACCCTGTGGCTGTTAAAACCCCTGCAACTAATCCTGGACTTGCAGACAGATGCGCATAGGGATTAGTTCATATATGCTTGCAACTGCATATGTTGTATATGTGTGAAAATACACTAAATATATTATATATGTATAAATACATTTGTCATAATTATTATCCTTTTCTTTTTCTCTTTGTCTCAACCCATAAACCTTAAACCACAGCACTGCCTTGAGATGCTTACGGATCTCCTTGGGACTATTCAATCTGATCTGGTCACACAGTGAAGAGCACCTGAAGATCTCAAGGTTTTCTCAGGGAGCAGCTCCTGAGGTATATTCCTTACACCAGCTTTGGAAGAGGCCTCCCTCCAGTTCTCTGGTCCTGCTCTAAAGGGGCCCTCTTGTTATGGCAGTGCCAGCAAGGAGACCAGCTCTGACAGACCTGTTCATATTGCCGGCTACTGACTGCAGCCCTGGATTGCTGCTGTAGAGGCAACAGGACTGTTGTGAGACACACAAGACCTTCAGGACTGCACAAATGAGAGGACTCAAGAGCACTGCAGCACTGGTAAGAGCACATGAATGAAAAGAGCACGTTGAGCTGCTGTCTGTGGCTGTACCTCCCCAAATCCAGGCAAAGTAGGAAGAAAGAAAATCTAAGTAAGTCTATTTTGAAAGCTTTTTAGGTATCTTATAACATATTCAGGGAATCTGGTTCCATGTTTACATGAGTTCTTGGAGTGAGAAAATGGAAATTAGGTAGGAAAGAATTTAAATACATTTTTATTTATAAGTTCAATAACATTTTTTTTTTGCACATTCCTATATCTCACATAATCAAACAGACAAAGATGCATAAAACATAAAGAACCACCACTGGGAATCCTATTGAGGAAGTTGTGCATTTTATTGTAGCTGGAATAGTGCTTATTGCAACACCTTCCTGAGAGCGTGCTTGATCTCCCTGTTCCTCATGCTGTAGATAATAGGGTTTAGTGTTGGAGGAACCACTGCATACAGAAGTGCCACTGTCAGATCCAGGAGTGGGGAGGAAATGGACGGGGGCTTCAGGTAGGCAAAAGCACCAGTGCTGAGAAACAGGGAGACCACAGCCAGGTGAGGGAGGCACATGGAGAAGGCTTTGTGCCGTCCCTGCTCAGAGGGCATCCTCAGCACAGCCATGAAGATGTGCACATAGGACACAACTATGAAAACAAAGCAACCAAAGCCTAAACTGACACCAAAAAAGAGAAATACAAATTCCATGAGGTAGGAGCCAGAGCAGGAGAGCTTGAGGATCTGTGGGATTTCACAGAAAAACTGGTTGACAACATTGCCTTGGCAGAGAGGCAGTGAAAACGTACTGGCAGTGTGCAGCAGGGAATAGAGAACCCCAGTGCCCCAGGCAGCTGCTGCCATGGTGGCACAAGCTCTGCTGTCCATCAAGGTCCCGTAGTGCAGGGGCTTGCAGATGGCAACGTAGCGGTCATAGGACATGATGGTGAGAAGGGAATACTCTGCTGAGAGGAAGAAGGAAAAGAAAAAGAGCTGTGCAGCACATCCTGTGTAGGAGATGGCCCTGGTGTCCCAGAGGGCGTTGGCCATGGCTTTGGGGAGAGTGGTGGAGATGCAGCCCAGGTCGAGGAGGGCCAGGTTGAGGAGGAAGAAGTACATGGGGGTGTGCAGGCGGCGGTCGCAGGCTACGGCTGTGCTGATGAGGCCGTTGCCCAGGAGGGCAGCCAGGTAGATGCCCAGGAAGAGCCAGAAGTGCAGGAGCTGCAGCTGCCGCATGTCTGCCAACGGCAGCAGGAGGAACTCGCTGATGGAGCTGCTGTTGGACATCTGCTGTTGTTGGGCTTGGAGTCCTGCTCAGAGTGCAGAAGATAATGACAAGTCCAGACCATTCTCAGACACACTCCTCCTGCTATAATATGAAATGTTTTTATTCTCTTACAACAGTGTACATTTAGCACCATTACTTGCATTTAATTTCATGTATTTCAGCATTCCTTAAGCAGAAGCAGCATATGGAGCTCTAACCTTCCTTTTATTTTCTTATGCCTTCTCCCTGGATATTTTCATCTGTTTCATGTCTCATATCTTTACCCCAAGTGCTCTTAGAGCCCCCTACCCGAGCTTCTGTGGCATTCAGTTTCAGTTAGAAAATGCTGCCTGTTTGTAGGATAAGTGAATTATTCATGCCTACAGAAAATGATGATAATTCCATCCTTCGAGAAAGGGGAGACTGAAAGCACATCATGTGTGAGTGTTCACAAAACAAGCAATTGATTGATGAAAAATTCTCAGAACTCTTATTGCCCCTTTTAGATTTCTGACTCCAAACCTCTTTGCCTCAGAACAGGAAATGGAAACCCCCTGCCTTGGCTCTCCTCTTGCAAAGTGCCCTCAGAAACATTCCGTTGTGCAGTGGAGTTGTGATCCCCTGCCCCAGGCAGCAGCTGTGGCAGCACAAGCCCTGCCGGGGGGCTCCTTCCCCCCACCCGTCTCCCTGCAGCACCCTGGGCAGCTCCCCGGGCAGGCTGAGTGCTGAGCCTGGCAGGCGGCAGAGTCCCATACCCGGCACACAGCCCCTGGGGCACAGCAGGGACCCTGCTCTGCAGGACAGCCCTGGGCACCCGCCTGCAGCCCCGGCTGCACAGCCTGCAGCCGTGCTGGGACATGCAGCCCTCAGGGCTGTGATTTCATACTGCAGTATGGAAGCCCTCAGCTGGAGCAGAAGGCTTTTTCCACAGTAAAGAAACATGCAGTGCCTGCATCCAGATCTCCTATGGGATGTCCCAAATTAAGTTGACCCTCTATGAAAAGCAGCTCATGGTCTGCAGTGAGACTTACCCTGTCATGGTCTGTGAGCAATGCTCCTGCAGTGAGCTCACAGCCCGCTCACACCACACACATCCTGCAAGCTCTCTTCAGTTTCTCTCCTCTCCTTCTGTCACCTGCAGGCTGTGCTGTGCACAAGAGCTGCTCCTGGGCACAGCTGTCTCTCTGCAGCCCTGCACACTTTTATGAGCTCCCTGTGTCCAGGAGCCTGGACAGGCAAGCAGCAGATTATGTCATTTTTATCTTTCCGACTTGTCTCCCCTGACATGTCCCTGGGTCCTCATGGCCAACAGCTCCTGAAAGACAACAGCATCATGACTGTGCTTTGAAATTCGCTCAATTAACCACCACATGTCCAGTGGTCAGTGACTGATTGAAGACATATGTGGAGTGCTCCCAGAGATTGTTTGATGAAACAATAAGGGCAACCAGACAAGGAAGGCAAGGTTTGGACTTTCCCTGTGCAGGGCAGTGATCCAGCTGAGGCAGTGCAGGAGTCTCATCCCTTGACAGAAATCCTGGAGCTGAAATGGGATTCAGCTCCCTACACACCCACAGGAGCTGGGATTCCTCTGGTTCAGTTCAGAAGAGCACAAGGAGTTGCCTGCATGTGAGCTCCTGCTCTGAGTCCTCGGACCTTCAGCTGGGAGGCAGCTGCTCACACACAGACACTGGGTGATGCCCAAGGTGCCTGGGCTGCTCCTGATGTGTGCCAGTGCTTGTAAACCATGTGGGAAATCCCTGAGACAGACACCTCCTTCCTGGGCATCAGCCGAGGGCCAGAGAGGGGATAGCACCGGCTGTCTGGTGAATTCACTCACAGCTGCAAGAGCAGCACAGGGCCTTCAGGAAAGCCATGCCCATGGTGTGACCATGTTGCTGTGTCAACTCCAAGGCCCACGATCAGTCTAATGTTTGTGTGCCACCTTCTGCACACTGATACCATAGATTAGCTATCCAGTCAGGCTATGTCCAGTGATGCTTTCCAATTAGGATGTTTACTTCTGTGGTTTTGCACTAATGCAAACACCAACACACAAGAAGCTAGAAATCTTGATAGAGCTGCAGGCCTGAGCTCCTGTTTGGACCATGGGGACACAGTTTAATGGCTTCCACAACTGCACTGTAGCACAAGGGGGATACCGAGTCTTTAGGATGGATGGGCAAGGAGATAAAGAAGGGTGAATGCCCTCTGTGAGAGTGCACTGAGCTCTGCCTGGGGATGGAAGAGCAGACAGGTCAGAGCTAATGGAAATGGCAAACAGAGGAGACCATCAGTGTCTTTTCCTGTCTTCCTGATCAGGGAGAGTAAATGGAAGGTGCCCTCTGCAGACAGATGGGAATCTGATGTTGTCTGTCCCTTGTCCCATTTGGTGGCCTTTGTCACTCCATTATCTGCAGCAGGGACAGCACAGCAGGGCATGTGGCATCCAGCAGATCCCTGGAGAGCACAGATGGCAGCTTCTTGACCAAGCAGTGGAGGAACCAAAGAGGAGAGGTGCTCTGCTGGATCTCATACTCTCTGGCATGGAAGGACTTGTGGGAACTGCGAAGGTGAAAGGGGCATCAGGCCACGTGCAAGATGCAAATGTATCTCTTTTTATTTATTTTGAGGCTGTAAGCATAATAGTTGATCATAAATGTCAATAAAACTGAAACAAATAATTGAAGACAAAGATGGAAATCATTGAAATTGTGTTAACCCTTCTCAACATGAAAAATTCTCATGAGTCTTGTTCCATTTTAAGTTGTAAATATGAATCTTTGAGGTGATTTGATGTCTTTTTTTTTCTTTTACTGAAACTACAATGTTTTCCAGAACTGTGTTCGCTGGACACAAATGCCTTCAGATTCAGAGACACAGACAGTGGTGCCAGTGCCAATGCCCTGTGACTATAGCCCGGTGCCCAGCACTACTCTTCCCTGCTGCCTATTTGATGTGTCTCATCCTCCAAGTTTTTTCAGCTCTCCTAAATAAATGGCCATGGTTAAGGGCATGTTTTCAGCAGGCCATTTGGGCACAAACTACTCCCACTGCCCTCCAGATTTCTCCATCCCTTGCTCTTTGTTCAGTCAGATACCTCCCAATTATCTGTCTGATTTCTGACTTTCAGGGGGATTACTGGAATTTGTTCCATCTCCCCAAAGTCTGAGAATCAGTGAGAATGTGTTAACCCGTCTCAATGTGTGAAATACTCACAAGTCCTGATCAATTTTAAGTTGATACCTCTCAACTACCTGGCTGATCTATCCCAGGGAGATTACTGGAATTTGCTCTATCTACCAGAGTCTGATGGCCTCTGTTGTCAACTACTTCACTGTGATTCAATCTATCCTATCCTACCTCAGAATAAATCATTTCTTTTAAAAGTATTCCATATGAAAGACAAACTTCAATAGATGCAGCTTGAACATGGCATGCAGTTGATCACTGTGTTTTACTGTTCATTCAATTGCATCACCTTTCTTTCCATTTGCTGGCCAGATAAAAAAGAGAAATCTTTCCTTTTCCATGTGTAGCTGGTTCTCTGAGGAAAGCCAGTGGGAGTTGGTGCAAAGCAGTTTTAACACTGAGCGGATGAATGCAGAGGAGAAGAGTGATGTGAAGAAAAGTGATGCAAGTCCCATAGGTCCATTGTGAGCAGAAATTGGGTGGGGAGGTTGAGGAGGACCTTTGTCAACACAGTAACAGTACAGAACTCATTGGGACATCCTGGATTGGTATCAGTTGCACAGTGCTGCTTTAATGTCTTCTTTAAACCCAACTATAAATAAATAGACAATAAATTTATACTGGATTCTTTAAGCTCTCTCCAGATATCCCTCCTTTTTGCTGAACAAGTTCTGATAACCTGAAGAAGATAACAAGATGGCATAAGGCACAGGAGATTCTTTAGGTTATAATGGTCCCAGGGTGCATTTGATGCTGAGTTCATCAGCCTCTAGTGCAGAGAGAAGTTTGCACAAAGTGCTCAACAAGATAAAGTCAGAAGTAACAGTGAAGTTTCTTGGAGTATTAATGGCCCCGCTGAGGAACATTACCAAGTAAGCTTCCCAAGGGACTTGTTAGAGAAGATAACTGGAAGCCATGACTACAGGCAGGCAAAGGCACTGGCATGCTAAGAAACCTCTCCTTTGCCTTACAAAGCAGACAGGTCAAGCCCTGATTGCAAGACCAGTGGTAGAGAGGTCCTGTATGTCATGTTGGCTCTGGGCATTTCCTGGGGCAATGTGTTGGAATTTTGTATGATGTTAAATGAAAGACATGGGGACAGAAGATCCCAGGCTCTACATGTGGTGCAAGGACGCTGTGAGGTTCATGTCCCATATGAGACCTATGTTTCATTGCAGGATGTGAGCAGGGATGTGAGAAGGGCCCAGTCTGAACAAGCAGCCAATCCCTGTGAAACTCTGAACTTCAGATCTCTCGGTTTCAGTGCCCTCCTTTGCACATTCTCCCAGAGTTTGAAGTCCTTTATGTTCTGTGGTGCCCAGAACATAGTGAGGCAGTAGCAATGCAGAGCAGAGGGACAACCCTTTCCCTCACCCAGCTGGCAATAAGTTGCTTCATGCACTCCAGGGGACTGTTGTCTTTCCTGGCTGCCTTGGCACACTGCTGACTCACATTCAGTGTGATGCTGACCAGCACCCCAACCCTTTCCAGTCAGACTCCTCTCCAGTGTCCCATATCCAGTCAGTGTGTATGTCCAGCATTGCCCCTACCCAGGTGCACAATCAGGCACTTGTTCTTGTTATACGTTATGCACTTGGTGCTTAGTACCAACTGGTACCCACTTCTCTGACTTGTCCACATCTCTCTGCAAGTCCTCTCCACCCTCAGTGGAGGCAACAGCACCTCCTCATCTGGTCTCATCAGCAAACTTGCTCAGAACGTCTTCTAGTCCTGCATGCAAGTCATCTGCATAAACATGAAAGGAAAGTGGCCCCAAAATGGAACCCTGGGGACCCCGACAGTGACCATCTACCAGCCTGATGGAAAAAACTGACTATAATCCTTTGGGACTGACCTACTGGCCAACTGCTCACCCACCACATTGTGTTTCTGTCTAGCCATATGCAGAACATTCTGTCCAGAAGGTTGTTGTGAGAAACAGTATCAAAATCTCCACTGAAATCCTCAAGGATTACATCAACTGGCTTCCCTTGGTCAACTAAACGGATAACTGTGTCACAAAATGAGCTTAAATTAAACAGGACCTTTGCCTCACAAACTTGTGTTGGCTGCGACCAATGACAGAATTGTCCTTCAGCTGTTTTTCCATAACTCCCACCATCATTTTCTCCATAATTTTACCAGGCTCTGGACTGACAGGTCCATAATTGCCCATGTCATCTTTCTTGCTCTTCCTTACAATGAGACAACATTTGCCAGCTTCCTGTCAGCTGGCATGACCCTAGACTTCTTTAGATGCAATTGAAATGAGAGCCCAGAGCACACTAAGTTTTCATCATTGAAAGAAAGTAGATGTGCCATAGCTTTGCAATGCCTTGAACTCCAGAGTATGCCACAGATGGAGCAGAGGGGAAGATTTGCCTCTTCTGTAGTGAACTCATTCTTTTGGTAAGCAGAATAACACTACCTGATACATGGGGACTGTGTCTCTGCTCTGCTCTGCTCAGCTCACAGGGCAGCGGTCTGGCAGGGTGTTGCTCTCATGTCAATGCAGGTAAACTCACTTTAATCCTTTTTCCTCTGTAAATGCTTCCTCTATTTCTATGCTCAGATACACTTCCACATTCCCTCAACTACACTTTCATATATCATTAACAATTACACTTTCTTATACCATCAAAACAGTTTGTCAAAACGTACAGTTCTTCAGTTCACATAAACTCCCTTAATACAGTCTGTATTCTTCAGTTATAAACACTGTGCCACAGAACCAGCACTGATTGAACCACCTCCCTCACACACTTCCTCGCAAGCAGTACATAGTATTACATAAATGGGTTGACACTCATTGGTCGGGTGGAATGTACACCTCTCCTCAGGACAATCTTACTAATCTACAGAGTACAAACTCCCGTCTTCTTACATACAAGCAGAAAGTACATATGAGTGGACAGACAACACAGTCTTTCACTTTGTCCGTGTCTGGCCATTTCCCTCACAGGAGGAAGGAAACATGGATCGGGACTCGGCACTCACCCTGCAGCTGTTCTGTGTCTCACTCACACCACACTCACTCTGACATTTAGATCAAAAACCATGGTTTATTCATACTACACAATGCTGACAACGTTTTCTAGCTGGAATCTTAATAACACTCATACTCTGGTCGACCAGTTGCAAACGTTAATGTTTTTCCCAGAGTCGGCTTGACACACGGTACCAAACACTTAAAGCAGATGATAATATTGAACATACAACCTATAACCCCCGTGATTACAACTTGGAGAACCCAGGCTACCATTTGACAGGCTATCCACTATATCCCATACCCGTAGGAGAGACCAACCTAGGTCCCTCCTATTGTCACCCACCTGGGAGAGAGTACTTGTTCTTGTTTCCATTCATATGACATACAGTTCCCTTTCATAGGAACACACCCAAGGAGTCCTCCTACCCCAGCTGGCAACCAAAGCCATGAGCTCACCTCCCTGGGAGCAGCACGTATGGCTGTAAACTGTGTAGGATGTCTCCTCAAGACATATGGGCTCCACTTACCATACACATACCTGGTCCACCTATGGGTGGTCCTTGTCTGTCCCTGCAGTGATCAGGTGAGGAAGGGAGTCCTTCAGAGAAATCTCAGGGTGCGCCAAAAGTGTCTCCCTCTCATCTGGTCCTGCAGCGAACAGAGCTGGTCCCACCTGGGCCGCCAAAATGACTACAGGAATTGAACTCTATAACCTCTATAACTGATACAGTCTCCCATGACATCCTTATAACAAAGCTGAGGAAGTATGGGATAGGTGATTGGACAGTGAAGTGGGTCGAGAATTGGCTGACTGGCAGAGTGCAGAGTATTGTCGTTGGCGGTGCAGTGTCTGGCTGAGGGCCTGTAACGAGCGGCATCCCCCAGGGGTCTGTGCTCAGTCCGGTCTTGTTCAACATCTTCATCAATGACCACCCTCAGCAAGTTTGCTGATGACACGAAGTTGGGAGGATTGGCTGACACGCCTGAAGGCTGTGCTGCCATTCAGCGAGACCTGGACAGGCTGGAGAGCCGGGCAGTAAGAAACCGGATGAGGTTTAACAAAAGCAAGTGTAGAGTCTTGCACCTAGGGAGAAATAATTGCATGCACCGGTACAGGCTGGGGGAAGAGCTGCTGGGGAGGAGCTCTGCTGAGAGGGACCTGGGCGTCCTGGTGGACGACAGATTAACCATGAGCCAGCAGTGTGCCCTTGTAGCCAAAAAAGCCAATGGCATCCTGGGGTGCATTAAAAAGAGCGTGTCCAGCAGGTCGAAGGAGGTGATCCTCCCCCTCTACTCTGCCCTGGTGAGGCCTCATCTGGAATATTGTGTCCAGTTCTGGGCTCCCCAGTAAAAAAAAGACAGGGATTTCTTAGAAAGAGTCCAGCAGAGGGCCACTAAGATGGTGAAGGGCCTGGAGCATCTCCCCAATGAGGAGAGACTGAGGGAACTGGGTCTGTTTAGCCTTGAGAAAAGAAGGCTGAGAGGGGACAGGATCCAGGTTCTATAAATATTTGAGGTGTGGGGGGCAAAGTGTTGAGGCCAGACTCTTTTCAGCAGTGTGTGGAGACGGGACAAGGGGAAACAGACAGAAACTGCACCATAGGAAGTTCTGCACTAATGTGTGCAATAACTTCTTTACGGTGAGAGTGACAGAGCACTGGAACAGGCTGCCTAGGGTGGTTGTGGAATCTCCTTCTCTGGAGATATTCAAGACCTGCCTGGATGCTGAGCTGTGCAACGTGGTGTAGGGAACCTGCTTTGGCAGGGGGCTGGACTCAGTGGTCTCTGGAGGTCCCTTCCAACCCCTACAATTCTGTGATTCTGTGAATATCATGGAGTTGTTTGGATGGGGAAAGACTACCCCTTTGAATGACCTTTTGTCAGGGCATGTCCTGGGATTCCTAGGATCCTCAAAATGCAGCACTGCTTCTGTCACTGAAAAATGGGGCCCTGTGTGGGACGGAGGGAGGGTCCATGAGTCCCTGGCCCACCTGACTGAGTATTTCCATGGTCTTAGCAAAGACATACTTACAACTTGAGAATGACAGTTAGCTGTGTTCATGGTGGCATGGCCACTTTTAATGGCCTTGAACTGTCTGAACATAACTGAAGAGGCTCAGGCTGATGCAAATCAGCTATTGAATGATAGTGTTGAAAAACTGGAAAGACAGGTGGCAGTTTTGATGGGGAAAAAACCTAATTCAATCATTCTCCTATGGAAGATCAGGAACATCTCTCTGGAAGACCATGGGGACCCTGTACAAGGGAATCTGTATAAAATGGACTCTGTAAATGAAGGCACTAAAAGGTCAGATTTTGAGGTTCCATTTGGACTAGATCTATTTGAGATCTGACTGATTGTAACCCAAAAATGAAAAAAAAAAAAAAAAAAAAAATGCAGGATAGGCTGGTGGGAGTGCCCTGACCAGTATCCAACCCCCCAAACCCTGCTGCCCATAATACAGCAGCTGAACTGATGGATATAGTACAGTGGTTTAGACAGAAACCAAGAGAGCATGCCAGCATAGCTGCTCTGGTTATGGGACATGGAGGCAGAAAGCGCTGTGGTGAATGGACTGGAAATTTCAAAACTGACATCCATTACTACTCACCCTGCCCTCAGGCAAAGACTGTATGCTCTGTCCAACATAATGAGGATAGCCATTTGATCAGTGAATGATTTATGGCTGTGTGTCATATAACATGGCCAAATAAGAATGACATACCATTAAATATCAGCCTGTGGTCCTCTATGGAGGACTAACAAAATTATATTAGAGAATTAGGCATGAAAGAGGCAATCTATGAAGATGATTTTGAGAGCCCAGTCAATAAATTTTTCATCAGGAATGAGGGATCTCATCCTACAGCCATCACCTTTACATCAGTATGGGTCTATGTTATCCATACTGAACCCCCCAGTGGCCCTCAGGTGCTGTAATACAACAGGCTGCCCAATTGATGGGGAGACAAGAGTGCCTACGGCCAGATGCAGGCTCTGAATGGTGGTGGAAAGGTCTGAGAAAGGCAGAGAACCATCTGCTGCCATGACTTAGGCGTCCAGCCCCTAAGGTAATCCAGTCTGGACCCATTAGGGTCTTGAGACAACAAATGTTTAAAGACCAGATTAGAGCAGGAGTTCAGTTTAAAAAGATCGATGGACAGCATAATCAGGAAAAAATATCTGTTAAACAGGCCCAAGCACTGAGTATTTATAGTCCAACCTTTTCAGCCAAACTAGATGTGAATGTAACTCAAGAAGGGTCTGGATGGGGACTCTGGCAGAGCCAGAGTTCTTTGTGAACCCCTATGAGGTTTTGGCCACAGGTTTGGCATGGAGCAGAATAAAGATACATCACAGTTGAAAAGCATTTATTGGCTACCTATTCTACACTACAGGTGGTAGAACCAGTAGCTCAGATTTCAGAGGTTATTGTTAAACAACAAGGCCAGTCCAGGGGTGGGTAAAAGATCTAACACACATCTCTATGATGGGGGTGGCCCAATCACAAGCAGTGGTGCGCTCAGTTGTTCTGCTTGCCTGCTCCTCAAGGAGTTAAGAGAAATCTATGCCTGTTGCGTGTTCGAGTGCATGCGCAATGCCATGTGGAGGGCTTATCACAACAAAGATTGGCGGATTTGCTGCGTAGACCGGTCAGAACTCAGATCTGCGTTGTGCTTCCTGTGGCACCAAACGCCCAACAGTGGCAGTTCCGTGTATTGGCCAGCAGGTGGCAGCAGAGACCACGGAAAGAACGTCTGCGGGACAGACCCTGGGGATCCGTTCTCTTTTGATTATAGGGGAAGAACACAAAGATGGAAGAGGAGGGAAGGGGGAAAAAAAAAAGAAAAAAAGAAAAAACCAAACCACAGCAAACAAATAAAAACTTCTCCAAACGTAGCAAACTTGAATGTCTGTCAATAAATAAATGAGTAATTGAATTGATGTCCGTTTCAGACAGTCCCCTGTAGAATCAGGGTAAGGGTTAGGATTAGAGTTACATTGCAGGTTAATGCTGTTATCTTTACAGCTCCTGTGAGGGTTGGGGTCTGGGTCAGGTGTTTAAAAAATGAAATGAAAAAAGAATTAAAAAAATATATTGAAAGCTTCAGATTTCCTTAATCTTTGTGGGAATCATATAATGTGCAACTCAGATCTACCTCTTCGTACCTCTTTTGTGGTGTAGGGAACCTGCTTTGGCAGGGGGACTGGACTCAGTGGTCTCTGGAGGTCCCTTCCAACCCCTACAATTCTGTGATTCTGTGAATATCATGGAGTTGTTTGGATGGGGAAAGACTACCCCTTTGAATGACCTTTTGTCAGGGCATGTCCTGGGATTCCTAGGATCCTCAAAATGCAGCACTGCTTCTGTCACTGAAAAATGGGGCCCTGTGTGGGACGGAGGGAGGGTCCATGAGTCCCTGGCCCACCTGACTGAGTATTTCCATGGTCTTAGCAAAGACATACTTACAACTTGAGAATGACAGTTAGCTGTGTTCATGGTGGCATGGCCACTTTTAATGGCCTTGAACTGTCTGAACATAACTGAAGAGGCTCAGGCTGATGCAAATCAGCTATTGAATGATAGTGTTGAAAAATTGGAAAGACAGGTGGCAGTTTTGATGGGAAAAAACCTAATTCAATCATTCTCCTATGGAAGATCAGTAACAACTGTCTGGAGGACCATGGGGACCCTGTACAAGGGAATCTGTATAAAATGGACTCTGTAAATGAAGGCACTAAAAGGTCAGATTTTGAGGTTCCATTTGGACTAGATCTATTTGAGATCTGACTGATTGTAACCCAAAAATGAAAAAAAAAAAAAAAAAAAATGCAGGATAGGCTGGTGGGAGTGCCCTGACCAGTATCCAACCCCCCAAACCCTGCTGCCCATAATACAGCAGCTGAACTGATGGATATAGTACAGTGGTTTAGACAGAAACCAAGAGAGCATGCCAGCATAGCTGCTCTGGTTATGGGACATGGAGGCAGAAAGTGCTATGGTGAATGGACTGGAAATTTCAAAACTGACATCCATTACTACTAACCCTGCCCTCAGGCAAAGACTTTATGCTCTTGTCTGGAGGGCTTATCGCAATAAAGATTGGCGGATTTGCTGCGTAGACCGGTCAGAACTCAGATCTGCGTTGTGCTTCCTGCGGCACCAAACGCCCAACAGTGGCAGTTCCGCTTATTGGCCAGCAGGTGGCAGCAGAGACCACGGAAAGAACGTCTGCGGGACAAACCCTGGGGATCCGTTCTTTTGATTATAGGGGAAGAACACAAAGATGGAAGAGGAGGGAAGGGGGAAAAAAAAAAGAAAAAAAAAAAATCAAACCACAGCAAACAAATAAAAACTTCTCCAAACGTAGCAAACGTGAATGTCTGTCAATAAATTAATGAGTAATTAAATTGATATCCCTTTCTCGCCCCCCCCCCCCCCCCCCCCCCCCCCCCCCAAACTTCTGAGATGAAAAAAAAACACTTCTTTTAGAAGAAAACAGAGTAGTAACAACTTCTGTACCTACATTCACCACTCTGAGATCCTGTCTGGGTCTCCCAAGGCTTGTAAATAACCACTGGGTCGGTTCTGATGTCGCGTGATTTGTTGTCAGTTCTCTCATGGTTCTCCGGTCAGTTCTCCGGTGCCAGGATCTGCCACAGGGCATTCTGACCACGGGCATCATGTTTCTACGCTGCCGCCTGCATTTAACAGGCAATGGGACTGCCCAGCATGTGCAAGGCAGCACCTCTTTCACACCACCAGAATGTTTAAGGCTGTTGGGATTGTTGTTAGCGTCCCATTAACACTGAGGCTAGAGATACCCTTAGGATTGACATTACTATTAGCATTACTTTGATGGTGCCCTATCTGGGTCATTTCCAGGGGATGTCAGGAGTAAGGCACAGTGTCAGGAGAAAAGTACAGACGCTGTTACTTTATAAACGTGATAATAGAGAGAGTTCATTGGAAAAAATACAACTCTTAAATAATGCAAAGCATGCTTCTGATTGGATGCAGGCATCATCTGGGCTCTGATTAATATTACTCTTAAGGTAAAAATTATTGTTACCATAATGATTTTTTTTTTGGATTATGATCAGGGTTAAGGTTCCTTTTGCTACAAACTTCTAGCATCATTTTTGTTGTTGCATTTGGAGTTAGGGACGATTTTAGAATCAGGGTAAGGGTTAGGATTAGAGTTACATTGCTGGTTAATGCTGTTATCTTTACAGCTCCTGTGAGGGTTGGGGTCTGGGTCAGGTGTTTAAAAATGAAATGAAAAAAGAATTAAAAAAATATATTGAAAGCTTCAGATTTCCTTAATCTTTGTGGGAATCATATAATGTGCAACTCAGATCTACCTCTTCGTGCAGTGACTGCCTGTAAATTTGCTGGAGCCTAATATAATATGGCCTTGTGCTTTCCACTAACTCACCTTCATTTCATTTTCATTACATTTGCTTGGTAGTCAGATTTTGGTGTGTGGATATTTTAAAACAATCTAACTGACATTAGCAAAAAATTAAAAATAAAATTTAAAAAAATGCACAACAGCATCGTATCAATTTTTATAGATAAGATAAAGAAGAGCAGTTTCCCTTAGTTTTCTGTGCCTCTTTACTTTCTTACCCTCTCCCCTTGTGTGAGAAACTCTCAAAGTCAAAGATTTCTAGTTAGGCAAAGATGGCAGCGATAGCAGCAGTGCTTATTCATTATTGCAATACTGCGCGCACATCCCCTATTGGCAAGGGAGAAACTGCACACCAGTCAGTGAAATCAATTCTGTTCTGTGCCCTAAACCCACTGCAGGTGATGCTCTCATGGCTCTCATTGGTTGAGCATCTCAGGCTCACAGACTCCTCGAGACTGTGGCTAGGATTCATTTCCATAGAAGGTCAATTACCAACCTCTTGTTTTTAGGTCTGCCTTGTACTTTTCTGCGGACAGAGAAGGGCAATGTTTCCAAAAGTCAGTACATTCATTCTGTCCTGTGCTGGGCTCTACCCACCCTGTATTTATCTTGTGCTTGTCTCAATTCTCCCCATGTCAGAATGCCCCCAGTCTGAACTTAATTCTGTTCAGCAACTTTCTTGGTGGAAAACTACTTATACAGCTGTTTTACAAGAGGGTTATACATTCAGTTAGGGCCTACACTATGTACTGAAAATACTGGAAACTTCCACTGCAAAAACACAATCTACCTCTCCCATCTGTGCAGCCTTGCAGACCCAGAGCATGCCAGGTTATTTCTGCTTTCATAGCATTTGCATGCTGTAGGGTGAGCACAAGGTTCTGCTGCTTGATTCTTCTGCAAGAGCTGCCTACCGGCAAATGGTTGCAGGGATGGAGGATGTGACAGAAAGCATTTGTCTCCACAAGAGCAGAGTTACATTCAGTGCAGAGTGTGAGAGTCAGGTTGGTGTGGAAAAGCACTGACACGCTGGGGATGATGCAGTGCTCACATGTCTAACACTCACAGACATTACTGTCAGAAGGATGGTGCTGTGTTGTGCTTCTACCTTTGGCAGCCCCTGGAGAAATGCTATGGCACACAGAACACCTTTGTATTGCACTGACTGCTGCCATGCAGCATGGATTTAACACACCAAATCCAGAGGAGCATGACTGCATCTAACTGCCCTGAGAAAAACTACTGTAGCTGAAGAGATGAGGAGGCAGCTGCTCATCTGCAGAACAAGCAGTACTGCCAGACATTGGGCCAGGTGAGCACCTCCTGCTGCAGCGTGATGATGACAGGGCTGGAGATGATCTGCAAAGCCAGCTTAAAAGTGGGAGACGTGAGTCAACATGGCAGGAGGACAGAGGTGTTAGGGAGCAGCCAAGGCATCAAAGAGTATCAGAAGGCTTTGAAAAGTATCACAAAGTGACAGCCAGGAAGACTGGGATATATCATGAGCAGCAACCTGGATGCTAGAGATTATTTGCTCCCATACAAAATGGTAGAGATCTTGCTGCAGACATCCCAAAGCCAGGCAAAATGGGAACCCAGAGCTCTGCCTGCACGAACCCCACAGCCATAGCATTGCAAGCTGAGCTGCCTTGCTGTTTGTTGCATTCATCCCAATCCCTGTGATTGAAGACTCAGAATGCAGTCGAGGCGATGACTGAGCATGAGAGTGACTTTATTCAATAAAAGACAGGAGGGCTTGAGAGGTCAAGGGTGAAGATGGGACTCCTCTTGTCAAGATGAGAGTGGCTCAGAGCTGGTGCTGCTGCCTGGTGCCTGGGACTGGCAGCCTGACTCTAAGTCCCCATCTAAGATGCTCAGCTTCACCTCACTGATGCTGCCCTGCTCCTGCATGGTGGTGCTGCTGCTGGGACACTCGGGCTGTGCTTGGGATGGGCAGCACTGCAAAGGCGCTGGGTCACAATCCAGGCAGGTGACTGCTGTGTCTGGCAGGCTCAGGTCACGAGCTTCAGCAGAGCCAGGAGATATGAGAGCATGAACGTGGATGAGCCCCTTGTGTCCATCCCTGTTACCATGTGGAAGGCTGTCATCCGAATTGCAGCGATTCATGCTTAATAAGAACTCTCCATTGATGGAAAGACACTGCTTGGTTTGGATCTTTGGGGTTGACAAGGGCTCGAATCACCTAGGAAGGCATAGAAACACAAGGGTTAGTTTCAAACATTTGCAAGTTGAATCATGAAAGGTTGTTGATACTTGGTAATAGAGTGGCAGCAGGAAGAAGCAAGTAGGCTTGAAGCAGCATAGCCACTGTCTTGAAAGTGATCCTCATTCAGGTCCAGCTCGTGTGTTGTTTCACTGTAATCTGCTTCTTTGGGTCTACCTAGTGGGCAGCAACACTCGAGCTGTTACTGATATCATTGAAAAGAACTGGAGACAATTGTTCTATTCCTAAGAGCTTCAAGGTGCCTAGAAGCACAAATAGAAACCAGCAGTATTTCATCACTTCACCAAAAGGAAGGTCAAACACCTGAGCTGTGAAGAGCAGTTACAGAACCTATGCATAAGATCACACCAGACATACTTTGTTCTAACAACAGTTATGGCACATAGTCCATTTCCTTCAATATTCCCAAAATGAAATGATGTGGAGCATTACAGGGAAAGAAACACTGCACACAGACACTATGACCCTGATTAGACTCAAGCAGCAGACTTAAAACAAGTCAGAGTTTTTGATTCCAGGATATTTCAGGATCTATCGTGTGAAATTCAGTTACACAACAGTGCCTAGGTGCCTGCGTTTCAAGCAACTTTCAGATCACAGCCATGTAAAATAAAAACAAATTCAGTGCAGAAATAGCAAGCCTGTACCTTAATACTCATGAGATTATCCATTTTTTACTGCATTCTGACTAAGTTCTAAAACTTGCTCATCCCAGTTCACTTCAGCAAGTTCCACCAATTCAAGCAACGCAGTTCTGAGATCCTGTGTATGTTGTGCAGATAGAATTGAACAGTGCAGAAATAATCTCTGACAGCTTTAAGAGCTCTGTTCTGCTTACAAACTCTCAGTCCAAAACTATTCTCAGTTTTAAGGAAATGAACACCTGAAGCAGTTGGATCATCTGCCGCATTCTGCTTCTTGGCATCATGATTAGCACAAAGGGTTTTCTGCTGTCCTGCAGAGATGGACAAAGTCCTGCTTACAAATGGACCAAGTTTCAGTGTACAGCAGAGTTTGTACCAGACTAAAAAGCCACGCCATTCAATTCATGTGCTCAGGTTGTTATGCACTCCGAAAGGAAACAGAACTAACTGTTGGATTCTGAAGGCAATCTGTGGGGTCCTACATTACCTCCTGATTCTGGAAGAGGAAATTCTAATAGCAAATGCAGAACTTTGATCTTTGTAGACATGAGAAGAGCTGGCATTTAGGAACATTCATTTCAGGGAAATCAAATGATGTGTCTGTATTTTTTACTACAGATAGTATAGGGAGCAGCCAGTTGAAGAACCAGATACAAAAAATCCAGCCCATTGGCAAGAAAATACTTCTCCTTAAATTCTGTATGCTATCATGGTACAGAATTAGGCTACAGTGCCACATAGGCCAACCAAGTGTAGAACCAAATCCACAAAATACTGGTAGACAAAGCAGCAAAAACAGGGACAATATTCAGCAGACAGGCCTTTCTACCCACAGCTCAGCATGTTCTGCCATCCGAAAAGCAAGGCCTCTTGTCAAGCTCAGCTATTTCCCTTCTCAGTGTATTCTAGCACCACTGATACCCACTGGTATCCTCCTGTAGAGTGCCATCATATTGTCATCATCCAAAGGGAAAACCCACACAGCAGAGCATACAGCACTACACCCATGCTCCAAATATCCGCCTGAAAAACAAAAAGACAAGCTTACAAACCTGAAGCACCTCAAATGGCTTCCTGACAGACTGGATTGTCTGCCCTTGCCAAAGCCCACATATAGCCCATGAAAAGCTGGCTCTTTCCCTCAGGAAATAAAACCTTATCGTCCCAGAGAAAGCATATAACCCTCATTCAATTGCCCTTCCACTCAGCTTAGAGCACTACTAAAACCAGCATCTTCACCTTAGCTCATCACACTGCTGCACTTCCTTTTACAAGGATTTCACTGGCAAAAATGAAATCAAAGCCGTCACAAGGGATTTAGCACAGTTACGTGTTACTGGCTACGAGAGCTGTCAGCACAGTCACCTGTCTGGCTTTGCTGCTGTTCGGTTCTCTTTATGTAGAGGCACAACAAGGTTCAGACACAGTGCAGTTCTCACTTTGACTGTAAAGAAAAAGGAGGCTTGAAAAGCAGTGTGTGGAAAACAAAGAAACAAGAATTAGAACAACAGTGGGGCCATGGCACTTGTAGGAATTGCTCCGCCTTTAACAGCGATTCAAGAAGTACGAGGGCATTCCAAACCAGACCAGTTTGGACAGATTAACAACTGCAAGTAGTGGGTTCCAAAATTCCAGACATGAAATCAAAGCTGGAAAAACTCTTCACATTTTCATCTCTCAATTTTTAGTACATTGTGCATTACAACGGAAACAATTCTTCACATACAACTTGGAAGCTAAAGACAAGTCTGACAAAACAGACTGCACAGAAATGATGGATAATTAACAGAGCAAATTGCTCTTTCAAACACTTAGTAATAGAAAGAGATCTCTGAAGTTGCTGTTCTGTAGAGCACCAAAGCAGTCGCTTGAGGCAGTTCAGGATTAGCCAGAGACGAACCAGCCAGCTGTGAACTGAGACCAATTGCACTTTTCTAGTCTGTGGCCACTGACAGCTTCTGAGAGCTACCAAGCGATGCAACCTAGCAGAATTCAGAAGGGAAACCAAGAGAGCCTACCTGAGCTCCACTGCCTTTAAATGCTCTGTGGAGAGGGAAGGGAAAGAGGGGAAAACAAACACCGCTCTACATCCCTCTGAGCCAATAGACACTTTGCCCTGGATTAGCTCTGGTGCTGCATAAGCTGGGCTTCCACAGCATGTGTTCAGGCGGTAATCAAGGCCTGCCTGGAATAACACAAAAAATAGAGAGAAACGTTTGCTTTAACAGAGTTTATGTCTTCTGGTCATAACACTTGAGAAGCCTCAGAGGCTTCTTCTCCTGTGCATATTTTCATTCATCTTAGAGTTTGCTTTCATTCAATGTGACCTCTCTAGGCAAATATTGTCTAAGACCATGAGCATCACATAAATGTGCAGATCTCAAGCTGCTCACTTATCTAGTACCCTTCGCATGATGCTTTATTTTCCTCAGCTGATCATCTAGATTGTGTCTGTTGATTGTGTAACAACAGCCTGTTGATCTCGATTACCTGTGAGAGGCTCTAACTTTGGCCAGGAAAAATCATTTGAGGATAAGTAATTATCTGGGACTCAGTAAGTCTTCCCATGCTTTCATAACAGCAGAGATACACACACACACAAACTCGTGGAACCCCACTGCTTTGTACAATCCTGTGCACACTCACGTGTGTCATGCACTGATTTCCCAGCCAGTCCTCATAGGGTCTCTTACTTAGGACGGGAGTGTAGGGGAGCAGCCAGAAGCTGTTTGCATTCCCTGCTGTCTGCTGGGCAGCTTTGCTGGAGATGCTTGGGTTGCTTTGTTTTTCCTTGGGAGGTGGGAAGGAGCTTTGGGTTGGAGGCACATCCCGTGCCAGAGCATCCCAATGGCACGTGTGGGGCACTGATCTGCAGCAGATGAAGGGGAGGAGGTCCCAGCACAGCTCTGCACCATGCTCTGCCACACTGGGCAGCTTGTTCCTGGCTCAGCAGCGTCATCAGACAAGAAGCAGGGAAGGAAATCAAGGATGGGGGGTACCATCAAACGCAGTTAGTGCATGCCTGTGCAAGACAAACAGACCCAGAGCTTGCAGGTTGTTCCTGCTTTTGTAGCATTTGTGTGCTGTAGCTGAGCAAAAGGTTCTGCTGCTTGAATCTTCTTCTGCAAGAGCCACCTACCGGTAAATGTCTGCGGGGATGTAGTCGGTGTGCACGTCTGAAGCCATTTGAGAACCTAGTCGTTCTTGCTGCAGGACCCCTGTCTTCTGTTAAAAGCTGAACGGTCCCCAGAGCACCCGTTTCCATCAGCTACCACCATCCAAAGCAGCCAGCCTTCTTACAGTCACCTGGCCCAAACATTCCTTTTGCTCTACACTTGATTCCTGCAAGAGATGGGAGCTCGGCACGCACACCATCCTTCCAACACCCCATCCCTGCAGCAAGGGATCACAGCGCTGGCACAGCTGAAACAAAAAGGGTGTGCGAGTTTCCTGTTAGCACTCAGTGTGAACCAATCTACCACTGAGCAACACCGTGAGTCCCCACTCACCTCAGCACAGGTCAACCTGTAACCCCAACCTTCCCCTATCCATGTGCACACGCACACCCATTCACCACCCTGCCTGCTTTGCACACCCCCATGCACACTGCATCGTGTGCCCTCCTTTGCATTCACAGACGTGTGCAAACCATCCCTGGGAACACCTACGTGCCTACACCTTCCACAAACACCCCTTTGTGTGCACCTGTGTGCAACCCAACTCCTCAGCACACGCACGCGTTTGTGCCACCCTGTCCATGCACTCACCACGTGCCCTCCAGCAACCAAGGATTGCAGAGATGCTCCAGACTGTGCCAGAGATGGAATCTCAGAGTGCTGGGACATTATTGATCACTAAGGAAAACACTTGGAAGCATATTCAATCTGCAGAAGCTGTAATTACTGGGCACAGTTAGCTTTCCTATGGCTCAGCTGGAGGAGGCGGGTGCTCTCATACATCTGAGACACTCGCACAATGTTGGGATCATTCTGATGGAAACTATGTCTTCAGATATCATGGTTAAAACCATCCAAGATGATCATGCAGAGCCTTAGCTCTTGAGCAGCACTTCCTCCCCACCCTTCACTACTCCAAGCAGCTCCAACAAACTTCTCAGAAGAAATCCAGGCCAGCACAGACCTGGCAGACCAGAACCAAGTGCAGCTTGTGGGACGGCAGTGCCCACTCCTTGCTTCCACCCTGCTCCAGCAGGTTAAGGAGTCTGAGCCTCACTGGCCTTTGACAACTCAAGACTTTCAGCACCTCATGCCAACATTTCTCACTAAGATACACCTCAGGCATTGAATTCTCTTCTCACTACCTCCTCCCAGTCCTCCCCTAGGAACAGAAACAATTCAGATTCTACAGCAAACTACAGCATCTGCACTGCAAGAGCACACTGAACCACCTGCAACAATGAAACATGGTTTTGGAGAGTGGGTATGAAAACACACCTTTAGACAGCTGTCTCCCTGTAGCCAAAAGGAAACCAAGAAGGAAAAGTCCAGCCTGAAACATGCCCATGCTACTAGCCCAGGTTTTTCACAGTCAATGCAGAATCCATCCTGTTCTTGAGGTAACAAACGACCAGTGAGTCTCCCGTTGCTCCACCCCTTCTCCTTCAAAGCCTGAAAAAGAAAGAATAAACAAGCAGAAGAAACCCAGACGTACCTTTCCACACACAGAGCAGAAAGTGGAACAGCAGTTGTCTCCTTCCTGAGACATGGTGGGGCGCATCCCAGAGGAAGCCCAAGTTCTTTGCTTCTCTCCACAGGGACTTCAAGCACTCTTGGCAAGAGCTGCTTTGGTTCTTTCTTCAATTGCTTCCATCACCAGAATCTCCTTTGGAAAAGGAACCCGAATGAAAGAATCAGCAAATGAAAAAGAATGAGCAATAGCCACTTTACCAGCTTTCTTCTGACACTCAATTTAGACTCTTGACTCGGGCAAGGTCTTAAAATCAACTGGTTACAAGAACTGTCCCAAAATATATCCAGCTTCTGTACAGCTGCCATTCTTTCTGACAGCGAGTGTAATCACAGAATCATAGAATGGCCCGGGTTGGAAGGGACCTCAAGGATCATGAAGATCAATCACCTCCCTGTCCCTGCTGGCCATCCCCTCTTCTGATGGAGCCCAGGGGACCATTTGCTCTCTGAGCTGCAAGAGCACGCTGATGGCTCACGTTCTGTTTTTCATCCACCAGGACCCCCAGGTCCTTCTCTGCGGGGCTTCTCTTAAGGACTGCTCCTCCCAGTCTGTAGAAATGCCTGGGATTCCTCCAGCCCAAGTGCAAAACCTTGCACTTTGCTGTGTTCAACCTCATTAGATTCACGTAGGCCAACCTCTCGGTTGAGCTCCCTCTGAATGGCATCCCTTCCTTCCACTGCGTCAGCCGCACCACTCAGCAAACAGCAGAAGGTGCACTCCATTGCATCATTGGTGTCTCTGATAACCATGTAAAAAAGCACTGGTCCCAAGACAGACTCCTGGATGACACCACTTGTTATCGGCCTCCACCTGGACATAGAACCATGAATCACCACCCTCTGTCTGTGGCCTTTCAACCAATCCCTTATCCACCAGGTGGTCCACCTGTCAAATCCACATCCCTCCAGTTTAGAGATAAGGATGTGGTGGAGGGCAATGTCAAAGATCTTGCTCAAGTCCAGGTCAATGACATCTGTTACCTTCCTTTTGTCCACAAATGCCGTCACTCCATCATAGAAGGCCACCAGACTGGTTAGGCATGGCCTTCCCCTGCTAAAGCCACGCTGCCTGTCTTGGATCACATGCTCATTTCTTATGTGATCAAGCATGTCTTTGAGGCAGATCTGTTCTTCACCATCTACATCAGTTACACATTTGAATCAAATAATTGGTGTTCCTGTCACCAAGAAAACCTCTTTGTCTTCTACTCCTGCTGCACTTCTGTGCTTTCATCAGAAGCAAAGGAAGAGACCACCTCCTAGATCCAAATTTTAAGAAACCAACACCCAATAGGTGTCATCTGAAGTAAAATAGCAGAGAAATTAAGATGACTCTTCTGCATCCAGCTTGGATCACTCCCTCACTCAGGCACACCACCATCAGATCAAGGAGATGCTGCCTTCAGCTTAGAGACTGTATGGGAAATCACAGCTTGAACCTCTGATTAATCAGCTGAGGCAAGTATTGGGTCAGCTGCGGGAGCACAGGTGAGAGTAATCTAGCTGTGCTCCCAGAAGGGGTGGACCTCGACTCAACCTCCTCTGAGACCTCATTTAAAGGCTGACCACCACTGAGACAGCATGTCTTAGAGATTGCTCCCTAGTTGAGGCTGCCTCAGCTTTCTAGTCAAGGTATCGATATTGGTGAGTTTCCCTTTGCTAATAACCTTAGGCTATTTACCACCATCTTGGTTAATATCTTTTTATTAACCACCCTTACAGAGACCATAAGGGTTTGGGCTTCCAAACTCTCAGCAAGCATTTGGATCAGCCAGCTTCCTGCCGAGGAGCCCCCTGCATCACTGCTGCCTATTCTGGTACCGGACCTGCAGATGCTTCAGAGCTCATTAGCATGGACTTCCTTCCTCCCCTCAGCAGCTGCTCCTGCACTCACCTTCATTCCTACTCAGATACCGGCCGCTTCCAGCACCAGCTGACCTGCAAGAAACAGAAAGGAAAGTCAGCTGAAACTACAGCCTTTGTCAGAATGGAAACAGGCACCGTCAATTAAGTGTGACCTCTGAACTCATTGCCACCATCAGAAATAGGCACTGAAATCGCTCACTTCACTGCAGCTGGTTAACTCCAAATTCTTTTGCTTTTGGGAAAATGCGGACACGGAATTGAAGGACACCAGAAAAACGACATCTACTTCATTGTAGGTGGTTAAGCTTGGAAGCAGGACTTGAGCAAGAAATGCTTCTCAGCTCCTTGAAAGGCACTAATCCTGACCTCTGCCACAGGTGGCTGAGTGACACAAAAGTTGAGCTGCCCATTCAGAAGCACATGGAGCAGGCCATGGAGCGGTTACATACCAACACATGAACAGGCACTTTCCCATTGGAAGGGAAATCCCTTCTCCCTGCCATGCCATGCCCACACTGCTCCTCAGGGCTGCACTGACAGCACAGACAGAATTGAAACATCTTTTGTCATCATTGTGGTTTTTCACAGACCCAGACAATGAGATACTGGGTTGCTGTGTGGGTTCCCAGGCGGCACTGCCATTTCCAAGCCATTGCTTCCTAGGGGCACAGAAAGGAAAACGCCTGAACAAAATTTCACCCAGAGATTGCTATTTTACCATTCTTCCATGCAAAACAGGAGGACAGTACAGCGGATTTGTGCAGCTGCATCAACACCCTGGGTGCTAAAGGAATGCAAAGACAGAAATATCAAAACTACAAGGAGGGAAGCTATGTTTAGTAATATCTTTTCTCATTTACAACAGGCAGTTGGCACTACTAAAGGAAAATCCCAGGCCTCAGGTTCTGACAGTGCGACAATCTGGCACGGACTCAGATGTGAGTGATCCAAATGGTTTATTCCAGGTTCTAATACCACTTCTGTGAATTCACACGTTTTCTCTCTTAACTTTCCCACAGCCTTCACATGTCCACAGAACATCCCACAAACTCTCCTTTACGGCGCACGTAGGCACTCATCCCACCAGAGCCATCAGTCATTCCTAGCCATGTGCTTCTCCTCCAGTCACGGACAGTATCACACGGCCATAATGCATCTTAAATGACTTAGTTTTTCTGTTCTTTCTGGAGGTGTCCTTGGTTCCTAGCCTTACCTTCTCATGCCGTTCATCTTCCTCTGCAGCTCCTGCTTTGAAGAGTCTTCTTATGTTCCCACATGACAGGAAGAAAATGAAGACACAACCCCTGCCACCAAGGTCAGCTCTGCAGCACACGTTACCTGAGGAGCACTTGGCTACTCATGCAAACTGCACAGTGCCAGGAAGATTGTTACATGTTGCACTTCTTCTTCTCCTGGCTCAGAAATTAAATTTTCTACCTAGAAAATGGAAAACAAACAAACAAGCAAACAAAAAACAACAACAACAAAAAACACCTCACCTGACATAAAGAAGACATGATTGTTACTATGGAATTCCGGAGGGCAAGGTATTTGCCCTCTCTATGAAGAAGCTGACTGCAAAGGACTAAGAACAGCCACGATCACGTTGAGAACTTGCGGGTAAAATTCGGGACTGAACCAATAATGGGCTTCTGGAGGTGAGGGTCTGCTCCAGGCCGCCTGGTCAAGGGAGCCTGTTGATGGGCCCTGCTTACTGCAGCTACCAGAAGCACCGCGCTCACTGACTCTCAACTTGATGGGGGATTCCAGTCAGGCTGGGAAATCAGCATGGCTGGCTGCAAGCTGTCTGAGAGACTGCTGGACTGCACTGGGAATAACTTTGTGGGCCAAGCATTAAGCACACCAAGCAGAAGGGAAGGTATTGGACAGACCGACCAGAGGTCAAGTGTTGCTGGACCTGCTGCTCACCAACGCTGAGGAGATCATCAAAGGCGTCAAGGTTGGAGGCTGCCTGGGCTCCAGCGATCATGCCCTGGTTGAGTTTGTGATCTCAAGCGATGTGGGCCTGGCAAAGAGCAGGACCAGGATGCTCAACTTTAGAAGAGCAGACTTCAAGCTACTCAATGGAATGCTGGCCAAGATCCCCTGGCGCGCTGCCCTCAAAGATAAGGACGTTGAGGAGAGCTGGCTACTGTTCAAGGATGCCCTACTGGCAGCACAAGAGGTCTCCATTCCCCTGATTAAGAAAGTGGGCAGGAGAGGTAGAAAACCAGCATGGCTCAGCAAGGACCTGCTAAGAGAACTGAGGGTGAAGAAAGGGGTGTACAAGCTCTGGAAACAAGGCTGTGTCACCCGGGAAGAATACAGGGATGCCGTCCGAACTTGCAGATGTGGGATCAGGAAAGCCAAGGCTCAGGCAGAACTGAACTTGGCGAGGGATGTGAAAAACAACAAGAAAACCTTCTACAGGTACATTGGCCAGAAGAGACAGGCCAAAATGGGCGTGCCTACTCTGGTAAATTTAAAAGGAGAAATGGCTTCAACAGATGAAGAGAAAGCTGAGGTGCTGAATGAATTCTTCACCTCGGTCTTCACTGGTGGCCAGGATTCTAGTCTTTTTCACGTCCCTAAGTCTTGCACCCCCATACCTCCATGTGGGGACCAAGGAGGTAAATCCCTCCCCACTGTAAGGGTAGAGCAAGTCCGAGAGTGCCTCCTTAGACTGAATGAGTATAAGTCTATGGGGCCAGATGGCGTGCATCCCAGGGTCCTGAAGGAGCTGGCTGAGGTGGTTGCTGAGCCGCTCTCCATCATATTTGAGAAGTCGTGGCTGTCAGGTGAGGTCCCGGATGATTGGAGGAAGGGTCATGTCACTCCCATTTACAAGAAGGGGAGCAGGGACGACCCGGGTAACTACAGGCCGGTGAGTCTCACCTCTGTGCCTGGGAAGATTATGGAACAGATCCTCCTGGACAACATGCTTGATCGCATAAAGAACAAGCATGTGATCCGAGACAGCCAGCATGGCTTCACCAGGGGAAGGTCATGCTTAACTAATCTTGTGGCCTTCTATGATGGAGTGACGGCGTTGGTGGATGAAGGGAAGGCGACCGATGTCATTTACCTGGACCTGAGCAAGGCCTTTGACATGGTCCCCCATCACATCCTCATCTCCAAATTGGAGGGAGGTGGATTTGATGGGTGGACAACTAGATGGATAAGCAATTGGTTGAAAGGCCACAGACAGAGGGTGGTGGTCAATGGCTCTATGTCCAGGTGGAGGCCGGTAACGAGCGGCGTCCCTCAAGGGTCTGTCTTGGGACCGGTGCTCTTTAACATCTTTATTAATGACATCGATGAGGGAATGGAGTGCACCCTCAGCAAGTTTGCTGATGACACCAAGCTGAGTGGTGCAGTCGATACGGTGGAGGGAACAGATGCCATTCAGAGGGACCTTGACAGGCTGGAAAGCTGGGCTCGGGTGAACCTAATGAGGTTCAACACAGCAAAGTGCAAGGTTTTGCACTTGGGCCGGAAGAACCCCAGGCACCTGTACAGGCTGGGAGGAGTTGTCCTTGAGAGCAGCTCGGCTGAAAAAGACCTAGGGGTCCTGATAGATGAGAAACTTAACATGAGCCAGCAGTGCGCTCTGGCAGCCCGGAAAGCAAATGGGATCCTGGGCTCCATCAGGAGAGGGGTGGTCAGCAGGGATAGGGAGGTGATCGTCCCTCTCTACTCTGCTCTTGTGAGGCCCCATCTGGAGTACTGTGTCCAGGTGTGGAGCCCTCAGTACAAAAAAGATATGGAAATTTTGGAAAGGGTCCAGAGGAGGGCCACAAAGATGATCAGGGGGCTGGAGCACCTCCCCTATGAGGACAGGCTGAGGGAGTTGGGTTTGTTCAGCCTGGAGAAGAGAAGGTTGCGAGGTGACCTCATTGCAGCCTTTCAATACCTGAAGGGAACTTACTCCCAGGAGGGGAGTAAACTCTTCGAAAGGGCTGATAATAGCAGGACTAGGGGAAATGGTTTTAAGTTGAAGGAGGGAAGATTTAGGTTGGATGTTAGGGGAAAGTTCTTTACTAGAAGGGTGGTTAGGTCCTGGAACAGGCTGCCCAGTGAGGTTGTGGATGCCCCGTCCTTGGAGGTGTTCAAGACCAGGTTGGACAGGGCCCTGGGCAACCTGATCTAGTAAATGTGTATGTTTGGTGGCCCTGCTAGGCAGGGGGGTTGGAACTACATGATCCTTGAGGGCCCTTCCAACCCAGGTAATTCTGTGATTCTGTGATGGGAAGCATTACTGGACATGCTGCACAGCAGGGGTTAAGACTGGAGGTGGTCAGGGCTGTAGTGACCATGCCCTCCTAGAGTTCCTCATCTCAAGGAATGCGGGCCTGGCAAAAAGCAAAGTCAGGACCCTGAGCTTCAGGAGAGTCAGCTGCAGGCTGTTCAAAGAATTCTTGGACGAGAGACACTGGAAAACTGTTCTTAGGGGCAAAGGGTTCAAACATCCCTTTGTGTGCACCTGTGTGCAGCCCAACTCCTCAGCACAGCCCTGTGCAAGCACACATTTGTGCCACCGCATCCACGCACTATCTATGTGCTCACACACACTCACACAACCACATCCCTTAGTGCAGCCCTGTGCGCACACACACTCACACATGTGTAACCCCTTCCTTTCACTCCCAAAGTGCACGCACACACCGGTACCACAATGTCCTTGTGCAGCTCCAACACTCTGCACACCCCTGTGCACGTACATATATGTGCATGCTCGTCCTTGCACACATACCCACAGACCTACACACACCTGAGCAACACCACTGGTTTGTACACTCATGGACACAAATGTGTGTACAACACCATCCATGCACAAATACACACACACACACACATGGATCCCCACTGCTTTGCACAATGCTGTGCACACTCACGTGTGTCATGCACTGATTTCCCATCCAGTCCTCGAGGGGTCACTTACTTAGGACAGGAGTGCAGGGGAGCAGCCAGAAGCTGTTTGCATTCCCTGCTGTCTGCTGGGCAGCTTTGCTGGAGATGCTTGAGTTGCTTTGCTTTTCCTTGGGAGGTGGGAAGGAGCTTTGAATTTGAGGCACATCCCGTGCCAGAGCATCCCGATGGCACAAGGGGGATCAGGGCCCCTCTATTGGTTACCTCGGTGGCTTGCAGCAACTGGAACTTTTTGCCTATTGAGAAAGCTAAAAAGTGTGAGTTCCTCCTGACCCATATCAACAAAAATCTCAACCATAAAAAAGAGACGTCTTCGTATTCAAGCAAATGACAACAGTAAGACCATGCATGTTGTTTTGTTGTATTTCCTCTGTAATCATGGGGAGGATATGAAGAAGTGGTATAATTCATCCACTTCTGCACTTCAGGCACAAGTTCCTTAGAATTGGAAGAGACCCTTAAAGGCCATCTAGCCCAGCTCCCCTGCAATAAAAAGGGACATTCACAGCTAGATCAGGTTGCTCACAGCCTGGTCATTAGTCATCCCAGAGGCAAAACACACACTGAATGATCTCTCCTTCAGTCATAAATCCTTGGAGACAACAGCATTGACACTGCATGTTACTGAAGCAGTAAAAGAAATTGCTCCTGTAACTCTCCTTGTGTTAAGTAAAATGATGATAAAAAGCAATGGAATGCTTTGGCAGGACACCAAAACCATCCTCCTTCCTTGATATCTGCTGCAATGGAACCTTCCACTGGAAGAAAGCCTCTGATGACTTGTCACCCCAGAGAGGTCAGCTTTAGAAGCAGGACTGCTGCACAATAGAATGAACTGGAGCTCCTTAGCATCTCTTACATCCAGGAGGGGTGTGATCAGACCCACCTATCACCTTCAGGTGCGCTTTCTGACACCTTGTCTGACTTCACTGTCACTGTGCCAGCATCCTCAGGCTTAACCTGCTTCATTGTCAGTGTGCAGCAATTGCCAACGTTCTTGATGTCATTGTAATTGTTGGTGTAAAGGAGGTTGCCATTCAGGAACCATTCCACGTCCTCGTCATTATGGGACAGCTCGCAGGAGAAGACAGCAGAGCTCTCTTCTTCAATTTCTACATCCTGCAGGTGCTTCGTTACTTCTACATTGCGGGCTGTGGGGAAACAAGGTGAACTGTTACCACTGTTACTATAAATCATACTGGGATGTGGTAGAATGGTTGGACTAGATGATCTTTGTGTAATCATCTATGTGAAGATAATACATGTATAAAGTTAGCAGGAGAGAACGGCAGAAGTCAACCTCAAGAAGAGAAATCTGAGGTGAAATAGGACATGGAAGAGGCCACCCTCCCTGCTCATACCTTCAGCTGTCAGCGTGGCCTCAGTCTCTGCAATTCCTGCCTTGCACTTGTACACACCAGCATCATCGGGCTTCAGCTTCAGAATTCTGAGCTCTACTGAATGCTTATCCCTCTTGATCTTGTACTTCTCAGAGGGCTCGATGGGTGTGCGGCCCTTGAACCATTTCACAACCTTTGGAGAAGGCCTGAAGTCACAGGACAGGATGACAGAATGACGTTCCAAAGCTGTCTTGTCCTCCAACTTCCTGGTGATTTCTATATGGTAATCTGCAAAGCAGGGGTGGAAGAGAAGAAAGGATGAGGACAATTGGAAGAAGAGGAAAGTCTCTTGCGTGTATTCCATTCCAATTAATGTCAAGTTCACAATGGTTCTTTGAACGACTCTAAAGATAAAACAAACGATTGTCTATAGGGAATGCCATTGACTACATTTCTATGAAGTAATACTGTACAGTATCTACCAAATGCAAGGTCCAGCTCTTGTTCTGTGCTTATTAAATTGCTCCCAATTGTTGAGGCTTTTATTCAAATAAGAGTGAGTTGAAAATATAACAAGTACTTTAGGATGTGAATGGATAATCTTACGCTGGGGACAACAGCAGATAAAAAGCCTGCAAGTTTCTTTCAGATGAAATCAATGACAAACCGCACCAAATTTAGGTGCTACCAAACTTAAACTTGTCTAGTTCAGAAATACAATTAATTTCACCTGATTTGACTTCTTTGCTATAGCCAAGGACAAAACCTCAGCTCTGTAAATCTGAATAGTAAGCACATCACAGCTATTCAAACACATCTTTTACTGAGATGCAGCTGTCTCATTTAGTGTCCAACGACTTTGAACTGGAAATGGAGCAGACCAAAGCAGAATCTAAACATGGCTTCTACAAGGACTGATCAAATGCGGCCACCGTCAAATTCAAAGTATCTGATACAGAAGGATCACACTCACTGTCAGACAAAACCTCTTTGGAGAGGTGAACTGACTGCCCTGTTCACCCCCACTTTGGAAATAACTGCACTCATTTCCTACCTGCTCCCAGCAGTGTGGGATGGTGGGATAGCATCACACGTCCCACACTAAGCATCCCACCATGTCACTTGTTCCACCTAAACCTCAGTCCCAAAACAAAAGAGGAACTCGCTTCTGAACCCTCTTCACTTCATTTCAGATGTCTTATATGCTTGATCTCCAACCCACCCCCCACTCAGGAGAAAGACCCCCCGCTTACACCCTACCATCTTGTTGCATTCTGATGTTGTCATCAGCCTTCAGCTTGTTGTCCTCTTTGTACCACTGGGTCTGAACCTCATCGTGTGAAATCTCACAGACAAAAGATGCACTCCCATATTCATTCACTTCCACATCTTCCAGTGCTTTAACAATCTTGATATCTCCAGCTGTGAAACAGTAGAGATATATTTGTCAGGGTATTTCCAGAACTGAGTGCAGCATCTTTTCCTTACACATATTTGCATAGAAAATAAGTAGGATTATGTTTTATTCTAAACCATCATCCATTCCTGAGTCATTTCTCTCTTCAACACAGTCAATGCATTATTGCCCTTGAACTTAAAGACAGACCTACTAGCTACAATGGAGCTCCCTGCAAACAGTTTTCATGGAAACCAGAATCTCATTTATTCTAAAACCTTTCAAGCAAAATTAAGGGTAGAAAAACAATAGAACTGACTGAATCTTTAAGGTCATTTAGTTCCAGTCCCCCTGCTATAGGCAGGGACACCTCCCTCCACACCAACTCTTCTCCTCAGGGTCAAGGCTTCTCTCAAATCATTATCCTCTAAGCCTGTGCCTGTGCTTGGGATTGCCCTGACCCAGGTGCAGGGCCTTGTACTTGGCCACACTCAAGTTCATGAGGCTGCCAAGGGCCCACCTCTCCAGCCTGTCCAGGTCCCTCTGAGTAGCATCCCTTCCCTCTAGCACATCAACAGCACCGCTCAGCTTGGTGTCATCTGCAAACTTGCTGAGGCTGCATTTGATTCCACTCTCCATGTTGCCTACAAAAATGTTAAATAACACTGGTCCCAACACCACCCTCCACCTGGACACTGAGCTATTGACTGCAGCTCTCTGAGTGTGACCATCCAGACAGTTCCCTATCCTGCAACTGGTCCATCCATCAAAACCATTTTTCTCCAGTTTGGTGACCAGGATGTCATGCAGGACGGGATCAAATGCTCTGCACAAGTCCAAGTAGATGATGTCAGTTGCTCTCCCATTATCCACTGATGCTGTTACTCCATCATGAAAGGCCACCAAGTTTGTCAGACATGGCTTGACCTTGATGAAGCCATATTGGTTACCACCAATTACCTCATCTTTATTTTCCAAACTATGCCAAGGAGAACTAGACAGAACTCTACAGTGTTGTGTCACTACAAACCTGTCTGAACCATTGGCTTCTCTGCATGCTCATCACTAGTCTCTCCTTAGCTTGTGTGCCTACAAACAATGTATGGGGAATGTCAGCCACAAATCTTACCTAGGGGACATCTTTGCTTCAAAATCCTTTGAACATCACACAATCCCTTTTAACTCTCCAGGTCTGCATTTAGTTATGTCAGAATCAGGCCATATTTCTGGGCTGCTATATCCCTTTCCTTCTGAAGGGCCTGGATACAACTTGGATTAACCTCAGGAGAAGAGTTCCTGCATAGAATCATAGATTTACCCAGGTTGGAAAAGACATTGAAGATCATCAAGTCCAACCGCAGCCTAACCAGTACCCTAACTCTAAAAACCCTACACTAAATCATATCCCTGAGTACCACATCCAAAAGGCTCTTAAACACAACCAGGGATGGTGATTCAACCACCTTTCTGGGGAGCCTATTCCAGTACCTAAAATCTCTAGTATCTAAATCTCTCTAAAAGAGCACAGGTATTAATCTGACCAGAAAGGTTCCTGTTTGTTCATAAAATGAGCCTTTTCCGCTCCATCTTGCATAGGCCACTGGGCACAGGGTAGCTGGGAGACCACAGAAAAAGTGGTTCTGTGAGCAATAGGGAAACTACTGCCTAATCCAACTCCTCCAATCTCTGCGCTCTGCCAGCATGTCTAAATAGGGTGGCAGATACACACAGGAGATAAATATTTCCACTTCCCTCAGCCAACACTGCTCTGAATTTCTATGGGACACACAGTTAGATGAAAAGGCATTTGACAAAGAAGGAAATGAAAGAGTTTAATCTGCTGTGTCATTCTCTCGGTAGCCAGAATAACTAACCCTCGCCAGTGTTAGTTCAAAGAATAGGCAGATTTTATCTCCTGACATGAGCAGTAATTCAAAGAAGCTGGTATATGATCCAGTATCCTGCATATTCACTGCAGGCAGGCAAAGACATTATGAGATAAGGGAGATCTACACATCACTTGTTATGAACACCTCATAAAGATAAAACCACACACAAGAGGAGAGTTTAGGAAGAGGACCACTCTTGGACTACTTTCCAAGAGGCATCAATTAGTAACTCTCTTCGCTCATTTTTCACACTACTCCACAGTGTCCTCCTGAGCCCCCTTACTCCTGTTGCCAACTGCTGATGCAGGGAATCCTGAGGAACCAAGGATTCATAGTTGTTCCATCAGTAGTCCTTGGTCAGCTCTCCCTCCCTGCCCCTTCTGTTTTGATCCCACTAACCAAATTTTAGTTAGTCTGAAAAGAGGATGGAAACCTCCGCAGCAATTAGTTTCTAAATATCTTGCAATGGGCAGCTTGTAGGAGCCCCATCTCAATGCCCACAGCACAGGAGGCAGGACTGCTTAGCCCATGCACTAGTGCATTTACCAGCACAGATGTAAGCCCAGATCTATGCACACCAAATACAGGCTCTCAGTTTGCACAAGGAGGCATCCATGGAGCTGAAGTATTAGGCAGATATTGTGGTGGGGCAGCAGTTATTGAGACGCCAGACAGAAAGGACACAGATAACGTGGCAACTCAGCTTTACCATTATGACTGATGATGGAACATCTAATTTCACTGCTCAAAAGAGAACTTCCATATAACTGGAAAGAATGAAATTCACAGGGGAAACCACACACAGACACACACAAAAGCAATACAAAGGAGATGAAGGATGGTTCACATACTAGTGATTCACTCTGAGACGCAAGCAAATGAAAGAGTATCCCCAACCATTTGCCTCCTGAAATGCTAAGTATATAAACTCATTGCTGTGATAACTCTGCCAGACGTGAGTCATACACTGTAAAACCTTATGGGGTCAATCAGTTTAACTTCATAAATTCATTACACCAACAAAAACAGACCATCGTGTCCAGGCTGGTTCATTTCAGCTCTTCAAAGCTGTTGGTAAAACTGCCTGAGAGCTGAAATGCTTACCAGCAAAAGCTAAAAACTGTAAATCAAATGTAATAGGCTGGCTTTGTCTACTGTATAGAAATGATGCCTGAAAAAAAGAAAATAAAAAAGAACGTAAACCAGAACAAATGGAATGGCTACATAAAACAGCCAGTACTGAAACAGCAACCCAACCTGGTTGCAGAATGAGAGAGAAAATGAGAGTTCACCAAAGTCATGGGACAGGACACATGTTCATGTTCATGCTAACACTGAACCCAAGTGGCCACATGAGGACAGCATCTAGTAGGAAATCAGAAAAAAGCATCCTTTCATACGTCCCTTGGGAAGGTGGCATCTACCAGGGCACAGCAGACCCGTGTGTTCAGTAACAAGTCTGATGCTTCAGAGCCCAATGATGAGCTACAAACTGGGGTTTAACCAATGCAACACATGGAGGGAAAATCTGTCTTGAGCATAAAGAAGAAAGAGAAAGGTATCCAAAAGGACTAACCAAGAAATGCCCAAACTGCCCATGAAGCATTTCTTCCCGTGGTGCAAAATACCACAAGAGGATTTATTTGCTCTTTCAGTTAAACATAAAATGAACCTTTAGGGTAGCTGATGTCTTGTCTTAGGCTGCTCAGCATGTGGATGTTCCCTGATCTTCATATTCACACTTGTGAATAATGAGACTTCTCTTATTTCCCTGGGAAGTAATGCCCACTTTTTTACTTTGACAGAGCTCCTTCCCATCCTAGAAGGGAAAATATCAAGTCAGATCTCCATTAGTCCTTCCATCTCTGCACTCAGCAAAGGGAGCCTTCAGATCTATGCTTAATTCACCCACTCCCCTAGAATTAATGGAACTGTGCTTACTGGAACATATGCTGAAGCTTAAGCACAGTGCAGTGTTTTCAACATGAAGGAATGGCTATAGAACATGCATAAATTCTGGCTGACCTATGACAGCTTAAAGCACTGCGGAGGACTGTTAACAAGCCTGTTTGGACATCACCTTGAATAAATGACGTTATCCCCAAGTAAGGGAAGGAACAGCTGAGCACCGGGGAGGTACACAAAGTGCCAGAGCAAATTCTCACACTGTCAGGTGCAAAGAAAACTGAGATTTCACCCCAAAAACCCAGTTCACAACAAGGCTACAAAATCCCGGCTGAGAATTTCTGTGTTAGACTTGAAGCTCAAGACTGTACTGTAGTTCAACCAACAATATTTTGTGCAGCATGACCTAAAAAGTTCACAATAAAACCAAAACAAACTTCAATTTCAACTTGATAAATGAACTCAGGACATAATAACAAAGAGTGCTGATCTGGGCAAATAAAAGAGCATAAAGAAAAGAGAGCAGTGAAAAAGCTATCAAGGAAAAGCTCAGACTCGCATCCCTTGGAAGTGAAATTAAAGGCTCTCATTCATTTCCAGAGAAGTCAGAAAGGAAAATACCATTACATGCCATACCTTGAACCACTTGACGTCCATGTTGGGCCTGGACAGCTCACACTCAAATGTGACCTTGTCCTTCTCAATGACGCTACTGTCTGCCAATGGTTTGCTGATTTTCACAGGCAATTCTGAGAAGGAGAAAGAAGAATGTGGATTTAGTTGGGAACTTAGTTTTGTTCATAACCAGGTCCATGGGTGCTGTTAAATGGATCCTTCCAGATGGAAAAAACATTTCAGGTGGCCTCCTAGATTTTACCCCTTTTTGTGTTGCACGCAAGACTGAAAAAAAAAATTACTTCTGCAAAGTTCTTCTTGTCATAAGGAAACAAATATTTGGGGAATGGCAGAACCAGGTACAATTTTCCTTCACGTCAAGAAAGTATAAATTTCACTCTCATGCTCTTGGTGTGGTTTCTGCTATGATTATTTGGACTAATTAAGCTTCTCCCTGATGAAAGCCTAGAAGTATATCACAAGAAGGACCAACTTACCCGTGACCTTTTATTTGTCTTACTCAAGCATCTCCTCCTGACCAAAACTGACAATAAAAGATTCAGCCAGACTACAGGTTTGAGCAGCTGAGTTGTTTCTAGGATCTCCTGCAATCTCAAGCTTGGAACACACACTTGTCTTTTGACTAAGTGTCTCTTATAGTGCAGTAAAACAACAGGTTTTCACACGGCGATTCCTCATTTACCTTGATCTGAAATCATTCTCAAACCATGTGGGATCAGTCCAGGGAGAAGGGGAGGAGAGGGGAAGGGAAAGGGGAAGTCCACAGTCCTCTAAAATCAGGCTTCTTAGCCTAAAGCTCAACAGCAAATAGCAGTCCACTTCCCCACATTGCTAGACTCCGAGCATTTAAAGAACATCAGCTGACCTCATTATGAGCTCTAACATAGCCAAAGGAATTCATATATTCAAATATTCTCTTGAGTGATGAGAAATATGGAGCATAACTTCAGACTTCTGCTGTTAAACTCTCACTTCTATCATAAACCAGAGTAAGAGTTCAATGCTGTTTTAGATGGAGGACTCATATTTTAAATAACTCATCTCATTAAGGCTTGGATTCCCTACTACAATTAGTTAAATTCCAGTTTGGATCATGCTTCACCTTGGATCACTTAGGGCTTCAGCCACTTATTGGAACTAACTCAATTTGTCTACAGAGAAGCTGTTTTCTATAGCAACAATAAGCTGTGATTGCAACTGGATGTCGGGAGAGCACAAATCCCGCAGTTATCCTGTACCAACATCCTCTCCTTCCATCAGAACAGCAAGTTTTTAAACCAGACTCATGCAAGCTTGCATGACACACCTTGTGTAAAACTGTTGGCAGCCATCAGGACAGCCAGTTGCTTCCTGTATAGACACTGTTCCATCAGTTTTGGTTTTTTGTCTCGCTAGAACAACAGCCAGTGTCTGAAAACTCCCACAACTGAAGCAACCACGCTGATATACCGCAGTCACTGGAGGTGCTCAAGAGCCACGGGTATGTGGCACTGGGGGCGTGGTTAGTAAGTCCAGTGAGGGTGGGCTGGGTTGGACTCAGCTATCTCAGTGGTCTTTTCCAGCCTTGGGTGCAACTTGTAAGAGGGAATGAAGCAGCAAACTGCCCAGCACTGAGCTGCATTCTTCTGACACATGGTATCAGTGAACTGCTGTATTTCCCTATCTTCTCTGGAGCTATTGATCTAACCTAACTGAAAAAGTAAGCCTGAACCTAGATATAAATCAGGATCATAGTCACCCATGGTTGCTTATATATTCAGAAAGACACTCCAGAGGGTAATTCAGCGCATCTAGAAATTAAAGTAGAAGTTCCTTAGTCAAAAATATTCCACAGCCAGATTTTCACCTCGCTACCACTACATTAAAAAGGAGAATCCAACTTGTGGTGTGGGTCATTGATGTTGTTCCGGGGGGAATTGTGGCTGTTCCATGCCCACAGGGTAGAAGACAGCCAGTCTTCCTCTAAGCCACATAAAAAGCTGCTTAGTGCTCCCAAAGCGAATGCTCACCAGTTGTTTCCAACTTGAAGGTCATCTTCTGGCCAGCAGCCTCGCAGATGTATTCTCCAGCATCTTTCTTCTCCAGCTGCTCCACAACCAGATGCCGTGTTTTGCCCACAGATTCCATTCTGAACTTTCTGGAGGAGGCAAGCAGTCTTCCATCCTTGTACCATTTTACTTCGGTTGGATCCTGTGCTACTTCACAGCTGAGGGAGGCACTTGCTGCCAGGGCAGCACTCACCTCTTTCTGCACCTGCTCCTGGTTTATAAACACAGGTTTTGGCTCTGAGGGAAGAAAAGAAAAAGTATTGACTGAGGGACCGAAATGAGACCAACTTGCAGGTTTGTATGTACAGGTTGGAACAGGTTTAGGTTACCACTTGTGCCCAAACTAATAGCCTTCACTAGAGAATATCAGCTCTTCTGTTGAAACAAAGTGTCAAATCTAGGCAAGAAAGAACCTAGGAACTGAAGGAACCAAGAGGGTCCTTGAACACCAGTCCCATGGTTGCAAGTCACTATGCAAACATATTGAACCCAAAAGAACATCTGTCCTGCAGGCAACCAAAACCTGAGTTCCTTTTACTTAAGACCCACTGTGAAACATCAAAACACATAAACATGTGATAATCAAACCACTGGCTGCCTTTTCATGACCCAGAACAGTACTCCTGGCTTCCTGAACAGACTCCTCATGGCCTCTACCATTGCCACAACTGTGACTGTCAAAGGCACAAAGGAAATATGCTCACCAACGCAGTCCTTTGTTCTTTGTGTGTGATTTGCAGATATCTATCTTACTTTGAGCTCTGGCAATAGTCAGCTCTACCAGGTCTCTTACTGTGAGTAGCAGACTCACCTATCCAGATGCAGCCTCCAACATAAAGGCATAGTAAAAAGGCAGTGTACTACTAGGAGAAGTTCCTGCTTCTCCTGCCATGAAAGGCTGCACGTAGAACATGCACTCCAGCCTCACTGCACATACTTATCTTAGTCAAATGTTTAGGTGAACAAGAATTACAGTTTGGGATCTCAGGCACAGGAGAGATTTGAATAATATCTTGAATATTGCTTCCACTGTACATATATTACTAATTATTGCTCTACAGACAGACTGAAACAGGTCTTTGTGTCATACTGAAACCAAATACTTTCTACAAACCCAGGCAATCAAGTCTAGGGAAAAAACCTCAGCACAGACTACAGTGATCCAGGTGCAGTATAATAGAAACTAGATTTTACTTTACTGTTCTCTGCTGTATTTCATACAACACCTGTCTTACCTGTGACATGAATCTTGAAGGTGAGTTTCTGGCCAGCAGCCTCGCAGCTGTACTCCCCTGCATCTTTCTTCTCCACCTGGCTCACCACCAGCCGACGCTGTTTGCCCTCTGACTCTACCTTGAACTTCTTGCTCGAGGTGATCAGTTTCCCCTCCTTTTATCACTTGACCTCTGTGATAAAATGTTTGCTCATTAAGACCGGGATGTGGTAGCATTGTGGTGGAGTGCTTGTTCATTAGGACCAGGATATAATGGTGGAATATGGAGGCCACAAAGGTTGCAGAACACTCTAATTTTATGGGTAGATTGTGTACTCTGCGTAGTTACAGGCAAAGCGCGCCCCGATGGATACAAAGTTCCACGGAAGGACCAACCAAGGAACGACACACCAAGTCGCACGATCACAACCGACCAATTAAAGGACAATACGCTCGGGATGGACAATACAAAAGAAGTTGCAAGGGACGGGACGGCGCGGCAGTTGGAGGAACAATAATCCCCCTATCGCCCAGCACTGAATTGCCTTTTAGTTTTACCCGCTACAATTAATAAAAGTTTATAATTGGAACATTATTGGCTCATTGCTTATAAATTGATGACAACCTCCATCTTCTCCTGGGCCACCTCGCAGCTCAGCGTGGCATTTTTCTGTTGTTGCAGCCTTCACCACCTTCTGTACCTTCTCCTTGTTTGTAAATACAAATTCTGGCTCTGAAAAGAGAGAGATACATTAGTTTGGCCTCTTGAAAGAAGAGCAGGTTTTGGGGAAGGAGTCAGAAAAATGAATCAGTTCTCCCAGTCTGATGCCCCAAGAGAATGATGTGGAGAGAAGTTGTGCAATTTATGGATGCCCCATCCCTGAAAACATTCAAGTCTAGGCTGGATGGGTGTTAGAGCAACCTAGTCTCAAAGAATGTGTTCCTTTCCAGGACAGAGATTGGAACTGGATGATCCTCCAGGTCCCTTCCAACAAAAGGCATTCTGTGATGCTTCTTGTATGACTCTCATGACTCTTTCGTCCCCTAGCTGCCATTTACTTATGTCTTCAAAACATCAACTTATACAAAACATTCCTGTAGTATTCTCTCCCATGCTAAATGAGCCCTTCCAAGACAAAAACATGTTACATAGAGCACACCCCCTAGTGCTTGACACAAAGCCCCTGTTCTGAAACTTCCTGAGACGCAGCTGCATTGCAGAGTTGTTCTAGTGGTACAGGCACGTGGGAATGGAGAAGTGCAATCAGAACTTTCTTGTCTATGGCCTCATTCCCACAGCAAAAGGAAATTCCTGAAGATTTTAAAAGATGGAGCTGCCTCACAACTGTATTTAGAATAATTTGTTCAATTTCCTCATCAGAAATTAACCACCCCAAAGTTCAGCTCCAAAAATTTTCAGCATAGCAGGGAAAACTTACAAACTAATGACCGTTTTCTAAAACATTCTAGAATGAAAGGCCAAAATGTGTTCTCTCTCACCTGTGACATGAATCTTGAAGGTGAGTTTCTGGCCAGCAGCCTCGCAGCTGTACTCCCCTGCATCTTTCTTCTCTACCTGGATCACCACCAGCCGACACTGTTTGCCCTCTGACTCCACCTTGAACTTCTTGCTCGAGGTGATCAGTTTCCCCTCCTTGTACCACTTCACCTCCATCTTCTCCTGGGCCACCTCGCAGCTCAGCGTGGCATTTTGAGTCAGTGCAGCCTTCACCTCCTTTTGTACCTTGTCCTTGTTTGTAAACACGTCTTCTTTCTCTGCAGGGACATCACAACAGTCACACCATTTTGCTGTAGTCTGCTGCAGAGCTTACTCCAGTTCCCCATTTTCATTATACTTGCCCTTCACAGGGACCATCATGATGCCTCATTAAGACAGGAAAATACTTTCCCCTCTATTTTGCCTTGGGAAATGAATAGGCATATCATTTCATATCATATCATAAATCTAAACATTTCGCAGTCTGATAGCAGATTTGGACATGAGATTTAGAACACCTGCATGCACTGCTGAACCTCCTCCCTTCTCTTTGTTTCTTCTGATGTCTCTCTACATTTCCAGTAAATCAGAAGGGAACGGCCCTCTAGAACAGGTTGCCCAAGGAGACTGTGGATGCTCCATCCCTGCAGGCATTCAAGGCCAGGCTGGATGTGGTTCTGGGCAGCCTGGGCTGCTGGTTGGCAACCCTGCACATAGGAAGAAGGGGGTTGGAACTGGATGAGCACTGTGGGCCTTTGCAACCCAGGCCATTTATGAGTCTGATTAGTGGCATTTTCCACCTCATTGTGTCATTCAAATTTTGTAACCAGATCTCATCAAACACCTCCCCTTTTCTCACTCCTTGCATGCCTGGTGTGCTCTTGCACTGTAACCCTGCAGACACCAGCTGACTACAAGAGCTGCACAAGTTACCCTCCTTGCCTATTGTTTGTTGCAGTAATTCATTCCTGGATGGAAAAGCACATGTAGAAAAGTGTTGCTATGACACTAGATGACAAAGAAAGTCCTATAGCCAAAATGTTTTGCACCAGAGAGGCTGTAAGTTGATCCTCCAAATGCAAGACACACAAAATGAAGTGTTCCTTTATCTCTGGGATTCCAAGCATTTTCTCACCTCTGACTTTCACTTGGAATGTTGCTTTGTCATCTTTTGTTTCACAGCTGTAGCTCCCTTGGTCTTTCAGGGTCACATTTTTGACCATGAGCTTGCGGTGCGTCCCCTGGGAGATGATGGTTGTCCTCTGGTCCTGCTTCACCTCTATTTGATCTTTCTTCTATACGACAGCTCCGCTTGCAGCTGACACCTCACACACCAGCTCCAGGTCTTCAGAAGGACTGACTGATATTTCTGGAGTCGTTTTGGACTTGCTGACAAAATTAATGGCTTCATCTGAAGAAAAAAAGAGAAAGTGGTTTACATCCTGACTCAGGCTTATTCAGCACAGCATTAAGATACAGTTAGAACTGATTGTAATGTCTCTGCTCATTACATCTGGGGGATCAAGTTTCACCTCTGGAGGTACTCACATACAAACGTGTGCTTGATTCTCCTGTGTAAGGAAAGAGTAAGTTCTATGCAGACAGTTCTTATTTCTTCTAATCAATTCTGTATTCTGCACATGTTCTTCTGAAGCTAAAATGAAGGCAGCTAAGTAACCTGTTTGCAATACATGAACAAACCAATTCAACACCTTGTCTCTAAGCTAACAAGCAGCGTTTGATGAGCACATCAGTATTTCATGCCCTTCATTCCATCCAGACTGTATTGGCAATAACTATGCTGGTATTAACAAGGATAGCAATTACAAGCAAAATGGTAGAAATACAGAAGATATAAGGAAAAGGGAACTCACCAGAGCTGAGGCGATCCTCCCTGGTGAGCGATCTCCAAGAGATGCTGCCTCAGTGAGGGTCAGCCCTTAAATGAGGTCTCAGAGGAGGTGGAGTCGAACTCCACCCATCCAGGGAGCACAGCTACATAACTTTCACCTGTGCTCCCACAGCTGACCCCACACTTGCCTCAGCTGATCAATCAGTGGTTCACATTGTGATCTCCCATACACTCCACCCCTTCACAACGTGAACCAATGATTAGGTGAGTTCCCCTTATTACAGAGACCCAATCACGACGCTGATACAATCTCCCGTCGCATTAGATGTTGATATTATTCAAATGATGATGATTGGATGGGTGTTTATGATCTTCCATGGGCCAGTGCTTGATAGATGTTACCGGAGACAAATCATCTTGAAGTGCAGGTCCGTCTGCGTTTCATCAGTCCAGAGTAATGGTCCTAGAGGCTTAGAATCAATCTTAAGGGGAGTAATATAGATGTTTCAAGGGTACTAGGAGGGGAAGATCCGCCCTCCAGGGCAAGATACAGGCCGTATTCTTATCTTGGGTCAATACTTCTGCTTGTACTGGATTATGTCCCAGCCTCCGATACCATACCCTCTGGCCAGATATCTGTGGCTGTATAACTATATCTGGCACCAGAGGAGGAGTCTTGATCTGCCATAGGGACATAATAGGTGTTCCTTTAGCAATAAAGGCCGGAGTATTGACCACGATGTCAGTAGGCCATGTACCTATCACCGAGGGGGTGACTGAACCTCCCACCTCCAATAATCTCCCCCAAGGTGCAAGTAGGCCACACCATTTGGGTCCTACCTGCACCTTCCAAGGCCAATTTATCTTATGGATTCCCGGTTCTAAATTCTCAGGGGCAGGGAGCAGAAGATTATTTTCAGTACCAACCTGCGGTTTTACCTTATTATCGGTGCCTGTAATTTGGATCCTAAGAGGGGAGGCCCATATAGTTTGTAACATTTTCAGGGCACTGGGTCTGCCATCCCGAGGTCTTTCATTCAGGTCCCGCACGGTTTCATATAATCTTTTTGTCCACCCCTGCAGGGACTGAGAGTCTGTTTTCAGGGCAGCCTTAAGGATACCATTATAACGTTCAATAAGGCCTGCCCCTGTTGGGTTATATGGCAGGTGGAATCGCCATTCAATGTTGTTTTCTTCTGCCCAGCGCTGTATCATCGCTCCAGTGAAGTGAGTCCCTTGGTCACTCTCGATAACTTGAGGTGTCCCGTATGCAGACATCAGTTTAGTAAGTGCCTTAATTGTGTATGCTTGATTTGCCTTTGGTACAGGATAGGCTTGCAGCAGTCCACTTACAGTGTCAACGCAGGTCAGGGCATATCTCGCCCCCTCAGACCGAGGGAGGGGCCCAATGTAGTCGACCTGCCATCTCTGAAGAGGACTATATCCTCTAGCAATGTGGGATGTTGTTTCAGGCAACGGTCTCGGTCTCATCTTTGAGCAAGCATCGCAATCCTGACATGCTTGAACGATATCAGATAGTTGTACAGGCAGCCCCCATGCTTTAGCAGCTGCCCACATTATCTTCTGTCCAGCATGCCGTAGCTTCTGATGTAACCAACAGGCAATATTTTCAGATTGTGAATTCTCAATCCATCGGATTCGGGCCAGTGTGTCAGCTTCATCATTTCCTGGTGACTGCAAGGGTTGATGACCAGAGACATGGTAGACACATACTGTCCTGTGTTTGACCGTATTCCAAATGTCTACCCACATGTCTTTACCCCAAATCGGTCGGGCGTGGATAGTCCATTCCTGGGTAGCCCATTGTGTAATCCACAGAGTGAGCCCCCGGTACACAGCCCAACTATCTGTACAGATGTTCAGGACGCCGTCACCAGGTTCTTTAGTTATAACCATCCACACGGCTCGCAATTCTGCCCATTGGCTGCTTTGACCATCCCCCTCATCAAACCAGATGGTCTCAGTAGAGGGATGGTATGCTATTGCTCGCCACTTGCTCGGGTTGCCTCTGCTGGACCCATCCGTATACCAGGCATCTTCAGGAATAGGATATCTTCCTTCCTGAACGGGACTCTTCTCTGGTGGAGCAACCATCGGTTCTTTTGATGTATCACTGTGATACGTCACTGGGCCTAGGATCTTCTGTAGTTCTTCTTTAAGTGGAGATGAAGACAGACTGCTTCTCTGGCTTAGATAGGCGACCCATCGTGCCACCGTTTGTGCTTGGGCCACCCCCGTCTTAGGAAGGTGAGTCAAATCTCTCACCCACCCCTGGATTGGTAATGAAGTCTTAACTATGACCTCTGCTGTTTGCGTTATCGGCTCTACTGCTTGTAATGCCGAATAGGCAGCCAATAACTGTTTCTCAATCATGCTATATCGTTCTTCTGCTCCGTGCCAAACCTGAGACCAGAATCCAATGGGGGTTCAAACAGAACTCTGGCGTTGCCACAGGCCCCAGCCAAAACCATCTTGAGTAACATGAACATCTAGTTCAGCTGGGAGGGTCGGATCAAATATACCCAACGCCTGAGCTTGTTTAACTGCCAGTTTTGCCTGTTGGAAAGCATCCTGTTCTATCTTTCCCCAATTCCATGATTGACCCTTCTTTGTAAGCTTGTATAATGGCCTTAATAGCTGAGCTAAATGAGGTATAAAGGAGCGCCAATACCCCAATATACCCAAACATTCTTGCAATTGTTTTGATGTTGTAGGGACTGGAAACGCTTGGACTTTATCTACTACCGCACTGGGTAGTACTTTGGTTTTCCCGGACCAAATTACTCCCAGGAATTTTACAGATAGCCCCGGACCTTGCACCTTCTGTGGGTTTATAGCCCACCCTCTTTTCTGCAGGTAAGCTATCAACAAATCTGCTGCTTGTCTCACCGCCTCTAACGAATCGGATGTTAACAGGAGGTCATCAATATAATGATATAAATTGACATTATTTGGCTTTTCCCACTTAGCCAGATCACGTGCCACTAAATTATGACAAAAAGTGGGCGAATGTACGTACCCTTGGGGTAGGACCTGGAAAGTCCATTGCCTCCCTTCCCATGTAAATGCAAACTGATCTTGCGATTCTTCACTGATTGGAATACTGAAGAATGCATTCGCCAAATCCAAGACACAGTGATATGTTTTGATTTCCCTGCTTAGTGTGTCCATTAGGGAGGCAATATTGGGTACAGCCGCATGAACAGGTGGCGTGACCTTATTTAATTCCCTATAGTCTACTGTCATCCTCCATGTTCCATCCGGTTTTCGCACTGGCCATATTGGGGAGTTATATGGGCTATGTGCAGGCCTTATAATACCCACTCTTTCTAATTCCTGCACCGTCTTTGTTATTTCATCCTGCCCACCCGGGAGTCTGTACTGTTTCACATTAGTAATCCGGCGTGGCTTCGGCAAACAAATAGGCTCATGTTTTGCATGGCCTCTCAATATTGTCTGGATTGCCCGGATACTAATGCATCTCTGCCGCAATCGGAACTCTCCCACTGTTGTATGGAGAGCCAGACCCCACAGGATATCAATTCCTAATATATACTCTGGAATTGGGGCAATGGATACCTTGTACTCCCGTGGTGGAAGACGCCCGACCCCCAGTTTTACCCAGGTTTGGGTGACCGGAATGGTTTGTCCCCCAAAACCTCCAATCATCACTCTATTACCTTTAAATTTAGTTGGGTCTCCATATATTATAGATGTCTCTGGCCCGGTATCAACTAGGGCCATAACCTTCTATATATTCTTTCGGGACCAGTATATCGTCATTTCCACATAGGGCCTCCGGTCCCGTCTAGAGGCCCTAGGAGGACTGACATCCCTCGTCAAGCCATGAACTGAGCCAGATTCAAGTCTTTTACCTCCGATACCTCCGGTGTCATAACCCGAGGCACCTGAGGTGGCTTCTTTTTCCTATTTGGAACTATAAAATCTTCTAAATTCCATGTTGTTGTTGGTCGCCGCTCTATAAATCTTATCCCTGGCCTTTTGGGTTTATTCTGAAATTTTTGTTCATCCTTCAGTTGCTTCCACAACTGAAGGAGAACCTGATTGGGCTGCCCATCAATTTTTGAAAACTGAACGCCTGCCCGGAGCAGATCATTAAACATTTGTTTCCGGGATACCCCAACAGGTCCTGCCCGAGAAGTTCGCGGGGCCGATCTTCTGGCTCGCACTATTGGAAAATATTGGAAAAGCCTCAGCATCCTCAATCACCCTGATATTGCGCTTAGCTCGTAAACGCTCAGTTTCTCCGAGGTCTGCTACCAATTGGGCGGCTTGTTGGACTACTGCCTCTGCGGATACTACTGGATTAAGTATGGAAACCAAGGTTCCATACATATGAGAGGGTGCTTACTGTAAAATTAGGTCCCTCATTCCCGCAGAAAATTTAACCATATCAGGGCTATCGAATGTGTCTTCGTAGATAGCCTCTCTCATACCTAATTCGCCTATATAATTTTGAAGGTCTTCCATAGAAGACCACATCCCTGTGTTTACTGGCATGTCAGTTTTATTTGTCCACACCATGCGGCAAGCAGCCATTATCCATTCTACAATTGAATGGTTTTCTTCAGGGAACTGAGTCCCAGCATACAGTCTCTGCCGAAGGGCAGGATGTACTGTTATTGTGGCCAACTTAGATACTTCGGGGCCACTAACCAGTACACTATCTGCCCCTGAATCCCATAACCGTAATAACCAAGCCGGAACACTTTCCCTTGGCCTTTGCCTAAATCGTTGCACTAGGTCCATGAGTTCAGTAGGTGTATATGGACGGGCTGTTACATGTAAAACAGATTCGGCAGGGGGCCATTGATCAGGAGGCACTCCTGCTGGTTGATCTTGAATTTTCTTTGTTTTTTGAGTTATTACTGGACGGACTTCTAGTGAGTCCGTCTCAGATGGTTTTTCTAGATCAGATTTAGTGATCTTATTTTGATTCATTTCTTCAGGATCTTGATCGTCATTAAATGAAATGTATCTAATTTGAGGGTTGGAGGAAGAAAATGACGGTTTTTTTCCTGTCAATAGATTGATCTCACCCTCCAATTTTTCAATACGGGCCTTTAACAATTCATTTTCATGTGCAATGTTGTTTGATTTTATCTCTGCCCGATTTAAAGCATTTAATAATGGCCAGGCTGCCATAGATGCAGCCATTCGCTTTTCTTTTGTAATTAAGATATCTTTTTGTAGTCCTAGAAAATAATCAGTTAGACAATAGGCGTCCATGTTATTTGGTACTCTTCAAGGGCCCCATTGTTCAATAATTGTTGCTAATTGGTAATATGGGGACGCCTCAAAACCTGGAATTTGTCCAGGAAGGCATGTCCCTAAGGGGGTGGTCTTCTCCCCCTTGTACCAATTAAAGATTTTCCACACAAAGGACATTTTTTTTTTTCCTTATATTTCTAGATGCCAAGTCAGTGGCTCCTGCCTGGCTTGCCAAATGTATTGGCAATAACTATGCTGGTATTAACAAGGATAGCAATTACAAGTAAAATGGTAGAAATACAGAAGATATAAGGAAAAGGGAACTCACCAGAGCTGAGGTGATCCTCCCTGGTGAGCAATCTCCAAGAGATGCTGCCTCAGTGAGGGTCAGCCCTTAAATGAGGTCTCAGAGGAGGTGGAGTCGAACTCCACCCCTCCAGGGAGCACAGCTACATAACTTTCACCTGTGCTCCCACAGCTGACCCCACACTTGCCTCAGCTGATCAATCAGTGGTTCACATTGTGATCTCCCATACACAGACAGAACCTGCCTGAGGAGCAAGCTGATGGCTGTCAGCTACAGGCAGACCTAGCTTTGTACTGCATTTCTTAGAGCAACAACTGTTGCTTTCAGTCACTGAATATACCAAGGCCAATTACTATGCCAGGAACATTTATGGCATCAGTGAACGAAAAATGCGTTAAAAATTGTAATAGACAGGAGCCATTTATTCTTTTATAACTAGGTGACCAAAGAACAACAGTCCTTCTAGAGTCAAGCTGTTAAGAACTAATAGCATCAATCAATATCACATAGATAGATTACTTCCCTGCCCTAAGACCATCTTGCGACCATTTGGTGCTCCTAATTAAGCCCTCTTGATGGCATTTTGTCTGAGCCATGCGACATTTTGTGATAGGAGTTACTGCTAGTGTTCCCTTAACCCTACACCAAAGTAGGATTAAGGTATCCATTCTCAGGGAATCATGCAGGCTTCCTCTGTATTTGATGCTCAGAGACAGCCCCAGAACTTTTTAAATCTTAGCTTAGCTCTCATCCAATAATGTTCATCAAACAGTGCAACTTGTCCTTTGGGGATGCTTTTGTTCTGCATCAACCAGTTCCAACGGAGTCTTCTTGGCTTGTTTTAGATCAGTTTTTCAACAGATAAAGCCAGGGTCTTTGAATTACAAAGTGAAATTGCAGAATGCATGATTCTCAACCAAACAGAACAGCAGGTGGGATGCAGGGTGAATACCTGAACCAACACCACCTGCAAGCAATCCTTCAATATCTTAGGAATCTCTAGCCACCCCAAATCCAGTGTTGTGCTTGATCTATCATCTCTGCTGAGTTTTTAGCTAAGCTGATGGTGAGCATCACGGTGGTGATGGGTGAGCAGTCAGACTAGAGGGTCTTAATCAACCGTAAGGATCCTGTGATCAGAGGAACGTGAATGTGCTGTTAAAGGTCACAAGCGCTGCACTGCAGCATGAGCATACACAGCGAAAGGCTTTCAGTAGAGCTTCAGTTCATAAATGAGGACTGGGTTATGGAAAATAGGCTCAAGATATAAAACAGAAAACAGATCTTAACGCCAGGTTCTGTGAATGCAACCAGCTGAATTTCACAGATATTGAATTTCAATGACAATTTCTTGTGTTATTTTACCCTCCAGCTCCACCCTGAACAGGAACATGTCAGTGACAAGCATTACTCCTCCAGGCTTGACCTAACAGTGCTTTACTTGCACTATGAGCTAATGGCTGTGCTTACAGCACCTCAGGGAGACACCTCAGAGATCACAATGTCCTTCGGGTACAGCAGGAGACACTCAACTCTCCAAATGTGGAGTTTAATTTGTCCAAAGAGGAGACAGGATTCCCATGCTAATAACTTAGGACCATTTCAGTCATAGGTTTAAAGATGATGTAAGTGCTGAGGCAATACATGAACTAGATGAATGAAGCCCAGATGTCAGGGCTCAAGTCGTGACTCCAGCCCCAGCTGGAGCTAAGGCTGTCTTGAATTCATCACAACACAGTTACATTATTTGCTCATACTGTGGATTTGCATAGGGACAACAGGAAGGTCAGAATTGCTTCAATAGAGCTATGCAATCTTTGTCCTAAATACTGGAAACCCACAGCGTTGGACAAATAAAATGAATTAAGTCTGAAGTGCTTTACATGGATTGTGATCCTATGTTTGCCTCACAAACTTACCTGAGACTTTCCAATCAAAAATCAGAGTGTCATCTCCAATTGTGTAGATGTATGTTCCCTCGTCTTCTTTCGTTACAGCTGAAGCCACAAGCTTATGCAGTTTCCCTTTATCTTCCATTGTGAATTTCTTACTGGTCTTGATTTCTTTGCCATTTTTGTACCACTTCACCATGACATTGGCTTCAGAGGTCTCAGAAACAAATTCAGCTTGTTTTCCAGCAACGGCCCTGATTACTCCTCCACTTGTCTCTTTGATTACGAAGTTTGCCAGTGCTGAAATAAAATATGAAGACACAAAATACATATGATGGTAAAGAACTGCAGGGACATTGGTGACCTTGAGGCATTCATTTATCATAAGATCAAACGTGCACGTTTAATCCTAGTTCTAATTGCTAGATTCTAATTCAGAAGCTGGCAAATTGGCAGCTTTTATAAACCACGTACCAGATTACCTTATCTCCACAAGTTGAAGGACGTACACTGTACAGGGGACAGAGCCAAAGGAAGAAGCCCAAGGCTTCAAGAAAATGTCTAAAATAGGAAAACTGAGGAAAGAATTGGAACAAGCAAACTAGAAGGAAATCAATGGAGGGGGTATCTATTACTGCACTGTAACCCCCTGGCAAACAAATCAAGCCTAAAAGATAGAGATATCACTTAGGACTGAAAAGAAAAAAGAAAAAAAAGAATTCCTTTATGGAAATTAATTGGAGTGCAAAAGTTAGATGATAAAACTGGCCCTTATTAACACACAGTGGAATAATTGACTTCAAAGATTCAAAATCTCACCACTGTCTTAGCCAAAAGTTCAAGCCTAAGTCCACGGTCCTATTTTACTGAGGGTAATTGAGCTTGTTTTCCAACTTCTTGTTAACATATTATTTCAAAACAGCGCACACAACTGAGTTGGGTCTGTTGAGACAGCGCAGTCAGAGCTGCTAAAATCAAAGTCTGGATTATGCATGCATTTGTTCTGCAGTTCCAAGAACACGCATGTATAATACAAATTCAACAACGTTCTACAGAATGCCTGTATTTAGGAGCTCGAGAGCCAGCTGATGGACACTGGGATGACTGAGATCCTGTCAATACATTTAACTCCATCCTATCATACAGTCAAATTTCATTCATTTTTTCAGGAACTGTCTCTTTTCATTGTAGTCCCATCACCACTGCTGGATGTGAGCCCAACCACACAAAAGCAGCTGCTGGTTTTCACTGCAGATACTGCAGTAAGGAGAAACAGCCTCCAGACTGGACCAGCTGAGCGTGGCCCTACCAGGATTTGCTCCAAAGGTCTTATTACCAGTAGTGCTTCCCGATGAAATACATGGGGGTCCTCCTTTGATTCCAACCCCAACCCACCCCACCATGCCCCCTGATAACATCCATCAGGGCCACATCTCGACAGCTCCTGAACACCTCCAGGGATCCCACCACCTACCTGGGCAGCCTGTGCCAGTTAATTCTATGGGCAGACCTGCCAGTATGAAATATTATGCTAACATGACAAAGAGAGAGAAGAAAAGCAAAATTAAGACTAGCTGACAAGCCTTGGCAGGAAGTTCTGCTCTCCATCAATTTAGTCCCTGTGACTCTTCACAGGTGTTTTCTACATTTGGGATCACTGCTACAAAAAGAGATGTTGACATCATCTCTTGTGGCCACCCTGACAGAAGAGCAGGAAGGCTGGGATGCTCTTTTTCCTGTCTTTCCCTTGATTTCCTCTATATCTTAGGGACGAATCACAGGACAGAACACAGAAATCAAATGGCTCTACAAAGCAGATTGGCCAGTTCAAGTCAAAACAGCCACTGAAAACACCCCAGATGCTGTCTGACAACAGCTGGACTGTCGGGGAGTCAGGTGAATGCAGTCTGCTGGCCCTGGGCAGGAAGAGGACAGCCCAGACTGTCACATACCTTTCACTGAAAGCTGATAGAGCATTTTATCCCCCTCACAGATGCACTGATAACTTGCAGCATCATCCATTGAGTCGTTGTGAATTTTCAGGGTGTGTTTCTTCCCCACAATTTGCAGTTCATAATTTTCACTGGCCTTGAGCTCCTTCCCATCCTTCATCCACTCCACAGTAGCGCCTGTGTCTGAAAGCTCAGCCTGCAGTTTGGCTTCTTCACGCAGCCAAGCGCAGATCTTTTCTACATCTTTGCTCTTCTTGGTAAATCTCACTGCAGCACCTGTCAGGAGCAAAGGCCTCGTTATTTCAATTGATATCAGGCTAACGTGTTCAATGTTTGCTGCAACATCTCTGAAAAAGTATCACCTTCTGTTCCTGCACTCATCATTGTGTCAGTGCTGAGCAATTCACGATATTTCATTTGGTCTTCTTGCTGGATTTACTAAGTAAAAATCAACCAAACATCTCCTTCTACTGATTAATAATGCTCTAAACATGCTTCTGCAGAGGTTTCCACCCAATGACAAACAGGTCCTCCCATCATGAATGTTTATTTGTTCTACTTTGTCATGCAAAGCTGATTGATAGAGATATTATTGGAATGATTGCTCCCCTACTTCTAAACTATTCCAGTGCAATCAGAAAGGCTGTCTGAACCTGCAGCTGAAAGTACTGCTCTATGGTGATGCAGTGGTAAACCTGGTGACTGAATGCACTGGCCAATAGCTGTGAACTGCAGACATTCATCAGCTGGCATGCTTGCACGTTGTTGTAAGGTCAATAGTAAACATGGCATCCCCTCCAGGTACAGCTTCACCAGTTGTTAGGGGGGATTTCACAGCCAGGACTGGGTCTGAGGAAGAACATGTATGTCTTAATGCTCTTTAGATGCAAGTCTGGTATCTCATTTAGAGATGGAAGATTAAATCATAGGTACATTTCTACTTCTCCCTTTGCATGAGTGCTAGAAGAAGCACTTCTGTGCTTAAGATCTGTTACAGAAAGTTCTGCCTCTTGCACATGTGAGATATCAGAAGATAAGGATATTCATGTCTCTGTCACAGAAACAACTCGTATCACTTTAGTGGTAGCTGGAGGTTGATAGGAGATAGGAGAACTAGGAATAAAGGAAAGCCTTTTGTGTGTTAATGCACTGCTATCCTTAAAGTCAAAGGAAGCATCTTTAGGGAACCAACACAGCTGCTCAGCACACACTGACCCATTTCCATTGGGGTTTTTGTGCTTACCAAGGTGCACGCTCCCTGGGAATTCCAGAGTCGGGCTCTGTCCATGCGCATTGACTGCAGACACTCGGAACTGATCATCAGCCTCTTCAGACAGATTGCTCACCGTGAACTCTGGGACGGGGACATGAGACTCGTGGCACCTCACCCAGGTGAAGCCAGTTAGTTTCTTGCATTCCACAATGTAGCCATCGACTGGAATGGGGCGGTGCATCTTCGGAGGGGACCATGCCAGCGTCACTGAGGTTTCTGTTTTATTTTTCACCACGGGGTCAGTTGGGGGCTGGGTGGGAGGTTTTCTGGGAGCTGAACAGAAATAAATTTCAGAAATATTAGCATAAGGTCATGTAGGCTGGAAAAGACCTTCAAAAGACCTTCAAAATCAGCAGACTCAACTTTCAGCATGACCTACTGAGTCCCACCATTAACTACTGTGCTACCTGAGGACATACATGACAAGCTTATTCCTGCAGGTATTTACATAGTGAATATATTCACCCTCTGGTTGCTTTGGAACATTTTAGAGGTTAAAATCCCATCAGACTTTTTCACTGTGTGCAGCCACTGATACAGGCAGGAGGCTGGGAATTACCTGATGGGCTCTAGTTACAGACTACTGACACAGTAAAGGATTGATTTCATTTAATTTTGGCCATCAGAAAGTTTGGTGTCTGGTTTCAGTCACCCATCTGGACTCCAATTATAATCATATGGAGAACAGCACATTCAGGAGAACTCATCTCAATAAACCTGAATGAAATCACAGAATCATAGGATCATGGGAGGGCTTGGGTTGGAAGAAACCTTCAAGATCATTAAGTGCTAGATGCCAAAGGTCCCACTAACACAGTATTAAGCCAAAAGCTAGATGCTGGAATCAGATCTCCTGACCTTACCATCAGAAACTGAGATGTCATATTTTGCTCAGAGGTGCCTGCTTGTAGGAGGGACAGCTTCCGAGCTTTTTCTGCTCCAGGAACCAGCTCGAGCTTCAGAATTTAAACAGCAGTCAGAAATTAAACTGAGCTTTGTCACCTCCATCAAATAGAAGGAGTGGTTGGGTGGTACAGCTTTCCAAATCGCTTAGAAACTGTCACAACAATCAGATGCCTACCTTTTCTTTTTTAACTTGTTAATACATAGAGCTTAATAGCATCAGAATGCCCCAAGCACTTCAGACAACAGGACAGCTGTAAACCCTTCTTTAAGGATTCCTTTGTTTAACCACTGAGTAACTGTAATTCAGTGGTGCTGGTAGGAGAAGGGAAGTCCTAATCTTCCCAGATGGTGAACAGAGTTGATGTTCACATGCAGACTGGTGCTGCAGCAGAGCCAGAAACCACTCATTTGGGAAACACAGCACCAAGAAAATAATGGGAATAGCTTCATAAAATCAGGAGCTTCACTCAAATTTCATGTCAGATCTATAATTCTTCCTATTTTCAGGAAGAAATGATTTCCCTTTTTCTTGTAGTTTTATTTTCTTTTCCTTTCCAGCAAGCAGCTTTGTAGCTTACAAATTGTTTTCTAATCACCTCCTGGTGTGGACAAATCACACAGGTCTGACTCCATGTTTTACATAGTTAGCATATTATATTTGTTCCACTATGGAACTGTACAGTCATAGAATGGCCTGGGTTGAAAAGGATCCCAAAGATCATCCAGTTCCAACCCCCTGCTATGTGCAGGGACGCCATCCACCAGACCAGGCTGCCCAGAGCCACATCCAGCCTGGCCTTGAATGCCTGCAGGGATGGGGCATCCACAGCCTCCTTGGGCAACCTGTTCCAGTGCGTCACCACCCTCTGAGTGAAAAACATCTTCCTAAGATCCAACCTGATCCACAACCCCTACACACCCTCAGAGCCCCCTAGAGCCCCTAGTCCTCCTATTGCCCACCACAGCCCCATATGCCCACTAGAGTCCCCCTCAACTCTCTTTACAGGCCCTGCACAGCTCTATATAACAGTCTTATAGAACTACCTCTAGTAGAAGCAATCTCCACACAGAGATCCTTTCCCAGCACACTGCGCCACGGGGGGAGCAAAACGGGGGGGGGGCACATACACACACGGCGCCGGGGGGGCCCGTAACCGACCCCCACCCATCCTTTAAAGGGGTGGGGGGTCCGTTTTAATGGGGGGGGGGGCGAGATCACCTTCACCCCCCACCCCCCCATCCCCACCCCATCCTTTAAAAGGGGGGTGTCCATTTTGGTGTTGGGGGGCAGTGACAATCCACCCCCCCACCCCATCGTTTAAAGGAGGGGGGGTCCGAGACCACCCCCCCCACCCCATCTTTTAAGGGGGGGGGTCAGGGGCTCATGGGGGGCAGCACATCGTGCACAACATTGTGGGGGGGGGGGGGCTTTAAGAGGGGGGGGTTACAAAAAGCATAGCTCTCAACTATAGATGGGATTGGGGGGGGCTCAATCGATGGGGGGGGGCCCTTCATGCAGGGGGGGCACAGCGTAAGTCAGCGGCTTTGAGGGGGGGTGTTGGGGCTGTTTGGCCTTTGGGGGGGTTATTGTGTGCCCCACCCCCACCACCCCCACACACAATGGGGTGTTAATGTGGGGGGGGGGGGGCTTAGATTAGTTGCGTTCCCTATAGCACTGCGCCCCCCCGTCATTAACCCCCCCGCTTTATCCTTACGGCTGAGCCCCCCCCCGACAGCGCCCCATTCATCTTGATGGGGGGGGGGTTTGTCACACGACCCCGGCGCGGCTTACGGCACATCGTCGACCCCACCCCACCCCCCATAACCCCACCCGGGGGGGGAGGGGGCGATGTGGTGAGTGGGGGGGGGGTTCCGGAGGTGGGGGTGAGCAAAGCGCAATATGGGGGGGGGGGTCCTATAACTGGAGGGCAGCGGCTGCACAAAGAGCCCGCGGGGGTTGGAGAGCAGCACTTTGGCTGGGGGGGGTCCACGGGGTCCGGGGGTAATGCTGCCCCACCCTCTCCCCCACCCCCCACTGCCGACCCCCCCCCCGCGTTGCCCCCCCGCCCCAACGTCAGCTCCTGCGGCAGCTCCTCGTCGCTCTCCTCCTCCTCTTCCTCGTCTGGGGGGTCAATATGTGGGGGGGGGGGTCCCATCGGGCAGCGGCAGCTCCGCCGGCTCCGATTGGCTGAGCCGCAGTGCGCGGGAGCGGCTGTTGTGTGCCGGTCGGTGGAGGGGAGGCTCTTCATGGAGCTGCCCCGCAGCCAACAACAGCCTGAATGAGATCCTGGAGTCCCAGACGCTGGAGGATGAGCTGGGAAAGAGCAGAGGCTCCCCACAGAAGGGCAAATCACGTCTGATAACGTGAGTGTGGAGCACAGCCAGCCCCTTCCTCACATGTGTGGGGCTTCCATGTTCCTCTGTGCCCATTGCAATGTGCCACCCCAATCCTGCTGCCCAGCCAGGAGTGGATGGGATGAGCAGGTTGGGATGCACAGAGCAGTGCTCAGACATTGCTGGGACATTTGTGCACTGCTGTTGAGCTTCCCTTTGTGCAGCAGGGGAGAGGATGGAGGTTTACAGGTGGATGGTTGTTATTTCTATGGCATTGCACAGGTGGTAGAACCATGTCCATTCCCAAACTTATTCCAGGGCATGCGGGAATTTGTGCAGTTGTAGTTCCTGAATTGTGCTATTTAAAACCCTCCTGTAAATGGGGATGTTTTGTAATGCCTGCTGGGGCTGCAGGCAGCATTGCCTTCCTCCTTAGGGGGCAGGTTTAATCACAAGCCTCCCTATTTCCTATCACAAACGTCCTACAAACCATGTCTGGGCATTGCTGTCTCGGCCTGGATCTCAGCTCCTGAGACTGTCAGATGTGAAGCAGCAGCAGCTGGGACAGGGCTGGCTCTGTGTGCCCTCTCTGGGTCTGTGGGCACAGAGTGGGGCAGAGGGATGACTGTGAGAGGGAGGAATTGCCCAGCCACAAGAAAGAGGAAATCAGCTGAAAAGGGGAGATTTGAGAAGCACTGAGGCTGTGGCTGCTTTGACAGTAAGAAGAAACCAAGCTGTCACTGTGCAGATGGGAACTCCAGTAGGAGAGCTGTGGTGGCTTTACAGATGGCAGACAGCAGCTGGAGTGTAGAGCCAAGGGTAGGGGGGGGATCTTCCTCTTAGCAATGCCATGCAAAGAATGATGCAGACTCCTGCAGGGTCGGCTTTGCTGTGTGACCCTGGGTGGAAGCAGCTGGAAGGTCTCAGCCCTTCTGCATTATCCCAGGAGCTGGGGCAGTGCTCGGTCTCATCCCACCTCTGCTAATAGCAAATGCAGAATCCCTTATCTGAGTGCCCTTTTCTCTCATGTAGAGTCACCAACCCTGGGAAGTTCACAAAAAGTTTGGGTGTTGTGTTGAGGGATGTGATTTAACTGGGAAGTATTGGTGATGGTTGGACTGGATGATCATAAGATCATCCAGATCATAAGATCTGAGATCATAAGATCATAAGATCATCCAGGTCTTTTCCAACCTTGAAAATTCTATGGAGTTGTAGCAGATTGTGGGGGTGTAGGTGTGGTATATATATGTACACAGATGGGAATATCCGTATGGAAAAGATAGATCCATGTGTGTTCTGGGCTGCACTGAAAAAGGGGTGGCCAGCAGGAGAGGGAGGTGATTGTCCACTCCTGCTCAGCTCTTGTGAGGCCATATTTGCAGCACTGTGTCCAGGCCTGGGAAGGATGTGGAGCTGTTGGGGGGGGTCCAGAGGAGGGCCACTGTGATGATCAGAGGGCTGGAGCAGCTCTCCTATGAGGAAAGGTGGAGGGATCTGGGCTTGTTTAGCCTGGAGAATGGAAGGCTGTGGGGAGACCTCATTGTGGCCTTTGAGTACTTGAAGGGAGCGTATAAACAGGAGGGGGAATGGCTGTTTATGAGGGTGGATAATGATAGGACAAGGGGGAATGGTTTAAAACTGAGACTGGGGAGGTATAGGTTGGATCTTAGGTAGATGTTTTTTGCTCAGAGGGTGGTGACACACTGGAACAGGTTGCCCAAGGAGGCTGTGGATGCCCCATTCAAGGCCTGCAGGCATTCAAGGCCAGGTTGGATGGGCTCTGTCCATGAGCATTGACTGCAGACACTTGGAACTGATCATCACCCTCTGCAGACAGATTTACAGCCCCTGCACAGCTCTATATAACAGTCTTATAGAACTACCTCTAGTAGAAGCAATCTCCACACAGAGATCTTTTCCCAGCGCCCCTTTGTGACATCATAATGCCCCTTTGTGACATCATAACACCCTTTGTGACATCATAATGCACCTTTCTGATGTCATAATGCCCCTTTCTGACGTCATAATGACCCATTGTGATGTCTTAATGCCCCTTTGTGACGTCATAATGCCCTTTGTGATGTCATAATGCCATTTGAGACGTCATAAGGCTCCTTTGTTTTCATAATGCCTCTTTGTGACGTGATAATGCCTCTTTGTGACGTCATAATGCCCTTTGTGACGTCTTAATTCCCCTTTGTGATGTCTTAATGCTCTTTTGTGATGTCACAATACCCCTTTGTGATGTCATAACACCCCTTTGTGACATCATAATGCCCCTTTCAGACGTCATAATGACCCTTTTTGACGTCATAATTCCCCTTTGTGATGTCATAATGCTTCTTTGTGGTGTCATAACGCCCTTTGTGACGTCATAATGCCCTTTGAGACGTCATAATGCTCCTTTGTGATGTCATAATGCTCCTTTGTGATTCATAATGCCCTTTGTGATGTCATAATGCCCTTTCTGACGTCATAATGCCCCTTTGTGGTGTCATAATGCTTCTTTGTGAGGTATCTGTGGTGCCATTGATAATGAAGTGTGATGAACTGGAAGGCTTTCAGTAGAATTGCAGCCCTAACATAAACAATGACTTGAACTCTGGAATTCTGTGTAAAATCATTAGCTAGCTTGTGGTCCGGGTCTTCAAACCAAAGGCTGTGAGGTGCTGCTCTTGTTGACGCAGGCTGTGAAAGATGACTTGAGCTCTAAGAGTAATTTCCCTTCTGCTCTTTATATGAACGTCAAATCCACAATTAGAATATTAAGAAGATAATATAAAATTTTGTGCTGCTGGACTGAGGACTTCCATTAGCTGTTAGCCATAGTTTGGAACTTGCAAAGCAATCATATTGGAGCCTTGCTGGGCAACCTGCTCCAGTGTCTCACCACACCCACAGTAAAGCATTTCTTCCTAATATCCAATCCTAATCTACCTTCTTCCCATGTAAAGCCATTTCCCATCATTCTGTTGCTACCTGCCCTTATGAAAAGTCCCTCCCCAGCCTTCCCTGTAGGCCCTCTTCAGATACTGGAAGGCCACTCTAAGGTCTCCTTGGAGTCTTCTCCAGGCTGAAGAGCCCCATCTCTCTCAGCCTGTGCACATAGTAGAGGTGCTTTCAGCCCTCTCTGATCACCTTCATGGCCCTCCTCTGGACCTGCCTGAACATCTCCAAGTCCTTCTTGTGTTGAGGGCTCCAGAACTGCGTGCAGTGCTCCAGATGGGGTTTCAATGAGAGGAGTGTGGAGGGGCAGCACCACCTCCCTCGACCTGCTGGTCATGCTTCTGTGCTTTAAGCTTATGCTTTAAGGTCCTATATGCTTTAAGGTTTAGATAGTGCAGTCGCCTCACCTCTTCAGGTTTATCTGTGAAGGTCCCTTCCAAGTGAACCGTGCTGATCCAGACAGTTCGGATTGCTCATTAAAGTGTTTTAGTAAGTTGGGCTGGTCCTACGAAGCAGTATGACTGCAGTAAGCAGTGTACATGGTGCGCTGTGAGTACTGCACACATTCCTCTTGGCAGCTTGTGGAACAGAAACTGTGCATTGTTTGGATTGTGTAAGTATTCCTGTTGGTCTCTTGTGATGCTTACCTTCTTAGAGCACCTTTCCTCGTTTGGCTCTACATATTTTGGTACCTTACTTGTTCTGTTTGGCTTAGCAGGGAAGGTCTTCTTCTGAAGCATCCTCAGTCTTGGTCTGGGCAGCATACTTAGAAATGACATGGACGTTACATGAGTGGGTGGTCAAAGGGGGGAAGAACTCACCTTTCTGATCTGTTTCCTTTTAGAACACAGTCCTGGAGAGGATTTGCTTTCCTTGTTTCCTGGAGACTTGGATTCTTAGATGGTTTTGACTGCAGCTATTTCTGATGTTAATTCCTTTTTCTGTACTTTAGTAGCCAAGTGCAAGTGGAGTGCTTTGGGAATTGTCTGAAGTTGCCAGGTTGCGTGTGATCACATATGTAACGTGGAGTTATGTGTGGTGCCAGTGATAATTAAGTGTGATGAACTTGAAGGCTTTCAGTACAATTTCAGCCCTAATGTAAACAGTGACTTGAACTCTGGAATTCTGTGTAAAATCATTAGCTAGCTTGTGGTCCAGGTCTTGAAACCAAAGGCTATGAGGTGCTGCTCTTGTTGACGCAGGCTGTGAAAGATGACTTGAGCTCTAAGAGTAATTTCCCTTCTGCTCTTTATATGAACGTCATATCAACAATTAGAATATTAAGAACATAATATAAAAGTTGTTGCTGCTGGCCTGTGGACTTCCATTAGCTGTTAGCCATAGTTTGGAACTTGCAAACCAATCTTATTTAGACTTTAGTGGTGAAATCTTCTGATGAAATCTTCCTTCTAATTCTGCAAAAGAATCTCGGTGGAACATTTCTGTCTGAAAAGGCTCTGGCATATGAAGATGTGCCAGACTGCAGCCATGTGCCAGATGCGTTTGGATCCATGGAATTTTCTGATGTAGCTTCAGTGTTTGAAGAATCTCCACTCGATCTAAATACTCAGAAAACAAAGCAGGTGTGTGAAGATGTACAGCTAGTTTCTTACAGAAAAAATACAGCTCTTAATCTAGAAATCTGCTTCTCATTGTATCTAGTGCTTACTCCATATTTAAGTATCTAGTGGACCTTGACCAAAGGAAGATAAAGATAGAGCAAAGAAGTATGTTAAGCATAAATTTTGTTGCCTTCTACCTGTAGGCCATGGTTGGTTTGACGTGATCCCTAACTCCAGTGTTTGGTTTGCACAGAAACAGCAAGCAAGGGAACAAGTAAAGGAGTCAGTGAGGATTTTAAAACACAATGGGAAGCGATAAGGCACAGTTAATAAGATTCTGGAGTTAGGCTGGAGGTAGGCAGAGGTTGAAAGGTACCGAAAGAAATTCAATCTTACTGTGTTGGACAACAAAATCCACTGTGATATTATTCAAATTTTTAACTAAACCAAGTGATAATTCATATTTATGTTTAGATAAGCTGGTGAGGGTTAATCCTCAATGGAGAATTGAGATGAACAAATAAAAAAATGGTGTTTGACAGTCTATAAGAAACGAACTTATTCTAGGAGAGAATCAGAGTTTTCAACTGTTTTGTTCAATAGCCAAATAATGTATGATATTTTTATAAGCATTGTGTCTGACCTTCTCAGCTGTTGGAATTTCTTTGACAGTAACTTCTCCGGCTGTGATCAGAAAACCTTTTGTTCCGTCTCTGGCACCATTCGAGGCATGATACTCAACTGGGTGATATGGAATTCACACTGTCAACTCCAGTGACAAGAAAAGTGGCATCTAAGAAGCGTGCAAACACAGAGAATGTTGATGCAGAGTCAGTGTTAAGAAATGAGCTGCCCTTTGCATTTCCTGCTCCAAAGGCCTTCTTTTCGAAGAGCCAGACAGAGAAGCAAGTAGAAGGCATATCTTTTTAGGCGCCTACTTCCAAAGGTATGTTGTATCTAACAAATGGAAACCTAGAACATGTGTAGCTTAGGAATTTTTTACTTTTAATATGAATGCAGTACTTGTAGGTCCTAAAATTCTGAAAGGTTTCAGTGTGGGGTTTATTTGGTCACAGCACATACAGCTGCCATCCTGTACATCTGACAGTGCACTGCAAGCGGTTTAACCATATATCAGGGCATGGTACACGTCTGTTAATGATAGAAGTTCTCACAGTTTCACAAGGAGCATGCCTTGAGATGCATTCAGATAATGAGATAAGTGCTGTGTTCCTAAAACTAGCATGTGTCTCCACTCTCCATCGAGATTTAGTAGATAATTTCTTTAACAATTATGATGAGAGTTTTGTTTTGTTTTTATTTTTTTCTGGGCTATTATTTTGAGTGAAAGAAAAGGGTATGCTTTTATTTAAGCGAGCTTTTGATTGCATCATGCTTCTAAATTAAATGTAACCTACTGAATTCCTCATGATAGCATACGAGTACTTGCGTGTATCTGTTCTCCCTAATAGAGGGAGAAGAGACTCAGTGAACCTGGACAGTGTTACCCAGGGTTGTGAGAACAGCTAAATGATTGTTGAGAACTGGTCAACTCGTGAGCCTGAGACCTGGGATCCTCCATCCTAGGGTGGAACTTTACTGGAGCACGTGGGTGCCACAGCAAAAAAAGGACTGTGTACAATAGACTGAGAGTTTGCTGAGTTTCTTGGTTTACAGAAAGCACAACTAACTCAGCAGCAAGTGACGTATTTGGGATAGGAGATGACAGCTGGACTTTGAACCTTAAGGACTGCCAAGAAAGAAGCCATCTGCTCAACCCCTGAGCTGCAAACTGCCAAGGAACTCCATACGTTGCCAGGAATGACAGGAGGGTGCCAACCATGGATACACAGCTACGGACTGATGGTAAACTTGAAACAGCTTGAAGTGAGTAAGGGATATCCAGGGTGCACTGGTGCTCAATATTCAAGAAGCCCATCAATCTACACTGGGCCAAAGGATACCAGTTTTAATATCTCATGCAGTGTTTACTGTATTGGAGGCAAAAGGGGGACATTGGCTTTCACCCCACAGAATCACAGAATCACAGAATTACCCGGGTTGGAAGGGACCTCAAGGATCATGTAGTTCCAACCCCCCTGCCTAGCAGGGCCACCAAACATACGCCTTTACTAGATCAGGTTGCCCAGGGCCCCGTCCAACCTGGTCTTGAACACCTCCAAGGACGGGGCATCCACAACCTCACTGGGCAGCCTGTTCCAGGACCTAACCACCCTTCTAGTAAAGAACTTTCCCCTAACATCCAACCTAAATCTTCCCTCCTTCAACTTAAAACCATTTCCCCTAGTCCTGCTATTATCAGCCCTTTCGAAGAGTTTACTCCCCTCCTGGGAGTAAGTTCCCTTCAGGTACTGAAAGGCTGCAATGAGGTCACCCCGCAACCTTCTCTTCTCCAGGCTGAACAAACCCAACTCCCTCAGCCTGTCCTCATAGGGGAGGTGCTCCAGCCCCCTGATCATCTTCCTGTCCCTCCTCTGGACCCTTTCCAAAATCTCCATATCTTTTTTGTACTGAGGGCTCCGCACCTGGACACAGTACTCCAGATGGGGCCTCACAAGAGCAGAGTAGAGAGGGACGATCACCTCCCTATCCCTGCTGACCACCCCTCTCCTGATGGAGCCCAGGATCCCATTTGCTTTCCGGGCTGCCAGAGCGCACTGCTGGCTCATGTTAAGTTTCTCATCTATCAGGACCCCTAGGTCTTTTTCAGCCGAGCTGCTCTCAAGGACAACTCCTCCCAGCCTGTACAGGTGCCTGGGGTTCTTCCGGCCCAAGTGCAAAACCTTGCACTTTGCTGTGTTGAACCTCATTAGGTTCACCCGAGCCCAGCTTTCCAGCCTGTCAAGGTCCCTCTGAATGGCATCTGTTCACCCCAAAGATTCCCGAAATACCAGGCCATCCTGGTAGAGCAGGGTGATATAGAAATAATTGTAACTACTATTGCCAACCCAGTATCTTTCCTTAGCGGAACTCCCCTGGTGGAGAACCAGGATGACATCACTGCTTTGAAACAACTGATGCTGCACATTACATCCAGTCGGTTGGAGCTGAAGGACGAACCCTTAGAAGATGCAGAAGACGCCTGATTTACCAGCAGCTGCAGTTTTGTGAGACAAGGAGGCTTTAAGGCAGGACATGCAATAACTGCTACTGAGCAGGGAATGGAAGCACAACCATCAGCCATGGGGACTACCCCTCAGAAGGCTGAAATAACTGCCTTGATGAGAGCCTTAATGATATGGACAGATGCTAAATATGTGTTTGGGGTGTCACACGCTCATAGTACCATCTGAAAAGAGCAAGGATTGCTCACACACAAGGAAAAGAGCGTGATGTAAATGTACCTATGTTGTAGGGCACAGTTCTCTATCCAGGCCCAAGTCTGTGTGGGTGTCTCCTCTATCCACAAAGCTGCTCAAACTGCAGGAGGCACAGGCTGAGAGGAGAGGCCAGAGCAGCTCTCCCACTGTGACACGGAGCAGCAGGATACAAGTAAAGGAAGGCCCCACAGCTGTACTGGGAAGATTCCACACAGTCATCAATTTTTCATCTGAAAGGTAAAGAGGAATTCCCTTTTCTGCCCCTATCATCATTGGTCGGGTGAGTAGCAATGATGCCCGGTGTGCTTCCATCAATGGAGCAGAATAGGCGGAAGGCTGGGGTGCAGGCTGACCTCTGCTGAGGTGAGTGGGGGCTCAGGGTGTTGCTCAGTGGTAGATTTGTTCACACTGAGTTCTAACAGGAAACTTGCTCAACATCGAAGGCCTTGCAAAAGTCTGGCTGAGTGATGTCAGTTGCTTTTCCTTTCCCTACTGATGCTGTCACTCCACTGTAGAAGGCCACCAAAGCGACCAGGCTGCATGTCTCCGTTTCCGCTGTTTCTCCATTTCCTTCTTGTTGCTCCCTGTAACCAGCAGGTTCAGCCATGCTGCTTTCCTGCCTCCTCTACTGTGTTTCGTGTGGTCGGGATGGAGCTCAGAGCTCCAGCTCTGAGTAAGGTTTTCTGAGAAAGTTACCATCTCTTTTCCATTCCTTTACCCCTAAAAACAGTTTTCCAGTGTCTCTCATGCAAGAATTCTTTGAACAGCCTGCAGCTGACTCTCCTGAAGCTCAGGATCCTGACTTTGCTTTTTGCCAGGCCTGCATTCCTTGAGATGAGGAACTCTAGGAGGGCATGGTCACTACAGCCCTGACCACCTCCAGTCTTAACCCCTGCTGTGCACCATGTCCAGTAATGCTTCCCTTCTGCTTGGTGTGCTTAATACTTGACCCACAAAGTTATTGTCAGTGCACTCCAGCAGGCTCTCAGACAGCTTGCAGCAACTGGGATTGGTGCTGGGTGGTTGCTGGGAGGTGTCTCAGCAGAAAAGCTGGGCTGGGGTGGGCGTGCTGTGTCAGTCCTCAGCGCAGCTGGCAGAGAGAGTTAGAGGAGGGTGATGGGTGCTGCCTGCTCTCAGTGCTACTGCACTGAATTTGGGGCACAGCAGCACACTGGTGAGTGAGCTGGGAGGGAGACGGACTGCTGCTGTGCATGGCTAGGCCAGAGCTGGAGGATTGTCAAACGTGAGTCATGCTGGTGCAGCCATTGCAGCTGCAGCAGGAGTAGAAGACAAAGAGGTTTTGTAGAGGACAGAGGGTGGTGATTCATGGTTTGATGTCCAGGTGGAGGCCGATAACAAGTGGTGTCATCCAGGAGTCTGTCTTGGGACCAGTGCTTTTTTACATGGTTATCAGAGACACCAATGATGCAATGGAGTGCACCCTCTGCTGTTTGCTGAGTGGTGCGGCTGACGCAGTGGAAGGAAGGGATGCCATTCAGAGGGAGCTCAACCGAGAGGTTGGCCTACGTGAATCTAATGAGGTTGAACACAGCAAAGTGCAAGGTTTTGCACTTGGGCTGGAGGAATCCCAGGCATTTCTACAGACTGGGAGGAGCAGTCCTTAAGAGAAGCCCCGCAGAGAAGGACCTGGGGGTCCTGGTGGATGAAAAACAGAACGTGAGCCATCAGCGTGCTCTTGCAGCTCAGAGAGCAAATGGTCCCCTGGGCTCCATCAGAAGAGGGGATGGCCAGCAGGGACAGGGAGGTGATTGATCTTCATGATCCTTGAGGTCCCTTCCAACCCGGGCCATTCTATGATTCTGTGATTACACTCGCTGTCAGAAATAACAGCAGCTGTACAGAAGCTGGATATATTTTGGGACAGTTCTTGTAACCAGCTGATTTTAAGACCTTGCCCGAATTGGGGGTCTAAATTGCATGTTAGGAGAAAGCTGGTAAAGTGGCTATTGCTCATTCTTTTTCATTTGCTGATTCTTTCATTCGGGTTCCTTTTCCAAAGGAGATTCTGGTGATGGAAGCAATTGAAGAAAGAACCAAAGCAGCTCTTGCCAAGAATGCTTGAAGTCCCTGTGGAGAGAAGCAAAGAACTTGGGCTTCCTCTGGGATGCTCCCCACCATGTCTCAGGAAGGAGACAACTGCTGTTCCACTTTCTGCTCTTTGTGTGGAAAGGTACGTCTGGGTTTTCTTCTACCTGTTTTTCTTTTTCTGGCTTTGAAGGAGAAGGGGTGGAGCAAGAGGAGACCCACTGGTCATTTGTTACCTCAAGAACAGGATGGATTCTGCATTCACTGTGAGAAACTTGGGCTAGTAGCATGGGCATGTTTCAGGCTGGACTCTTCTTTTGCTACTTGGTTTCCTTTTGGCTACAGGGAGACAGCTGTCTAAAGGTGTGTTTTCAGACCCACTCTCCAAAACCATGTTTCATTGTTGCAGGTGGTTCAGTGTGCTCTTGCAGGGTAGATGTGTTTGCTGTAGAATCTGAATTGTTTCTGTTCCTAGGGGAGGACTGAGAGGAGGTAGTGAGAAGAGAATTCAATGCCTGAGGTGTATCTTAGTGAGAAATGTTGGCATGAGGTGCTGAAAGTCTTGAGTTGTCAAAGGCCAGTGATGCTCAGACTCCTTAACCTGCTGGAGCAGGGTGGAAGCAAGGAGTGGGCACTGCCGTCACACAAGCTGCACTTGGTTCTGGTCTGCCAGGTCTGTGCTGGCCTGGATTTCTTCTGAGAAGTTTGTTGGAGCTGCTTGGAGTAGTGAAGGGTGGGGAAGAAGTGCTGCTCCAGAGCTATGAGACGTGCAGCTCCTTCTGAAGTGCTCCTGAGAAGGACGGAGCGCATTTGCTGCAGCTTTCTCTGCAGATGTGCTCCTCACCTTGAAATCCTCCTGGTTTGTCCTCAGCTCCTGACCACGGCCTGTTCTCTGTTTTGCAGGCTGATAACATGCAGAAGCCACAGCTGGTGCGTGCTATGTCATCTTTAAACGTACCAGCATTTGCGGCAGCCCATGTTATTAAGAGCCACGTCACCCAGGGGCCAGATGAGCTCTCTCTGGAGGTAAGCAGTTCCAGGCATTCCGTGTTGTCGTGCATAGAAGAGGGCAGTCCTTTCTGCTTTGTTTTCCTACCAGATTTGCTGAATCTGGGATTGATGTTTCAATCTCTTTCAGGTCAGAGATCTGGTGAGCATTGTTGATATGAGGACATATCAACAGGCTGAGCCCCTGGTGGAGAGGCAAGCGTGGCTTTGAGGTAGGCACACGTTTTTGACTAGAGAGCACAACTTCAGTAGAGTTGGGAATCTCAGCTTGGAGCTGCTCTGCCTGCAACGGATGGCTGCTGGATGCAAACAGTTGCCCTGTGTCACTGTCAGTGGACCTTCCCTTTGGCTCTGGGCTCGGGCTAATGCTCACCTGTCTTTTTGTTCTAATTACAGGTTGGGCTTTTCCCTGGTGAGTGCATGGAACTCATCAGCGGAAAAGTTCCCGATTCCCTCCTCAATTCATTGCCAAAGCCAGGTGCGTAATTTACATTTGACAACGCGAGTTAGTCAAATAGGGTCAGAACGTTACTTTCAGGGGGTTTGTTTATGCCCAAGTTCAGCAAGCTTAGAAAGAGAACTACAGTAATCTCCTTGGGCACCTCCAGGGATGGGGAAAATCCATTCTTGCGTGTCCTTGTTGGGAATGTTCTTCCCGTTGTTACATGCTCTGTCGAATGCATTGCGCTCAGCTTCGTCCAACCGAGCCAGGCCTGAAATGAACTGGTTTCTTTGTTTTGTTGCGCAGAGCCAAAGAAATGGGGCAAGCTCATCAACGGCCTTTGTTCCCTGGTGAAGGCCAGCCCCGGGAGAGCAAAGCAGCCTGAGCCTCCGACATTCTCCGGATCCATGTCCTTGCTTGACATCGTTGAGAGGTATTTAGCCTTCAGGACTTGAGGGCTGAGCTGTAGGAATGGAAGCATCCTCTGCTGTTTGAAACAGAGGGCGTTTCTAAGCTGTGTTTCAGCAGAAAGCAGGCAGTGCCCAGAACAGGCAGCTTTTGGCCAGGGCTCGGTGCAGCTCTTCCATCACCCTGCACCACGTCTGACAGCATGCTCTGTTTTCTCTGCAGAATGAGTTCTCCCAGTAAGAGGGCAGAGTCAGCAGCTGGCAGTTGGTGTTCCTGCTTCTGCCTGGGCAAACCATCCCCTGTGGCCAAACGCCAACTGCAGAGCAGTGCCAGGGAGCCCTCTGAAGCAGAAGTCTTGGTCCTGGCAGGTAAGGGTGCAAGTCCAGCTTACAAAACACTGCTTGTCAGCAACACGGGTAGAATTCATGCTTTCAGTGGGCTTGTACCTCCTTCTGGCGTTCAAGCCCGTCTTGATCCCTGTCTTTCCCAAATGAGTCTCTTGTCAACACAAGAGCTGGACCTGCACGTGGATCACTTTCAAGACAGTGACACTGTTGCTAGAAGCCTATTTGCTTCTGCCCACCACCACTACATAGCCAAATGTCAAGAATCTCCATGGTTCATCTTGTGAACGTTCGACACTAACTGCTGTACATCTGCTCCTTCCTAGGTGACCCGAGCCCTTGTATATCCCCAAGACGCAGGGCATGTTACGATGACGCATCTTCCATCAATGAAGAGTTGTTACTAAGCACAGAATGCTGCAGTTCAGATGAAAGCCTTCCGTATAACATCAGCTATCAAGAGAAGAAGGTCATCATCGTTGAAGCCTTCATTCATCCCATCCCTACTGAAGCTGCTGACCTGAGCCCACCAGACACCTCAGGCACCAGCCTGGACTCAATGTCTCTGCAGTGCAGCCCAGCCCAAGCACAGCCCGAGTGCCCCGACAGCAGCACCACCATGCAGGCTCAGGTCAGCATCACCGAGGAGAAGCTGAGCATCTCGCAGGGGGGCACAGAATCAGGACACGAGTCCCAGGCTCCGGGCAACAGCACGGTCTCTGAGCAGCTCTCATGATTACAAGAGAGGATGAGTCCCATCTTTCCTCCAGACCTCACACCCCCTCCTTTCTCCTATTGAATAAAGGCACGCTCGTGCTCAATCAACGCCTTGACTGAATTCCGAGTTTTCATTCGCAGAGATTGGGATGAGTGCAAGAAACTGCAAGGCAGCTCAGCTTACAACACTCTGGCTGTGGGGTTTGTGCAGCCGAGCTCTGGGTGTGTTCCCATTTTGCCTGACTTTGGGATGCCTGCAGCGAGAGCTCTGCTGCCGTTGTGTATGGCAGCAAATAGTCTCTAGCATCCTGGATGCTGCTCATGAAAACCCCAAGCTTCCTGGCTGTGGCTGTGATGCTTTTCAGGGCCTTTTGATGCTCTTTGATGCCGTGGCTGCTCCCTAACACCTCTGTCCTCCCGCCGTGTCCATTCCTGGCTCTCACCTGTGAGCTGTCCCTGCAGATCATCTCCACCCCTGCCATCATCGTGCTGCGGCAGGAGGAACTCGCCCTGACCAACATCAGGCAGTGCTGCCTGCCTCTCTCACTCTCTAGACCAAGTGTAACTACGCTGTCATGGAGACAAATGCTTCTGTCACATCCTCCATCCCTGCAGACATTTACCGGTAGGTGGCTCTTGCAGAAGAAGATTCAAGCAGCAGAACCTTTTGCTCAGCTACAGCACACAAATGCTACAAAAGCAGGAATAACCCGCAAGCTCTGGGTCTGTTTGTGTTGCACAGGCATGCACTAACTGCGTTTGATGGTACCCCCCATCCTTGATTTCCTTCCCTGCTCCTTGTCTGATGGCGCTGCTGAGCCAGGAACAAGCTGCCCAGTGTGGCAGAGCATGGTGCAGGGCTGTGCTGGGACCTCCTCCCCTTCATCTGCTGCAGATCAGTGCCACACACGTGCCATCGAGATGCTCTGGCACGGGATGTGCCTCCAACCCAAAGCTCCTTCCCACCTCCCAAGGAAAAGCAAAGCAACCCAAGCATCTCCAGCAAAGCTGCCCAGCAGACAGCAGGGAATGCAAACAGCTTCTGGCTGCTCCCCTACACTCCTGTCCTAAGTAATAGACCCCATGAGGACTGGCTGGGAAATCAGTGCATGACACATGTGAGTGTGCACAGGATTGTGCAAAGCAGTGGGGTTCCATGAGTTTGTGTGTGTGTGTATCTCTGCTGTTATGAAAGCATGGGAAGACTGCCTTACTGAGTCCCAGATAATTACTTATCCTCAAATGATTTTTCCTGGCCAAAGTTAGAGCCTCTCACAGGTAATCGAGACCAACAGGCTGTTGTTGCACAATCAACAGACACAATCTAGATGAATAGCTGAGGAAAATAAAGCATCATGCCAAGGGTACTAGATAAGTGAGCAGCTTGAGATCTGCACATTTATGTGATACTCATGGTCTTAGACAATATTTGCTTAGTGAGGTCACATAGAATGAAAGTAAAATAGAAGAAGTGCAATTGGTCTCAGTTCACAGCTGGCTGGTTCGTCTCAGGCTAATCCTGAACTGCCTCAAGCGACTGCTTTGGTGCTCTACAGAACAGCAACTTCAGAGATCTCTTTCTATTACTAAGTGTTTGAAAGAGCAATTTGCTCTGTTAATTATCCATCATTTCTGTGCAGTCTGTTTTGTCAGACTTGTCTTTAGCTTCCAAGTTGTATGTGAAGAATTGTTTCCGTTGTAATGCACAATGTACTAAAAATTGAGAGATGAAAATGTGAAGAGTTTTTCCAGCTTTGATTTCATGTCTGGAATTTTGGAACCCACTACTTGCAGTTGTTAATCTGTCCAAACTGGTCTGGTTTGGAATGCCCTCATCCTTCTTGAATCGCTGTTAAAGGCGGAGCAATTCCTACAAGTGCCATGGCCCCACTGTTGTTCTAATTCTTGTTTCTTTGTTTTCCACACACTGCTTTTCAAGCCTCCTTTTTCTTTACAGTCAAAGTGAGAACTGCACTGTGAGGTGTCTGAACCTTGTTGTGCCTCTACATAAAGAGAACCGAACAGCAGCAAAGCCAGACAGGTGACTGTGCTGACAGCTCTCGTAGCCAGTAACACGTAACTGTGCTAAATCCCTTGTGACGGCTTTGATTTCATTTTTGCCAGTGAAATCCTTGTAAAAGGAAGTGCAGCAGTGTGATGAGCTAAGGTGAAGATGCTGGTTTTAGTAGTGCTCTAAGCTGAGTGGAAGGGCAATTGAATGAGGGTTATATGCTTTCTCTGGGACGATAAGGTTTTATTTCCTGAGGGAAAGAGCCAGCTTTTCATGGGCTATATGTGGGCTTTGGCAAGGGCAGACAATCCAGTCTGTCAGGAAGCCATTTGAGGTGCTTCAGGTTTGTAAGCTTGTCTTTTTGTTTTTCAGGCGGATATTTGGAGCATGGGTGTAGTGCTGTATGCTCTGCTGTGTGGGTTTTCCCTTTGGATGATGACAATATGATGGCACTCTACAGGAGGATACCAGTGGGTATCAGTGGTGCTAGAATACACTGAGAAGGGAAATAGCTGAGCTTGACAAGAGGCCTTGCTTTTCGGATGGCAGAACATGCTGAGCTGTGGGTAGAAAGGCCTGTCTGCTGAATATTGTCCCTGTTTTTGCTGCTTTGTCTACCAGTATTTTGTGGATTTGGTTCTACACTTGGTTGGCCTATGTGGCACTGTAGCCTAATTCTGTACCATGATAGCATACAGAATTTAAGGAGAAGTATTTTCTTGCCAATGGGCTGGATTTTTTGTATCTGGTTCTTCAACTGGCTGCTCCCTATACTATCTGTAGTAAAAATACAGACACATCATTTGATTTCCCTGAAATGAATGTTCCTAAATGCCAGCTCTTCTCATGTCTACAAAGATCAAAGTTCTGCATTTGCTATTAGAATTTCCTCTTCCAGAATCAGGAGGTAATGTAGGACCCCACAGATTGCCTTCAGAATCCAACAGTTAGTTCTGTTTCCTTTCGGAGTGCATAACAACCTGAGCACATGAATTGAATGGCGTGGCTTTTTAGTCTGGTACAAACTCTGCTGTACACTGAAACTTGGTCCATTTGTAAGCAGGACTTTGTCCATCTCTGCAGGACAGCAGAAAACCCTTTGTGCTAATCATGATGCCAAGAAGCAGAATGCGGCAAATGGCAGATGATCCAACTGCTTCAGGTGTTCATTTCCTTAAAACTGAGAATAGTTTTGGACTGAGAGTTTGTAAGCAGAACAGAGCTCTTAAAGCTGTCAGAGATTATTTCTGCACTGTTCAATTCTATCTGCACAACATACACAGGATCTCAGAACTGCGTTGCTTGAATTGGTGGAACTTGCTGAAGTGAACTGGGATGAGCAAGTTTTAGAACTTAGTCAGAGTGCTGTAAAAAATGGATAATCTCATGAGTATTAAGGTACAGGCTTGCTATTTCTGCACTGAATTTGTTTTTATTTTACATGGCTGTGATCTGAAAGTTGCTTGAAACGCAGGCACCTAGGCACTGTTGTGTAACTGAATTTCACACGATAGGTCCTGAAATATCCTGGAATCAAAAACTCTGACTTGTTTTAAGTCTGCTGCTTGAGTCTAATCAGGGTCATAGTGTCTGTGTGCAGTGTTTCTTTCCCTGTAATGCTCCACATCATTTCATTTTGGGAATATTGAAGGAAATGGACTATGTGCCATAACTGTTGTTAGAACAAAGTATGTCTGGTGTGATCTTATGCATAGGTTCTGTAACTGCTCTTCACAGCTCAGGTGTTTGACCTTCCTTTTGGTGAAGTGATGAAATACTGCTGGTTTCTATTTGTGCTTCTAGGCACCTTGAAGCTCTTAGGAATAGAACAATTGTCTCCAGTTCTTTTCAATGATATCAGTAACAGCTCGAGTGTTGCTGCCCACTAGGTAGACCCAAAGAAGCAGATTACAGTGAAACAACACACGAGCTGGACCTGAATGAGGATCACTTTCAAGACAGTGGCTATGCTGCTTCAAGCCTACTTGCTTCTTCCTGCCGCCACTCTATTACCAAGTATCAACAACCTTTCATGATTCAACTTGTAAATGTTTGAAACTAACCCTTGTGTTTCTATGCCTTCCTAGGTGATTCGAGCCCTTGTCAACCCCAAAGATCCAAACCAAGCAGTGTCTTTCCATCAATGGAGAGTTCTTATTAAGCATGAATCGCTGCAATTCGGATGACAGCCTTCCACATGGTAACAGGGATGGACACAAGGGGCTCATCCACGTTCATGCTCTCATATCTCCTGGCTCTGCTGAAGCTCCTGACCTGAGCCTGCCAGACACAGCAGTCACCTGCCTGGATTGTGACCCAGCGCCTTTGCAGTGCTGCCCATCCCAAGCACAGCCCGAGTGTCCCAGCAGCAGCACCACCATGCAGGAGCAGGGCAGCATCAGTGAGGTGAAGCTGAGCATCTTAGATGGGGACTTAGAGTCAGGCTGCCAGTCCCAGGCACCAGGCAGCAGCACCAGCTCTGAGCCACTCTCATCTTGACAAGAGGAGTCCCATCTTCACCCTTGACCTCTCAAGCCCTCCTGTCTTTTATTGAATAAAGTCACTCTCATGCTCAGTCATCGCCTCGACTGCATTCTGAGTCTTCAATCACAGGGATTGGGATGAATGCAACAAACAGCAAGGCAGCTCAGCTTGCAATGCTATGGCTGTGGGGTTCGTGCAGGCAGAGCTCTGGGTTCCCATTTTGCCTGGCTTTGGGATGTCTGCAGCAAGATCTCTACCATTTTGTATGGGAGCAAATAATCTCTAGCATCCAGGTTGCTGCTCATGATATATCCCAGTCTTCCTGGCTGTCACTTTGTGATACTTTTCAAAGCCTTTTGATACTCTTTGATGCCTTGGCTGCTCCCTAACACCTCTGTCCTCCTGCCATGTTGACTCACGTCTCCCACTTTTAAGCTGGCTTTGCAGATCATCTCCAGCCCTGTCATCATCACGCTGCAGCAGGAGGTGCTCACCTGGCCCAATGTCTGGCAGTACTGCTTGTTCTGCAGATGAGCAGCTGCCTCCTCATCTCTTCAGCTACAGTAGTTTTTCTCAGGGCAGTTAGATGCAGTCATGCTCCTCTGGATTTGGTGTGTTAAATCCATGCTGCATGGCAGCAGTCAGTGCAATACAAAGGTGTTCTGTGTGCCATAGCATTTCTCCAGGGGCTGCCAAAGGTAGAAGCACAACACAGCACCATCCTTCTGACAGTAATGTCTGTGAGTGTTAGACATGTGAGCACTGCATCATCCCCAGCGTGTCAGTGCTTTTCCACACCAACCTGACTCTCACACTCTGCACTGAATGTAACTCTGCTCTTGTGGAGACAAATGCTTTCTGTCACATCCTCCATCCCTGCAACCATTTGCCGGTAGGCAGCTCTTGCAGAAGAATCAAGCAGCAGAACCTTGTGCTCACCCTACAGCATGCAAATGCTATGAAAGCAGAAATAACCTGGCATGCTCTGGGTCTGCAAGGCTGCACAGATGGGAGAGGTAGATTGTGTTTTTGCAGTGGAAGTTTCCAGTATTTTCAGTACATAGTGTAGGCCCTAACTGAATGTATAACCCTCTTGTAAAACAGCTGTATAAGTAGTTTTTCCACCAAGAAAGTTGCTGAACAGAATTAAGTTCAGACTGGGGGCATTCTGACATGGGGAGAATTGAGACAAGCACAAGATAAATACAGGGTGGGTAGAGCCCAGCACAGGACAGAATGAATGTACTGACTTTTGGAAACATTGCCCTTCTCTGACCGCAGAAAAGTACAAGGCAGACCTAAAAACAAGAGGTTGGTAATTGACCTTCTATGGAAATGAATCCTAGCCACAGTCTCGAGGAGTCTGTGAGCCTGAGATGCTCAACCAATGAGAGCCATGAGAGCATCACCTGCAGTGGGTTTAGGGCACAGAACAGAATTGATTTCACTGACTGGTGTGCAGTTTCTCCCTTGCCAATAGGGGATGTGCGCGCAGTATTGCAATAATGAATAAGCACTGCTGCTATCGCTGCCATCTTTGCCTAACTAGAAATCTTTGACTTTGAGAGTTTCTCACACAAGGGGAGAGGGTAAGAAAGTAAAGAGGCACAGAAAACTAAGGGAAACTGCTCTTCTTTATCTTATCTATAAAAATTGATACGATGCTGTTGTGCATTTTTTTTAATTTTATTTTTAATTTTTTGCTAATGTCAGTCAGATTGTTTTAAAATATCCACACACCAAAATCTGACTACCAAGCAAATGTAATGAAAATGAAATGAAGGTGAGTTAGTGGAAAGCACAAGGCCATATTATATTAGGCTCCAGCAAATTTACAGGCAGTCACTGCACGAAGAGGTAGATCTGAGTTGCACATTATATGATTCCCACAAAGATTAAGGAAATCTGAAGCTTTCAATATATTTTTTTAATTCTTTTTTCATTTCATTTTTAAACACCTGACCCAGACCCCAACCCTCACAGGAGCTGTAAAGATAACAGCATTAACCAGCAATGTAACTCTAATCCTAACCCTTACCCTGATTCTAAAATCGTCCCTAACTCCAAATGCAACAACAAAAATGATGCTAGAAGTTTGTAGCAAAAGGAACCTTAACCCTGATCATAATCCAAAAAAAAAAATCATTATGGTAACAATAATCTTTACCTTAAGAGTAATATTAATCAGAGCCCAGATGATGCCTGCATCCAATCAGAAGCATGCTTTGCATTATTTAAGAGTTGTATTTTTTCCAATGAACTCTCTCTATTATCACGTTTATAAAGTAACAGAGTCTGTTCTTTTTCTCCTGACACTGTGCCTTACTCCTGACATCCCCTGGAAATGACCCAGATAGGGCACCATCAAAGTAATGCTAATCGTAATGTCAATCCTAAGGGTATCTCTAGCCTCAGTGTTAATGGGACGCTAACAACAATCCCAACAGCCTTAAACATTCTGGTGGTGTGAAAGAGGTGCTGCCTTGCACATGCTGGGCAGTCCCATTGCCTGTTAAATGCAGGCGGCAGCGTAGAAACATGATGCCCGTGGTCAGAATGCCCTGTGGCAGATCCTGGCACCGGAGAACTGACCGGAGAACCATGAGAGAACTGACAACAAATCACGCGACATCAGAACCGACCCAGTGGTTATTTACAAGCCTTGGGAGACCCAGACAGGATCTCAGAGTGGTGAATGTAGGTACAGAAGTTGTTACTACTCTGTTTTCTTCTAAAAGAAGTGTTTTTTTTTCATCTCAGAAGTTGGGGGGGGGGGGGGGGGGGGGGGGGCGGGAAAGGGATATCAATTTAATTACTCATTAATTTATTGACAGACATTCACGTTTGCTACGTTTGGAGAAGTTTTTATTTGTTTGCTGTGGTTTGATTTTTTTTTTTTCTTTTTTTTTTCCCCCTTCCCTCCTCTTCCATCTTTGTGTTCTTCCCCTATAATCAAAAGAACGGATCCCCAGGGTCTGTCCCGCAGACGTTCTTTCCGTGGTCTCTGCTGCCACCTGCTGGCCAATAAGCGGAACTGCCACTGTTGGGCGTTTGGTGCCGCAGGAAGCACAACGCAGATCTGAGTTCTGACCGGTCTACGCAGCAAATCCGCCAATCTTTATTGTGATAAGCCCTCCAGACAAGAGCATAAAGTCTTTGCCTGAGGGCAGGGTTAGTAGTAATGGATGTCAGTTTTGAAATTTCCAGTCCATTCACCATAGCACTTTCTGCCTCCATGTCCCATAACCAGAGCAGCTATGCTGGCATGCTCTCTTGGTTTCTGTCTAAACCACTGTACTATATCCATCAGTTCAGCTGCTGTATTATGGGCAGCAGGGTTTGGGGGGTGGACACTGGTCAGGGCACTCCCACCAGCCTATCCTGCATTTTTTTTTTTTTTTTTTTTTTCATTTTTGGGTTACAATCAGTCAGATCTCAAATAGATCTAGTCCAAATGGAACCTCAAAATCTGATTTTTTAGTGCCTTCATTTACAGAGTCCATTTTATACAGATTCCCTTGTACAGGGTCCCCATGGTCCTCCAGACAGTTGTTACTGATCTTCCATAGGAGAATGATTGAATTAGGTTTTTTCCCATCAAAACTGCCACCTGTCTTTCCAATTTTTCAACACTATCATTCAATAGCTGATTTGCATCAGCCTGAGCCTCTTCAGTTATGTTCAGACAGTTCAAGGCCATTAAAAGTGGCCATGCCACCATGAACACAGCTAACTGTCATTCTCAAGTTGTAAGTATGTCTTTGCTAAGACCATGGAAATACTCAGTCAGGTGGGCCAGGGACTCATGGACCCTCCCTCCGTCCCACACAGGGCCCCATTTTTCAGTGACAGAAGCAGTGCTGCATTTTGAGGATCCTAGGAATCCCAGGACATGCCCTGACAAAAGGTCATTCAAAGGGGTAGTCTTTCCCCATCCAAACAACTCCATGATATTCACAGAATCACAGAATTGTAGGGGTTGGAAGGGACCTCCAGAGACCACTGAGTCCAGTCCCCCTGCCAAAGCAGGTTCCCTACACCACGTTGCACAGCTCAGCATCCAGGCAGGTCTTGAATATCTCCAGAGAAGGAGATTCCACAACCACCCTAGGCAGCCTGTTCCAGTGCTCTGTCACTCTCACCATAAAGAAGTTATTGCACACATTAGTGCAGAATTTCCTATGGTGCAGTTTCTGTCTGTTTCCCATTGTCCCTCCTCCACACACTGCTGAAAAGAGTCTGGCCTCACCTCTTTGCCCCCCACACCTCAAATATTTATAGACCTGGATCAGGTCCCCTCTCAGCCTTCTTTTCTCAAGGCTAAACAGACCCAGTTCCCTAAGTCTCTCCTCATAGGGGAGATGCTCCAGGCCCTTCACCATCTTTGTGGTCCTCCACTGGACTCTTTCCAAGAGATCCCTGTCTTTTTTGTACTGGGGAGCCCAGAACTGGACACAATATTCCAGATGAGGCCTCACCAGGGCAGAGTAGAGGGGGAGGATCACCTCCTTCGACCTGCTGGACACGCTCTTTTTAATGCACCCCAGGATGCCATTGGCTTTTTTGGCTACAAGGGCACACTGCTGGCTCATGGTCAATCTGTCGTCCACCAGGACGCCCAGATCCCTCTCAGCAGAGCTCCTCTCCAGCAGCTCTTCCCCCAGCCTGTACTGGTGCATGCAATTATTTCTACCCAGGTGCAAGACTCTACACTTGCTTTTGTTAAACCTCATCCGGTGTCTTACTGCCCAGCTCTCCAGCCTGTCCAGGTCTCGCTGAATGGCAGCACAGCCTTCAGGCGTGTCAGCCAATCCTCCCAACTTCGTGTCATCAGCAAACTTGCTGAGGGTGGTCACTATCCCCTCATCAAGATCGTTGATGAAGATGTTGAACAAGACCGGACCCAGCACAGACCCCTGGGGGACGCCGCTAGTTACAGCCCTGCAGCCAGACACTGCACCGCCAACGACAACCCTCTGCACTCTGCCAGTCAGCCAGTTCTCGACCCACTTCACTGTCCAATCACCTATCCCATACTTCCTCAGCTTTGGTATAAGTATGTCATGGGAGACTGTATCAGTTATAGAGGTTATAGAGTTCAATTCCTGTAGTCAATTTGGCGGCCCAGGTGGGACCAGCTCTGTTCGCTGCAGGACCAGCTGAGAGGGAGACACTTTTGGCGCACCCTGAGATTTCTCTGAAGGACTCCCTTCCTCACCTGATCACTGCAGGGACAGACAAGGACCACCCATAGGTGGACCAGGTATGTGTATGGTAAGTGGAGCCCATATGTCTTGAGGAGACATCCTACACAGTTTACAGCCATACGTGCTGCTCCCAGGGAGGTGAGCTCATGGCTTTGGTTGCCAGCTGGGTAGGAAGACTCCTTGGGTGAGTTCCTATGAAAGGGAACTGTATGTCATATGAATGGAAACAAGAACAAGTACTCTCTCCCAGGTGGGTGACAATAGGAGGGACCTAGGTTGGTCTCTCCTACGGGTATGGGATATAGTGAATAGCCTGTCAAATGGTAGCCTGGGTTCTCCAAGTTGTAATCACGGGGGTTATAGGTTGTATGTTCAATATTATCATCTGCTTTAAGTGTTTGGTTCCGTGTGTCAAGCCGACTCTGGGAAAAACATTAACGTTTGCAACTGGTCGACCAGAGTATGAGTGTTATTAAGATTCCAGCTAGAAAACGTTGTCAGCATTGTGTAGTATGAATAAACCATGGTTTTGATCTAAATATCAGAGTGAGTGTGGTGTGAGTGAGACACAGAACAGCTGCAGGGTGAGTGCCGAGTCCCGATCCATGTTTCCTTCCTCCTGTGAGGGAAATGGCCAGACACGGACAAAGTGAAAGACTGTGTTGTCTGTCCACTCATATGTACTTTCTGCTTGTATGTAAGAAGACGGGAGTTTGTACTCTGTAGATTAGTAAGATTGTCCTGAGGAGAGGTGTACATTCCACCCAACCAATGAATGTCAACCCATTTATGTAATACTATGTACTGCTTGCGAGGAAGTGTGTGAGGGAGGTGGTTCAATCAGTGCTGGTTCTGTGGCACAGTGTTTATAACTGAAGAATACAGACTGTATTAAGGGAGTTTATGTGAACTGAAGAACTGTACTGTTTGACAAACAGTTTTGATGGTATAAGAAAGTGTAATTGTTAATGATATATGGAAGTGTACTTAAGGGAATGTGGAAGTGTATCTGAGCATACAAACAGAGGAAGCATTTACAGAATAAAAAAGGATTAAAGTGAGTTTACCTGCACTGACATGAGAGCAACACCCTGAACCTCTGCCCTGTGAGCTGAGCAGAGCAGAGCAGAGACACAGTCCTCATGTATCAGGTAGTGTTATTCTGCTTACCAAAAGAATGAGTTCACTACAGAAGAGGCAAATCTTCCCCTCTGCTCCATTTGTGGCATACTCTGGAATTCAAGACATTGCAAAGCTATGGCACATCTACTTTCTTTCAATGATGACGCCTTAGTATGCTCTGGGCTGTCATTTCAATTGCATCTAAAGAAGTCTAGGGTCATGCCAGCTGACAGGAAGCTGGCAAATGTTGTCTCATTGTAAGGAAGAGCAAGAAAGATGACATGGGCAATTATGGACCTGTCAGTCCAGAGCCTGGTAAAATTATGGAGAAAATGATGGTGGGAGTTATGGAAAAACAGCTGAAGGACAATTCTGTCATTGGTTGCAGCCAACACAAGTTTGTGAGGCGAAGGTCCTGTTTAATTTAAGCTCATTCTGTGACACAGTTATCCGTTTAGTTGACCAAGGGAAGCCAGTTGATGTAATCCTTGAGGATTTCAGTGGAGATTTTGATACTGTTTCTCACAACAACCTTCTGGACAGAATGTTCTGCATATGGCTAGACAGAAACACAATGTGGTGGGTGAACAGTTGGCCAGTAGGTCAGTCCCAAAGGATTATAGTCAGTTTTTTCCATCAGGCTGGTAGATGGTCACTGTCGGGGTCCCCAGGGTTCCATTTTGGGGCCACTTTCCTTTCATGTTTATGCAGATGACTTGAATGCAGGACTAGAAGACGTTCTGAGCAAGTTTGCTGATGAGACCAGATGAGGAGGTGCTGTTGCCTCCACTGAGGGTGGAGAGGACTTGCAGAGAGATGTGGACAAGTCAGAGAAGTGGGTACCAGTTGGTACTAAGCACCAAGTGCATAAAGTATAACAAGAACAAGTGCCTGATTGTGCACCGCAGAACATAAAGGACTTCAAACTCTGGGAGAATGTGCAAACGAGGGCACTGGAACTGAGAGATCTGAAGTTCAGAGTTTCACAGGGATTGGCTGCTTGTTCAGACTGGGCCCTTCTCACATCCCTGCTCACATCCTGCAATGAAACATAGGTCTCATATGGGACATGAACCTCACAGCGTCCTTGCACCACATGTAGAGCCTGGGATCTTCTGTCCCCATGTCTTTCATTTAACATCATACGGACCTCCAACCCATTGCCCCAGGAAATGCCAGGAGCCAACATGAGAGACAGGATCTCTCTACCACTGGTCTTGCAATCAGGGCTTGACCTGTCTGCTTCGTAAGGCAAAGGAGAGGTTTCTTAGCATGCCAGTGCCTTTGCCTGCCTGTAGTCATGGCTTCCAGTTATCTTCTCTAACAAGTCCCTTGGGAAGCTTACTTGGTAATGTTCCTCAGCGGGCCCATTAATACTCCAAGAAACTTCACTGTTACTTCTGACTTTGTCTTGTTGAGCACTTTGTGCAAACTTCTCTCTGCACTAGAGGCTGATGAACTCAGCATCAAATGCACCCTGGGGCCCATTATAACCTAAAGAATCTCCTGTGTCTTATGCCATCTTGTTATCTTCTTCAGGTTATCAGAACTTGTTCAGCAAAAAGGAGGGATATCTGGAGAGAGCTTAAAGAATCCAGTATAAATTTATTGTCTATTTATTTATAGTTGGGTTTAAAGAAGACATTAAAGCAGCACTGTGCAACTGATACCAATCCAGGATGTCCCAATGAGTTCAGTACTGTTACTGTGTTGACAAAGGTCCTCCTCAACCTCCCCACCCAATTTCTGCTCACAATGGACCTATGGGACTTGCATCACTTTTCTTCACATCACTCTTCTCCTCTGCATTCATCCGCTCAGTGTTAAAACTGCTTTGCACCAACTCCCACTGGCTTTCCTCAGAGAACCAGCTACACATGGAAAAGGAAAGATTTCTCTTTTTTATCTGGCCAGCAAATGGAAAGAAAGGTGATGCAATTGAATGAACAGTAAAACACAGTGATCAACTGCATGCCATGTTCAAGCGGCATCTATTGAAGTTTGTCTTTCATATGGAATATTTTTAAAAGAAATGATTTATTCTGAGGTAGGATAGGATAGATTGAATCACAGTGAAGTAGTTGACAACAGAGGCCATCAGACTCTGAGAGATGGAGCAAATTCCAGTAATCTTCCTGGGATAGATCAGCCAGGTAGTTGAGAGGTATCAACTTAAAACTGATCAGGACTTGTGAGTATTTCACACATTGAGATGGGTTAACACATTCTCATTGATTTATATCTTTGTCTCCAACTCTGTTTTTCACTTTTACTGACATTAATGAACATCTTTCAGACTTCGTGCCTTAATAAAAAAGAGACAGTGATTGAGAAAAAGAAAAAGTATAAGAAGAAAAAGAAAAAGAATAGATAGGAAGGGATAGATCAAATCACAGTGAAGGAGTTGACAACACATTCCATCAGACTTTGGGGAGATGGAACAAATTCCAGTAATCCCCCTGAAAGTCAGAAATCAGACAGATAATTGGGAGGTATCTGACTGAACAAAGAGCAAGGGATGGAGAAATCTGGAGGGCAGTGGGAGTAGTGTGTGCCCAAATGGCCTGCTGAAAACATGCCCTTAACCATGGCCATTTCTTTAGGAGAGCTGAAAAAACTTGGAGGATGAGGCACATCAAATAGGCAGCAGGGAAGAGTAGTGCTGGGCACCAGGCTACAGTCACAGGGCATTGGCACTGGCACCGCTGTCTGTGTCTCTGAACCTGAAGGCATTTGTGTCCAGCGAACACAGTTCTGGAAAACATTGTAGTTTCAGTAAAAGAAAAAAAAAGACATCAAATCACCTCAAAGATTCATATTTACAACTTAAAATGGAACAAGACTCATGAGAATTTTTCATGTTGAGAAGGGTTAACACATTTTCATTGATTTCCATCTTTGTCTTCAATTATTTGTTTCAGTTTTATTGACATTTATGATCAACTATTAAGCTTACAGCCTCAAAATAAATAAATAAATTAAAAGAGATACATTTGCATCTTGCACATGGCCTGATGCCCCTTTCACGTTCACAGTTCCCACAAGTCCTTCCATGCCGGAGAGTATGAGATCCAGCAGAGCACCTCTCCTCTTTGGTTCCTCCACTGCTTGGTCAAGAAGCTGCCATCTGTGCTCTCCATGGATCTGCTGGATGCCACATGCCCTGCTGTGCTGTCCCTGCCACAGATAATGGAGTGACAAAGGCCACCAAATGGGACAAGGGACAGACAACATCAGATTCCCATCTGTCTGCAGAGGGCACCTTCCATTTACTCTCCCTGATCAGGAAGACAGGAAAAGACACTGATGGTCTCCTCTGTTTGCCATTTCCATTAGCTCTGACCTGTCTGCTCTTCCATCCCCAGGCAGAGCTCAGTGCACTCTCACAGAGGGCAGTCGCCCTTCTTTGTCTCCTCGCCCATCCATCCTAAAGACTCGGTATCCCCCTTGTGCTACAGTGCAGTTGTGGAAACCATTAAACTGTGTCCCCATGGTCCAAACAGGAGCTCAGGCCTGCAGCTCTACCAAGATTTCTAGCTTCTTGTGTGTTGGTGTTTGCATTAGTGCAAAAGCACAGAAGTAAATATCCTAATTGAAAAGCATCACTGGACATTGCCTGACTGGATAGCTCATCTATAGAATCAGTGTGCAGAAGGTGGCACACAAACATTAGACCGATCGTGGGTCTTGGAGGTGACGTAGCAGCACGGACACACCATGGGCATGGCTTTCCTGAAGGCCCTGTGCTGCTCTTGTAGCTGTGAGTGAATTCACCGGACAGCCGGTGCTATCCCCTCTCTGGCCCTCAGCTGATGCCCAGGAAGGAGGTGTCTATCTCAGGGATTTCTCACACGGTTTACAAGCACTTGCAAACATCAGGAGCAGCCATGAGCTGCTTTTAATTAAGGGGTAACTATAACTGGGACATCCCATAGGAGATCTGACTGCAGGCACTGCATGTTTCTTTACTGTGGAAAAAGCTTTCTGCTCCAGCTGAGACGGGTGCCCAGGGCTGTCCTGCAGAGCAGGGTCCCTGCTGTGCCCCAGGGGCTGTGTGCCGGGTATGGGACTCTGCCGCCTGCCAGGCTCAGCACTCAGCCTGCCCGGGGAGCTGCCCAGGGCGCTGCGGGGAGACGTGTGGGGTAAGGAGCCCCCGGCAGGGTTTGTGCTGCCACAGGTGCTGCCTGGGGCAGGGGATCACAGCTCCACTGCACAACTGAATGTTTCTGAGGGCACTTTGCAAGAGGAGAGCCAAGGCAGGGGGTTTCCATTTCCTGTTCTGAGGCAAAGAGGTTTGGAGTCAGAAATCTAAAAGGGGCAATAAGAGTTCTGAGAATTTTTCATCAATCAATTGCTTGTTTTGTGAACACTCACACATGATGTGCTTTCAGTCTCCCCTTTCTCGAAGGATGGAATTATCTTCATTTTCTGTAGGCATGAATAATTCACTTATCCTACAAACAGGCAGCATTTTCTAACTGAAACTGAATGCCACAGAAGCTCGGGTAGGGGGCTCTAAGAGCACTTGGGGTAAAGATATGAGACATGAAACAGATGAAAATATCCAGGGAGAAGGGATAAGAAAATAAGAGGAAGGTTAGAGCTCCATATGCTGCTTCTGCTTAAGGAATGCTGATCTACATGAAATTAAATGCAAGTAATGGTGCTAAATGTACACTGTTGTAGGAGAATTAAAACATTTCATAGTATAGCAGGAGTAGTGCCTCTGAGAATGGTCTGGACTTGTCATTATCTTCTGCACTCTGAGCAGGACTCCAAGCCCAACAACAGCAGATGCCCAACAGCAGCTCCATCAGTGAGTTCCTCCTGCTGCCGTTGGCAGACACGCGGCAGCTGCAGCTCCTGCACTTCTGGCTCTTCCTGGGCATCTACCTGGCTGCCCTCCTGGGCAACGGCCTCATCAGCACAGCCGTAGCCTGCGACCGCCGCCTGCACACCCCCATGTACTTCTTCCTCCTCAACCTGGCCCTCCTCGACCTGGGCAGCATCTCCACCACTCTCCCCAAAGCCATGCCCAACGCCCTCTGGGACACCAGGGCCATCTCCTACACAGGATGTGCTGCACAGCTCTTTTTCTTTACCTTCTTCATGTCAGCAGAGTATTCCCTTCTCACCATCATGTCCTATGACCGCTATGTTGCCATCTGCAAGCCCCTGCACTACGGGACCTTGATGGACAGCAGAGCTTGTGCCACCATGGCAGCAGCTGCCTGGGGCACTGGGGTTCTCAATTCCCTGCTGCACACTGCCAGTACGTTTTCACTGCCTCTCTGCCAAGGCAATGTTGTCAACCAGTTTTTCTGTGAAATTCCCCAGATCCTCAAGCTCTCCTGCTCAGAATCAAATCTCAGGGAAGTTGTGTTTCTCATTTTTACTATCAGTTTAGACGTAGGCTGCTATGTTTTCATAGTTGTGTCCTATGTGCAGATCTTCGTGGCTGTGCTGAGGATGCCCTCTGAGCAGGGACGGCGCAAAGCCTTCTCCACGTGCCTCCCTCACCTGGCCGTGGTCTCCCTGTTTCTCAGCACTGGTGCTTTTGCCTACCTGAAGCCCCCCTCCATTCCCTCCCCACTCCTGGATCTGACAGTGGCACTTCTGTACTCAGTGGTTCCTCCAACACTGAACCCTATTATCTACAGCATGAGGAACAGGGAGATCAAGCACGCTCTCAGGAAGGTGTTGCAATACTCACTATTCCCGCTTCAATAAAGTGCACATCTTCATCGCATGATTCCCAGTGATGGTTCTTCATCTTTTATGCATCTTTGATTGATTGATTATGTGAGATATAGCAACGTGCAAAAAAATGTTATTGAACTTATAAATAAAAATTTGTTTCACTTCTTTCACACCTACTATCCATTTTCTCACTCCAAGAGCTCATGTAAACATGGAACCAGATTCCCCGAATAGGTTAAGAGATAAATAAATAGCATTCAAAATACGCTTTTCCTTAGCTCTTCTCTTATCCAACTTTGTCTGGATTTGGGGAAGGTACAGCCACAGATAGAAGCACAACTAGTTCTTTTCATTCCTCCTCTCTTTACACTGATACAGTGCACAGAGGATTCGAGTCCTCTCATTTCTACAGGCCTGAAGGTCTTGTGTGTCTCACAGCAGTCCCGTCGTCTCTACATCAGCACTCAGTGGTTTGCTTAATTTTCTTATCTCAATACTTGGAACAGCTACAGGACCTGTAGCATAAGTGACCGCAGAGCTCCTTATGAGGAGTGGAGTGACAGTGGGATCTGTCCAGAGCTTGGAGCAACTGCAGGATGTGTAGCAAAAACTTGGAGCTATTGCAGGGACTGTGCCAGGAGTTGCAGAGGCTGCAGCAATGTCAGCAGATCCAGCTCTCTTCCCCTTGAAGATGCTGAATAGTGTTGAACACAGCTCAGTAGGTGTGGGCCAGGCCCTGGCACACTGCAGTCATTTGGGCCTTTTTAGGATTACCAGTGCCACAGCAGACCTGTCTCCAATATTCTACCAGTTTCTCAGGATCCTGCAGTTGCTCGGAGATGAAGTTCCAAAGCCCTGGGGGTGCCCACCACTCCAGGCAGCTGCCCAGACTGTCCCACACCCCCTGCCATGCAGAGCCTTCTCACCTTGGGGCAGATCTCTCACTGATATTCCTGAATAATTGTTTAACCTCAATCCTAGAATCATAGAATCACCAAGGTTGGAAAAGGCCTGAAAGATCATCCAGTCCAACCGTTCACCTATTACCAATAGCTCCCACTTAACCATGTCCCTCAACACAATATCCAGTCTCTCCTTGAATACCCCTGGTCTCCCAGAGACGACAGTGTAAAATGTGTAATTCCTAATCATACCAACAATATTACTTCCAAAACCCAAAGATGTCCAAAGAGCTGAATGTGCACAAAACTTCACTTTGCCAATTTTATCGTGGTACAAACCAAGGTCAAACAGCATAGCAAAATAAATACCCTAATCCAGCATCCAGAGTTGACAAATGATGCAGCAGGGAAAACAAGCAGCAAGCAAGGAGCTGTGAAATGCAGCTTCATGAGAAGACTCAGCAAGCTTCACAAATAGGGAAACTATCAGCACCATGGCCTGCACATCTCCAACTCCCACAAAGCCCTGTCCACTCTGGACAGATGTGCTGTTACCACAACCCTTGGAGCCTCACATCAGGCACCAAAATGACTGTGGTTGTTGAACCCAACATGTGGCTCAGCAGCTCACAGTGCTTTGTGCACTGCCCCATTCCCAGTGGGATGGGGATGAGAACTGGGAAAAAGAGTACAACTTCTGGGTTGTAACAAAGCAGTTTACTAAGAGAGATAAAAGGAGAGGAGTAATAGTAATCACTATATATCCGTTGATATAGAATCGTATGTAACAACTGATGCACAAGCACTTGCTCAGCACCACCAGACTGATGCTCAGCTGGGCCCTGAGCAGTGAAGAGACTGAGATGAACTCCCACCCCTTTCAATACAATTTCTGCTTGCTGTCAGCTGATAGAGAACGTCCCTTTGGCCACTATCAGTCAGCTGTCCTCACTCTGTTCCCTCCCAGCTCCATGTGCCCTCCACTGACCATGGCCTTGGCTCTGTACAACACTGCTTAGCAGCAGCTGTAAACATCAGAGTGTTATCAATGGTTTTCTCCTAGAACCAAAACACTGCACCACAGCAGACAGTCTGAAGAAAACAATTCCATCCCAGCTGTAACTCAGATTCCTGCCTGTCCCCTCTTCTTGTTCTTCCTGATCAGGAAGCAAGGAACAGAATCTGCCGCTCTCCTCTCTGAGCCCTTTCCATCAGTTCTCAGCTGGCTCCTCTGCCATCCCCAGGCAGAGCTCAGTGCCCTCTCATGGATGGCAGCAGCCTTTTCTCTTCTTCCTTGCCCATCCGTCATGCAGAATCTGTACCCCATTTGCTACAGTACAGAGCTGAGAATCAACCCACCGTGTCTCTGTGAACCAAACAAGACCCTAGGCCTGCAAAGGCACAGAGATTTGGAGTTCGCTGAGTGAATGTTTGTGGTCCTCTCATTAGTGTAAGGATTCTTCAGAAAGCATCCCCTTCCAGAAGCATGCTTTGATTTAGCCTGTCTGGGTCTTGCATCTACACTGTGGTACTGATGTTCAGGGCCTTGCTCAGAATCAGCAGCCTGCATGAAAGGAAAAGCTCTGTGGTTTTCTCTTGATTTGTCCCGTTTATTTCCCATGCTACCCGCACTGGTCTACAGGCACTTTAGGGCAGCAGTAGGTTGGGGTTACCCCCAGAGGGTACACAGTAAGATTTAGGACGGGGTATTGGCAACAAGACTTTCTCTGAGGAATCCTCACACAATCCTATAGAACAACTCAGAGGCTTTCCATTCAATCTCCAACAGCAACAATATCCCTCAGCCCTTCTCTGTCACATCCAATTCCCCACCCTTCCCCATTTGGACCTGGTTTAAAGCCCTATAATCAATCAGTGCAGGAGCATTTCAGATGGGGTCATGGAGGAGGCAGACTGCCATTCTTGGGGTGGCCATTTTCCCAGGAGGGCATGGTGGGAGGGCTTTGTCCCATCTGGTTCCACCAACACTTGCATCCACCCAGCAGAAGGCTGTGCCCTCTGTGTCCCACTTGAACTCTGCATGGAGCTTACAGTTGGCAGTGACATGGCTGAGAAGCTCTGGGCATGGATTAAGGGACAGGGAATTAATGTGCCTTCCTAACTTCCTCCCTGCATGCCTTAGCAACTTCCTTGTAATCTCCCCAAGTACCCAGCCCCTTCTTCCAGAGGACGGAGATTCTCTTTTTCTTCCTGAGTCTCAATAGTTTTCCCCAGTTCATCTGCACTGGTCTTCTTCCCCTATGGCTCACCTTATGGCATTCAGGGACAGCCTGATCTCGTGCCTTTAAGATTTCCATCTTGAGGAGTGTCCAGGCTTCCTGGACCCCTTTACCCATAAGGAGCGACTCCCAAGGGACCTGTGCTACAAGTGTCCTGAACAGGTCAAAGTCCGCCCTCTAGAAGTTCAGGATAGTAGTTTTGCTAGTCACCCTTCTGACATCTCCAAGAATAGAGAATTCTACCATTTCATGGCCACTCTGCCCAAGACAGTCCCCAACCTTCTAAACTCCTACCAGTCCTTCACTGTTAGTGAAGAGCAGGTCTAGCAAGGAACCACCCCTGGTAGGACTTCATACCAGCTGTGTAAGGAAGCTGTCTTGCATGCAATCTATAAACCTCTTGGACTGATTCCTCTGCTATTTATTATATTCCCAGCATATATCAGAGAAGTTGTAGTCTCCCAAGAAAATGAGTGCTGGCAATCTTGCGACTTCAGTAAGCTGCTCATAGAATGCCTCACCCATCAATTAGGCGGTCTATAAGAAACCTTTAGCAAGATGTCACACTTACAGGCCTTTCCCCCGATCCTTACAAACATGCACTTCATTCTGAAGCCCAAGCTCTTCAACATCAAAACTCTCTTTAATATAAAGGGCCACACCACCACCCTTCCTTCCTCCTCTATCCCTTCTGAAGAGCTTGTAACCGTCCATCACAGCACTCCAGTCATGGCAGTGGTCCCACCATGGGTCGGTAATAGCAACTAGTTCATGGTTTGTCAGATGCACAGTTGCTTCCAGCTCCTCTTGCTTGTTGACCAAGCTGCGTGCGTTGGTGTAGATGCACTTCAGCTGAGGCATCTGCCTCTCTCCCAGCTCAAACAGCATTTCCCTAGGCTTATCTCTGGTAAGCCCTGTTTTGTCCACTCCCCCATCGTAGCTAGTTTAAAGCTCTTTCGATAAGCCCCGCTACCGTCTATGCTAGGATTCACTTCCCCCTTTGAGACAGTTGGGTTCCATTCATGGATAACAGACCATGGGCCAAGTAAACTGTCCTGTGATCAAAGAACTCAAAGTTTCTGGCTCAGTACCAACCTCTGAGACAATTGTTCATTGCTTTGCTTTCCAAGCCTGCTCTGTGTCCCTCACTGCCACTGAAGGTATAGAACAAAAAATCACTTGATCTCCCACTTTGTGAACTAAATGGCCTAAATTCCTGAAATCTCTTTTTATAGTTTGTAGTCTTATCTAAGAAATTTCATCACTGCCCACCTAAACTATGAGTAGTGGAAAATAATCAGTGGACCTAACCAGCATTGGGAGTTTCCTCATTATGTCCCTGACCTGAAACCAAGAAGGCAGCAGACTTACTGACAACTGGGGTCCAGTCTGCAAATGGGGCCCTCTATTCCTCTGAGAAGGGAGTCACCCACCACGGCCACCCTTCTTTCTTTCATGGCAGAGGAAGTCACAAGGCTTGGTAGTGACTGCCTTGCATTAGGTTCCCTCCTAGGCAGATCCTCCATTGCCTCCCCATTCTTATCTCCTTCAGATTTCAGAGTGTCAAACCTGTTGCTTAGATGGATCAGGGGTCGAGGGCTAGGCAGGCATGGGGGGGCTCCTGTGATGTTGAGTTGGGACTTTCTTCCAACCCTTCTCATCAGTCAGGTCTGTCTGACTGTGACAGGGCAGGGAGTCAACCACTTTTCTGGGGGTATCTGCCTGGCAGCCTTCCCTCGGGGATGCCAGCAAGTCACTCCACCTGCCCATCTCCCGATCACACTCCCTGATGGTAAACTGTGAGTAAAACCTTGAGTAAAGTGAGAGTTCACCTAGACAAAAGTATGAGTAGAAACATGGACTGACGTGAGGGTAAACCCAGAGTAAACCCAGGATCCCATCCATTGGGCATGCACAGCCTCTGAGGGCAACTTTTTCCAGTGTTGCTGTGTAAAAATATAGTTTCCTCACATCTAACCTATGTCTCCCCTTTTTAATTTAAATCCGTTTCCATTTGTCCTGTTATCAACAGACCATCCCATCCTTATTCTAGCGTTAGGCATCTCATCCTCAGATGGAAACCCTGGGGCTGAATTGGGATCAGTTTTTCAAAGAACCACAGGAGCTACAAGTTCACCTAGCTGAGTTCAGATGTGCACAGTGAGGTGTCTGTGTGTGAGTCCCTCATCTGAATCCTTGGTTTTTATTCCACAGGGACTGCACTACTCATACACAGTCTCTCAGTGATGCCCAAGATGCCTTGGGTGATCCTAGTTTTGTGCTAGTGCTTGTAAACTGTGACGGAAAATCTATGAGATAGACACCTCCTTCTGGAGCATCAGCTGAGGGCCAGAAGGGAGGTATTCTTGGCCATCCTAAATACCACCTCAGCCACGTGCTTAGGGCACCCATTGTGTCTTTTGCACCTGACCCCATGGAGTATGTAGTGATATTCAGCTTATCAAAAGGATGAGCTCAGAACAGAAGAGGCAGATCTTCCTCTCTGCTCCATCTGTGGCATAGTCTGGATTTCAAGGCATTGCAAAGCTATGGCACATCTACGTTCTTGCACTGATGACACTTTAGCATGCTCTGGGCTCGCATTTCAATGGCATCTAATAAATCTAGGGTCATACCTGTTGACAGGAAGCTGGCAAATGTTGTCTCATTGTAAGGAAGAGCAAGAAAGATGACACGGGCAACTATGGACCTGTCAGTCTCACTACAGTGCTTGGTAAAATTATGGAGAAAATGATGGTGGGAGTTATGGAAAAACAACTGAAGGACAGGTCACAGACAACACAAGATACAGAGGGGAAGGTCCTATTTAATTTCAGGTCTTTTTATGACACCTTTATCCATTGAGCTGAACAAGGGAAGGCAGTTGATGTAATCCTTGATGATTTCAGTAGAGCTTTTGATACTATTTCTCCAGCACCCTTCTGGACAGAAATTCCTGCATACAGCTAGACAGAAACAGAACGTGGTGTGTTGTAATACAAGAAGAATTTTACAGAGCAGCAGCCATGGATTGAGATAAGGAGTTCACAGAGCAGCAGCTGCGGAGCAGGATAAACAGCATGAGAACAAAGGACATCTCTAGGAAAAGAATGAATGGCTCGTGGCTTTGAAGGGGGGTTATAGGGTTGTTATTGCAGTAGCTTTCCTCCAACTAGCGTGTGTGATTTTTGGACACCCTTGTCTGTCTCCTATAAAAGTCTGGCTTTCGGGCAATAAATTGATGCAGCTATATGTAACTATATTGGTGTTTCTCTGTTTGACCCAGCACGCTGACATTTTGCCTTTCAGGTTCACCAGCAGTGGTGGGTGAGCAGTTGGCCAGTAGTTCTGTCCCAAAGGATTATAGTCCGTGGGTTCCATTGGGCTGGTAGATGGTCACTGTCAGAGCTCCCCAGGGTTCCATTTTAGGGCCACTTTCCTTTCATGTTTATGCAGATGACTTGCATGCAGGACTAGAAGATGTTCTGAGCAAGTTTGCTGATGAGACCAGATGAGGAGGTGTTGTTGCCTCCACTTAGGGTGGAGAGGACTTGCAGAGAGATGTGGACAAGTCAGAGAAGTGGGTACCAGTTGGTACTAAGCACCAAGTGCATAAAGTATAACAAGAACAAGTGCCTGATTGTGCACCTGGGTATGGGCAACCCTGGACATAAACACTGTCTGTATATTGGACACATGAGAGACGTCTGACTGAAAAGGATTGGGGGTCCTGCTCAACATAAAATTTTAAGTGAGTCAGCAGTGTGCCCAGCCAGCCAAGAAGGCCAACAGTCCCCTAAAGTGCATCAAGCAATTTATTGCCAGCTGGGTGGGAGAAAGGTTTGTCCCTCTTTGCTCTGCATTGCTACTGCCTCACCTGGAGCACTGGGTGCACTTCTGGGCAATGCAGAACATAAAGAACATCAAACTATGGGAGAGTGTGCACAGGAGGGCACTGGAACTGAGAGATCTGAAGTTCAGAGTTTCACTGGGATTGACTGCTTGTTCAGACTGGGCCCTTCTCACACCCCACATCCTGTGATGAGACACAGGGCACATGTGGGATATGAACTTTAACAGCATCCTTGCACCACATGCAAATGCTTTTCCCAGTGCTTCAGTGTTCCACCACCCATTGCTTTCAACATAGTTTTCAACACCCCATTGTATCTTTTAATTTTACCAGAAGCTGGTGCATGGTAGGGGATATGATAAATCCACTCAATGCCATGAACTTTGGCCCAAGTATTTATTAAGGGAATTTTTGAAATGTGTCCCATTATGAGACTCAGTTCTTTCTGAGGTGTCATGTCTCTATAGGACTTGTTTCTAACAACCCAATATTGTGTTTCTGGCAGTAGCATGGGGTACTGCGTATGTTTCAAGCCACCCAGTGGTTGCTTCCACCATGGTAAGCACAAAACGCTTATCATTATGAGATCCTGGCAAGGTGACATCATTCACCTGTCACTCCTCCCCATATTTATACTTTTGCCTTGGCCTTCCCCCCAGAGAGGCTTCATATTCTTGGCTTGTTTAATTATGGCACATGATTCACAGTCATGAATAACCAGTGCAATAGCATCCATAGTTAAGTCCACCCCTCAGTCTCTAGCCCAATTATATGTTATGTCCATTCCTTGATGGCCTGAGGTCTCATGGAACCATCAAGCTTGAAATAATTCACTCTTGTTCTGCCAGTCCAAGTCTATTTGAGCCACCTCAATTCTGGCAGCTCGACCTACCTGATGGTTGTTTTGTTGTTCTGCAATAGCCCGACTCTTGGGCAAGTGTGCATCCACGTGACACACCTTTACAATCATATCTTTTTTTTGAGCAGTTATGTTTTTCTACAGTTCAGCAGCCCAAATAGGTTTACACCTCCATTGCCAGTTATTTTGTTCCCACTGCTGTAACAACCCCCATAAGGCATTTGCCACCATCCATGAGTCAGTATAAAGATAAAGCATTGGCCACCTCTCCCGTTCAGCCACATCTAAGGTCAGCTGGACAGCTTTTACCTCTGCAAACTGACTTGATTCTCCTTTACCTTCAGTGGCCTCTGCGACCTGTCGTGTGGGGCTCCAAACAGCAGCTTTCCATCTCTGATGCTTCCCTACAATATGAAATGATCCATCAGTGAAAAGAGCATATTTCTTTTCATTTTCTGGTAGTTCGATGTATGGTGGGGCCGCTTTAGCACATGACACCTCTTCTCCTGGTGATGTTCCAAACTTTTTATCTTCAGTCCAGTTCATGATCACTTCTAAAATTCCTGGACGATTGAGGTTCCCCATCCGCGCTTGTTGTCTAATCAGTGCAATCCACTTGCTCCAGGTGGCATCGGTAGCATGATGGGTGGAGAGAACCTCCCCTTTCAACATCCGGTTCATCATTGACAGTCGAGGTGCCAGAAAGAGCTGCATTTCAGTACCAGCTACTTCGGAAGCAGCCCGAGCCCCCTCATACGCGGCTAAGATCTCCTTCTCAGTTGGAGTGTAGCACTCTTCAGACCCCTTGTACGCTCAGCTCCAGAATCCCAGGGGTCGGCCTTGGGTCCCTCCTGAGGCTCTTTGCCACAAACTCCAAGTGGGACCTTTCTCTCCAGCAGCAGTATAGAGGATGTTCTTTACATCCTGTCCAGTCCGTACTGGCCCCAGGTCCATGGCACAGGCTATCTCCTGTTTAATCTGTTCAAAAGCCTGCTGCTGCTCTGGGCCCTATGCAAAATCATTCTTCTTCTGCATCACCTGATAAAGGGGGCTTACAATGAGGCTGTAGTTTGGAATGTGCATCCTCCAAAAGCCCACTGCACCCAGGAAAGATTGTGTCTCTTTCTTGCTAGTTGGTGGAGACATGGCAGTGATTTTGTCAATCACTGTTGGGATGTGATGACATCCATCCTGCCACTTTATACCTAAGAACTGAATTTCCTGGGCAGGCCCTTTTACTTTGCTTCACTTAATAGCAAAACTGGCTCATAGAAGAATTTGAATTATTTGCTCTCCAGCACAGCAGCACTCAGTGGGGGTGTGACCTCATTCAGGCCACGGTAGTCTACTGTCAGCCTCCATTCTCCACTGGCTTTACGCACTGGCCATATGGAGCTGTTAAAAGGTGAGTGAGTTTTACTGATCACTCCCTGATTCTCCAACTGGCGAATCAAATCATGAATGGGGAGCAAGGAATCCCTGTTGGTGCGATACTGCCGTCTGTGCACTGTCTTTGTAGCAATCGGTACCTGCTGCTCTTTAATTTTTACTCGTAGCAGCCTCACAACAGACGGGTCCTCTGACAGGCCAGGCAAAACAGACAGCTGCTTAATGTTGTCCATATCTACAGCAGCGATTCCAAAGGCCCAGTGATACCCCTTAGTATCCTTGAAATGCCCTCTTCTGAGGTATCCTCAATACCAAGTATGAACGGAAACCCTGGACCACTCACATAGGATGTTTTTTCCAGTCTTTACCAGTGAGGCTTATTTCAGCCTCCAACACAGTCAATTCTTGAGAGATATCCAGAAATATGGATTGATTCTGTCCCTTCATGACTGGAGGGCATTAGGGTGCACTGTGCACCAGTATCCACCAGTGCCTTATATTTCTGTGGTTCTGATGTGCTAGGCCATCAAATCCACACAGTCCAATAAACTCTATTATCCCTTCCACTCCCTTGAATGAGGGCAGGGCCCCTCTATTGGTTACCTGTGATAACTGGAGCAGCCGTACTGGTGGTTGGACTGTTTTGTAGTTCCCTCACCCGTGCTCATAGTACAGGAGTAGGCTGGTCATGCCACTTCCTCGTGTCTTCTCTGTGGTCACGTAGGTAACACCACAAGGAAACACACAGTGCAATTTACTGTTGTTCCTTGCTCAATCTGGAAAGCGCTTGTGTCTAATAGCTGAGAATTTTAATGATACACATGAAGGCTTTATGGTCGTTAATTTCTTTACGATCTCTCGCCTTCAACTGAAGCAGCAGCTAGGCCAATTACCAAGTGACACCAAGGAGATGAAGTGGCAAAATGGCGATTTATTGAAACAGACACATCCTTATATAACCTACGCCTTTTTGTCTACACCCACTGTATTACACTAAGATTCTTCCAGAATATGGGGAAGGGCCTGTCACATCACAACAAGCTACCGTCCCAGCTGTCCCAACAGCGAAGCAACCAGGTAACAAGAGATTCATTCTGGTGCCGTGTGAACTCCTTTCTTACGCCTTCGATTTCAGTCATCTTCAGGGATCGACAAACAGTAACAGAGATTTCCTCCTCATCACTCTCTTCTTCATGACACTTTTCCTTTTTCCTTTCTCGGTACTTATCCAGACCTGTCACCTGGATCTTCTGTTGCCTCCTCCTCCACTTCTTTTTTCCGTTCTAGACGTGAGGACACCCATTTCCATTTCTTGCCTTCCACAAGGGCAACTGATATTGTTACTGGTGCCTCCTGTGACTGATCAAAATTGACTTGGGGATTTCCCTTTTTGGCTAGAACCTCAGCTCGGAAATTCTCTCTTTTCGGAACAGTGTTATATAGAGCACGGTAAGCACAAGCCAAGCCCCAAATAAGTCATACCCCCTTAGATCTATCTAGGCTGCGCCATCCCTGACTCAAATACTGGCTTAGTTTCTCGGGATCCCACAGGTGTTCAAGAGTTAAATCCCATGACATTGCGGGCCCCCATGTGTTGGCGAACCTGAAGGCAAAAGTCAGCGTTCTAGGACAAACAACCACACACCAATATAGTTAAATATAGCTGTGTCCATCTATTGCCTGAAGAGCCGTACTTTTATAGCAAACAAACAAGGGTGTTCAAAAATCACACGTACTAATTGGAAGAAAGCTTCTGCAATAAGAACCCTAAAACCCCGCTTCAAAGCCACGAGCCTTTCACTCTTTTGCTAGAGGTGTCCTTGGTTCTCATGCTGTTTATCCTGCTCTGCAGCTGCTGCTCTGTAAAGTGCTTATCTTGATCCATGGCTGCTGCTCTGTAAAATTCTTCTTGTATTACAACAGAATGGCAGTTCCCTGGGGTCTCCAGCACACCCCCAGCCAGCTGGCAAATGCCACTGAGGACCTTTAGGAAAGACATGCCCTGGGTAGTGACAATGTTCACTGGACAACTGTGAGCCCCACAATGGGTCTCGTACCTGTGTGCCATCTTCTGAACACCAGTAGCACGGTGTAGATGCAAGGCCCAGCCAGGCAAAATCAAAACATGCTTCTGGAAGGGGATCCTTTCTGAAGAGTCGTTACACTAATGAGAGGACCACAAACATTCACTCAGCGAACTCCAAATCTCTGTGCCTTTGCAGGCCTAGGGTCTTGTTTGGTTCACAGAGACATGGTGGGTTGATTCTCAGCTCTGTACTGTAGCAAATGGGGTACAGATTCTGCATGACGGATGGGCAAGGAAGAAGAGAAAAGGCTGCTGCCATCCATGAGAGGGCACTGAGCTCTGCCTGGGGATGGCAGAGGAGCCAGCTGAGAACTGATTGAAAGGGCTCAGAGAGGAGAGCGGCAGATTCTGTTCCTTGCTTCCTGATCAGGAAGAACAAGAAGAGGGGACAGGCAGGAATCTGAGTTACAGCTGGGATGGAATTGTTTTCTTCAGACTGTCTGCTGTGGTGCAGTGTTTTGGTTCTAGGAGAAAACCATTGATAACACTCTGATGTTTACAGCTGCTGCTAAGCAGTGTTGTACAGAGCCAAGGCCATGGTCAGTGGAGGGCACATGGAGCTGGGAGGGAACAGAGTGAGGACAGCTGACTGATAGTGGCCAAAGGGACGTTCTCTATCAGCTGACAGCAAGCAGAAATTGTATTGAAAGGGGTGGGAGTTCATCTCAGTCTCTTCACTGCCCAGGGTCCAGCTGAGCATCAGTCTGGTGGTGCTGAGCAAGTGCTTGTGCATCAGTTGTTACATACAATTCCATATCAACGGATATATAGTGATAACTATTACTCCACTTCTTTTATCTCTCTTAGTAAACTGCTTTGTTACATCCCAGAAGTTGTACTCTTTTTCCCAGTTCTCATCCCCATCCCACTGGGAATTGGGCAGTGCACAAAGCACTGTGTGCTGCTGAGCCACATGTTGGGTTCAACAACCACTGTCATTTTGGTGCCTGATGTGAGGCTCCAAGGGTTGAGATAGCAGCACATCTGTCCAGAGCGGACAGGGCTTTGTGGGAGCTGGAGAAGTGCAGGCCATGGTGCTGATATGTGTGGATGTGCTCCCTATGTGTGGAGCTTGTTGAGTCTTCTCATGAAGCTTCACTGCACAGCTCCTTACTTGGTGCTTGGATGCTGCATTAGGGTATTTATTTTGCTATGCTGTTTGACCTCAGTTTGTACCACGATAAAATTGGCAGCTGACAAAGTGAAGTTTTGTGCACATTCAGCTCTGCGGTCATCTTTGGGTTTTGGAAGTAATATTGTCCATATGATTAGGAATTACACAATTTACATTGTCGCCTCTGTGAGTCCGGGGGTGTACTGGATATTGTGTTGAGGGACATGGTTTAGTGGGAGCTATAGGTAATAGGTGAACGGTTGGACTGGATGATCTTTTAGGCCTTTTCCAACCTTGGTGATTCTATGAATCTATGATTGAGGTTAAACAATTATTCAGGAATATCAGTGAGAGATCTGCCCCAAGGTGAGAAGGCTCTGCATGGCAGAGGGTGTGGGACGGTCTGGGCAGCTGCCTGGAGTGGTGGGCACCCCCAGGGCTTTGGAACTTCATCTCCGAGCAACTGCAGGATCCTGATAAACTGGTAGAATATTGGGGGCAGGTCTGCTGTGGCACTGGTAACCCCCAAGAGGCACAAATGACTGCAGTGTGCCAGATCCAGAGAGCTGGATCTGCTGACAGTGCTGCAGCCTCTGCAACTCCTGGCACAGACCATGCAGCAGCTCCAATGTTTTGCTACACGTCCTGCAGTTGCTCCAAGCTCTGGGCAGATCCCTCTGTCACTCCACCCCTCATAATGAGCTCTGCAGTTACTCCTGCTACGGGTCCTGTAGCTGTTCCAAGTATGGTAATAAGAAAATGGTACAAATTCCTCCCAAGGGAGGAAGTACAGCCCTGCGGTGGCTCCAACCCCTCCAATGAGCCCAGTGGCTGCTCCAACATAGTCACAGGTCCTGTGGTGGTTCCAGCTCTGGCAATGAACTCTGAGGTCACTTCAACTCCTGCAACAGCCCAACAGCCACTTCAGCTCCTACAGTGAACCCTGTGGCTGTTAAAACCCCTGCAACTAATCCTGGACTTGCAGACAGATGCGCATAGGGATTAGTTCATATATGCTTGCAACTGCATATGTTGTATATGTGTGAAAATACACTAAATATATTATATATGTATAAATACATTTGTCATAATTATTATCCTTTTCTTTTTCTCTTTGTCTCAACCCATAAACCTTAAACCACAGCACTGCCTTGAGATGCTTACGGATCTCCTTGGGACTATTCAATCTGATCTGGTCACACAGTGAAGAGCACCTGAAGATCTCAAGGTTTTCTCAGGGAGCAGCTCCTGAGGTATATTCCTTACACCAGCTTTGGAAGAGGCCTCCCTCCAGTTCTCTGGTCCTGCTCTAAAGGGGCCCTCTTGTTATGGCAGTGCCAGCAAGGAGACCAGCTCTGACAGACCTGTTCATATTGCCGGCTACTGACTGCAGCCCTGGATTGCTGCTGTAGAGGCAACAGGACTGTTGTGAGACACACAAGACCTTCAGGACTGCACAAATGAGAGGACTCAAGAGCACTGCAGCACTGGTAAGAGCACATGAATGAAAAGAGCACGTTGAGCTGCTGTCTGTGGCTGTACCTCCCCAAATCCAGGCAAAGTAGGAAGAAAGAAAATCTAAGTAAGTCTATTTTGAAAGCTTTTTAGGTATCTTATAACATATTCAGGGAATCTGGTTCCATGTTTACATGAGTTCTTGGAGTGAGAAAATGGAAATTAGGTAGGAAAGAATTTAAATACATTTTTATTTATAAGTTCAATAACATTTTTTTTTTGCACATTCCTATATCTCACATAATCAAACAGACAAAGATGCATAAAACATAAAGAACCACCACTGGGAATCCTATTGAGGAAGTTGTGCATTTTATTGTAGCTGGAATAGTGCTTATTGCAACACCTTCCTGAAAGCGTGCTTGATCTCCCTGTTCCTCATGCTGTAGATAATAGGGTTTAGTGTTGGAGGAACCACTGCATACAGAAGTGCCACTGTCAGATCCAGGAGTGGGGAGGAAATGGACGGGGGCTTCAGGTAGGCAAAAGCACCAGTGCTGAGAAACAGGGAGACCACAGCCAGGTGAGGGAGGCACATGGAGAAGGCTTTGTGCCGTCCCTGCTAAGAGGGCATCCTCAGCACAGCCATGAAGATGTGCACATAGGACACAAATATGAAAACAAAGCAACCAAAGCCTAAACTGACACCAAAAAAGAGAAATACAAATTCCATGAGGTAGGAGCCAGAGCAGGAGAGCTTGAGGATCTGTGGGATTTCACAGAAAAACTGGTTGACAACATTGCCTTGGCAGAGAGGCAGTGAAAACGTACTGGCAGTGTGCAGCAGGGAATAGAGAACCCCAGTGCCCCAGGCAGCTGCTGCCATGGTGGCACAAGCTCTGCTGTCCATCAAGGTCCCGTAGTGCAGGGGCTTGCAGATCGCAACGTAGCGTTCATAGGACATGATGGTGAGAAGGGAATACTCTACTGAGAGGAAGAAGGAAAAGAAAAAGAGCTGTGCAGCACATCCTGTGTAGGAGATGGCCCTGGTGTCCCAGAGGGCGTTGGCCATGGCTTTGGGGAGAGTGGTGGAGATGCAGCCCAGGTCGAGGAGGGCCAGGTTGAGGAGGAAGAAGTACATGGGGGTGTGCAGGCGGTGGTCGCAGGCTACGGCTGTGCTGATGAGGCCGTTGCCCAGGAGGGCAGCCAGGTAGATGCCCAGGAAGAGCCAGAAGTGCAGGAGCTGCAGCTGCCGCGTGTCTGCCAACGGCAGCAGGAGGAACTCGCTGATGGAGCTGCTGTTGGACATCTGCTGTTGTTGGGCTTGGAGTCCTGCTCAGAGTGCAGAAGATAATGACAAGTCCAGACCATTCTCAGACACACTCCTCCTGCTATAATATGAAATGTTTTTATTCTCTTACAACAGTGTACATTTAGCACCATTACTCGCATTTAATTTCATGTAGATCAGCATTCCTTAAGCAGAAGCAGCATATGGAGCTCTAACCTTCCTTTTATTTTCTTATGCCTTCTCCCTGGATATTTTCATCTGTTTCATGTCTCATATCTTTACCCCAAGTGCTCTTAGAGCCCCCTACCCGAGCTTCTGTGGCATTCAGTTTCAGTTAGAAAATGCTGCCTGTTTGTAGGATAAGTGAATTATTCATGCCTACAGAAAATGATGATAATTCCATCCTTCGAGAAAGGGGAGACTGAAAGCACATCATGTGTGAGTGTTCACAAAACAAGCAATTGATTGATGAAAAATTCTCAGAACTCTTATTGCCCCTTTTAGATTTCTGACTCCAAACCTCTTTGCCTCAGAACAGGAAATGGAAACCCCCTGCCTTGGCTCTCCTCTTGCAAAGTGCCCTCAGAAACATTCCGTTGTGCAGTGGAGTTGTGATCCCCTGCCCCAGGCAGCAGCTGTGGCAGCACAAGCCCTGCCGGGGGGCTCCTTCCCCCCACCCGTCTCCCTGCAGCACCCTGGGCAGCTCCCCGGGCAGGCTGAGTGCTGAGCCTGGCAGGCGGCAGAGTCCCATACCCGGCACACAGCCCCTGGGGCACAGCAGGGACCCTGCTCTGCAGGACAGCCCTGGGCACCCGCCTGCAGCCCCGGCTGCACAGCCTGCAGCCGTGCTGGGACATGCAGCCCTCAGGGCTGTGATTTCATACTGCAGTATGGAAGCCCTCAGCTGGAGCAGAAGGCTTTTTCCACAGTAAAGAAACATGCAGTGCCTGCATCCAGATCTCCTATGGGATGTCCCAAATTAAGTTGACCCTCTATGAAAAGCAGCTCATGGTCTGCAGTGAGACTTACCCTGTCATGGTCTGTGAGCAATGCTCCTGCAGTGAGCTCACAGCCCGCTCACACCACACACATCCTGCAAGCTCTCTTCAGTTTCTCTCCTCTCCTTCTGTCACCTGCAGGCTGTGCTGTGCACAAGAGCTGCTCCTGGGCACAGCTGTCTCTCTGCAGCCCTGCACACTTTTATGAGCTCCCTGTGTCCCAGGAGCCTGGACAGGCAAGCAGCAGATTATGTCATTTTTATCTTTCCGACTTGTCTCCCCTGACATGTCCCTGGGTCCTCATGGCCAACAGCTCCTGAAAGACAACAGCATCATGACTGTGCTTTGAAATTCGCTCAATTAACCACCACATGTCCAGTGGTCAGTGACTGATTGGAGACATATGGGGAGTGCTCCCAGAGATCGTTTGATGAAACAATAAGGGCAACCAGACAAGGAAGGCAAGGTTTGGACTTTCCCTGTGCAGGGCAGTGATCCAGCTGAGGCAGTGCAGGAGTCTCATCCCTTGACAGAAATCCTGGAGCTGAAATGGGATTCAGCTCCCTACACACCCACAGGAGCTGGGATTCCTCTGGTTCAGTTCAGAAGAGCACAAGGAGTTGCCTGCATGTGAGCTCCTGCTCTGAGTCCTCGGACCTTCAGCTGGGAGGCAGCTGCTCACACACAGACACTGGGTGATGCCCAAGGTGCCTGGGCTGCTCCTGATGTGTGCCAGTGCTTGTAAACCATGTGGGAAATCCCTGAGATAGACAGCTCCTTCCTGGGCATCAGCCGAGGGCCAGAGAGGGGATAGCACTGGCTGTCTGGTGAATTCACTCATAGCTGCAAGAGCAGCACAGGGCCTTCAGGAAAGCCATGCCCATGGTGTGACCATGTTGCTGTGTCAACTCCAAGGCCCACGATCAGTCTAATGTTTGTGTGCCACCTTCTGCACACTGATACCATAGATTAGCTATCCAGTCAGGCTATGTCCAGTGATGCTTTCCAATTAGGATGTTTACTTCTGTGGTTTTGCACTAATGCAAACACCAACACACAAGAAGCTAGAAATCTTGATAGAGCTGCAGGCCTGAGCTCCTGTTTGGACCATGGGGACACAGTTTAATGGCTTCCACAACTGCACTGTAGCACAAGGGGGATACCGAGTCTTTAGGATGGATGGGCGAGGAGATAAAGAAGGGTGAATGCCCTCTGTGAGAGTGCACTGAGCTCTGCCTGGGGATGGAAGAGCAGACAGGTCAGAGCTAATGGAAATGGCAAACAGAGGAGACCATCAGTGTCTTTTCCTGTCTTCCTGATCAGGGAGAGTAAATGGAAGGTGCCCTCTGCAGACAGATGGGAATCTGATGTTGTCTGTCCCTTGTCCCATTTGGTGGCCTTTGTCACTCCATTATCTGCAGCAGGGATAGCACAGCAGGGCATGTGGCATCCAGCAGATCCCTGGAGAGCACAGATGGCAGCTTCTTGACCAAGCAGTGGAGGAACCAAAGAGGAGAGGTGCTCTGCTGGATCTCATACTCTCCGGCATGGAAGGACTTGTGGGAACTGCGAAGGTGAAAGGGGCATCAGGCCACGTGCAAGATGCAAATGTATCTCTTTTTATTTATTTTGAGGCTGTAAGCTTAATAGTTGATCATAAATGTCAATAAAACTGAAACAAATAATTGAAGACAAAGATGGAAATCATTGAAATTGTGTTAACCCTTCTCAACATGAAAAATTCTCATGAGTCTTGTTCCATTTTAAGTTGTAAATATGAATCTTTGAGGTGATTTGATGTCTTTTTTTTTCTTTTACTGAAACTACAATGTTTTCCAGAACTGTGTTCGCTGGACACAAATGTCTTCAGATTCAGAGACACAGACAGTGGTGCCAGTGCCAATGCCCTGTGACTATAGCCCGGTGCCCAGCACTACTCTTCCCTGCTGCCTATTTGATGTGTCTCATCCTCCAAGTTTTTTCAGCTCTCCTAAAGAAATGGCCATGGTTAAGGGCATGTTTTCAGCAGGCCATTTGGGCACACACTACTCCCACTGCCCTCCAGATTTCTCCATCCCTTGCTCTTTGTTCAGTCAGATACCTCCCAATTATCTGTCTGATTTCTGACTTTCAGGGGGATTACTGGAATTTGTTCCATCTCCCCAAAGTCTGAGAATCAGTGAGAATGTGTTAACCCGTCTCAATGTGTGAAATACTCACAAGTCCTGATCAATTTTAAGTTGATACCTCTCAACTACCTGGCTGATCTATCCCAGGGAGATTACTGGAATTTGCTCTATCTACCAGAGTCTGATGGCCTCTGTTGTCAACTACTTCACTGTGATTCAATCTATCCTATCCTACCTCAGAATAAATCATTTCTTTTAAAAGTATTCCATATGAAAGACAAACTTCAATAGATGCAGCTTGAACATGGCATGCAGTTGATCACTGTGTTTTACTGTTCATTCAATTGCATCACCTTTCTTTCCATTTGCTGGCCAGATAAAAAAGAGAAATCTTTCCTTTTCCATGTGTAGCTGGTTCTCTGAGGAAAGCCAGTGGGAGTTGGTGCAAAGCAGTTTTAACACTGAGCGGATGAATGCAGAGGAGAAGAGTGATGTGAAGAAAAGTGATGCAAGTCCCATAGGTCCATTGTGAGCAGAAATTGGGTGGGGAGGTTGAGAAGGAACTTTGTCAACACAGTAACAGTACAGAACTCATTGGGACATCCTGGATTGGTATCAGTTGCACAGTGCTGCTTTAATGTCTTCTTTAAACCCAACTATAAATAAATAGACAATAAATTTATACTGGATTCTTTAAGCTCTCTCCAGATATCCCTCCTTTTTGCTGAACAAGTTCTGATAACCTGAAGAAGATAACAAGATGGCATAAGGCACAGGAGATTCTTTAGGTTATAATGGTCCCAGGGTGCATTTGATGCTGAGTTCATCAGCCTCTAGTGCAGAGAGAAGTTTGCACAAAGTGCTCAACAAGACAAAGTCGGAAGTAACAGTGAAGTTTCTTGGAGTATTAATGGGCCCGCTGAGGAACATTACCAAGTAAGCTTCCCAAGGGACTTGTTAGAGAAGATAACTTGAAGCCATGACTACAGGCAGGCAAAGGCACTGGCATGCTAAGAAACCTCTCCTTTGCCTTACAAAGCAGACAGGTCAAGCCCTGATTGCAAGACCAGTGGTAGAGAGGTCCTGTATGTCATGTTGGCTCTGGGCATTTCCTGGGGCAATGTGTTGGAATTTTGTATGATGTTAAATGAAAGACATGGGGACAGAAGATCCCAGGCTCTACATGTGGTGCAAGGACGCTGTGAGGTTCATGTCCCATATGAGACCTATGTTTCATTGCAGGATGTGAGCAGGGATGTGAGAAGGGCCCAGTCTGAACAAGCAGCCAATCCCTGTGAAACTCTGAACTTCAGATCTCTCGGTTTCAGTGCCCTCCTTTGCACATTCTCCCAGAGTTTGAAGTCCTTTATGTTCTGTGGTGCCCAGAACATAGTGAGGCAGTAGCAATGCAGAGCAGAGGGACAACCCTTTCCCTCACCCAGCTGGCAATAAGTTGCTTCATGCACTCCAGGGGACTGTTGTCTTTCCTGGCTGGCTTGGCACACTGCTGACTCACATTCAGTGTGATGCTGACCAGCACCCCAACCCTTTCCAGTCAGAATCCTCTCCAGTGTCCTATATCCAGTCAGTGTGTATGTCCAGCATTGCCCCTACCCAGGTGCACAATCAGGCACTTGTTCTTGTTATACTTTATGCACTTGGTGCTTAGTACCAACTGGTACCCACTTCTCTGACTTGTCCACATCTCTCTGCAAGTCCTCTCCACCCTCAGTGGAGGCAACAGCACCTCCTCATCTGGTCTCATCAGCAAACTTGCTCAGAACGTCTTCTAGTCCTGCATGCAAGTCATCTGCATAAACATGAAAGGAAAGTGGCCCCAAAATGGAACCCTGGGGACCCCAACAGTGACCATCTACCAGCCTGATGGAAAAAACTGACTATAATCCTTTGGGACTGACCTACTGGCCAACTGCTCACCCACCACATTGTGTTTCTGTCTAGCCATATGCAGAACATTCTGTCCAGAAGGTTGTTGTGAGAAACAGTATCAAAATCTCCACTGAAATCCTCAAGGATTACATCAACTGGCTTCCCTTGGTCAACTAAACGGATAACTGTGTCACAAAATGAGCTTAAATTAAACAGGACCTTTGCCTCACAAACTTGTGTTGGCTGCGACCAATGACAGAATTGTCCTTCAGCTGTTTTTCCATAACTCCCACCATCATTTTCTCCATAATTTTACCAGGCTCTGGACTGACAGGTCCATAATTGCCCATGTCATCTTTCTTGCTCTTCCTTACAATGAGACAACATTTGCCAGCTTCCTGTCAGCTGGCATGACCCTAGACTTCTTTAGATGCAATTGAAATGAGAGCCCAGAGCACACTAAGGCGTCATCATTGAAAGAAAGTAGATGTGCCATAGCTTTGCAATGCCTTGAACTCCAGAGTATGCCACAGATGGAGCAGAGGGGAAGATTTGCCTCTTCTGTAGTGAACTCATTCTTTTGGTAAGCAGAATAACACTACCTGATACATGGGGACTGTGTCTCTGCTCTGCTCTGCTCAGCTCACAGGGCAGCGGTCTGGCAGGGTGTTGCTCTCATGTCAATGCAGGTAAACTCACTTTAATCCTTTTTCCTCTGTAAATGCTTCCTCTATTTCTATGCTCAGATACACTTCCACATTCCCTCAACTACACTTTCATATATCATTAACAATTACACTTTCTTATACCATCAAAACAGTTTGTCAAAACGTACAGTTCTTCAGTTCACATAAACTCCCTTAATACAGTCTGTATTCTTCAGTTATAAACACTGTGCCACAGAACCAGCACTGATTGAACCACCTCCCTCACACACTTCCTCGCAAGCAGTACATAGTATTACATAAATGGGTTGACACTCATTGGTCGGGTGGAATGTACACCTCTCCTCAGGACAATCTTACTAATCTACAGAGTACAAACTCCCGTCTTCTTACATACAAGCAGAAAGTACTTATGAGTGGACACACAACACAGTCTTTCACTTTGTCCGTGTCTGGCCATTTCCCTCACAGGAGGAAGGAAACATGGATCGGGACTCGGCACTCACCCTGCAGCTGTTCTGTGTCTCACTCACACCACACTCACTCTGACATTTAGATCAAAAACCATGGTTTATTCATACTACACAATGCTGACAACGTTTTCTAGCTGGAATCTTAATAACACTCATACTCTGGTCGACCAGTTGCAAACGTTAATGTTTTTCCCAGAGTCGGCTTGACACACGGTACCAAACACTTAAAGCAGATGATAATATTGAACATACAACCTATAACCCCCGTGATTACAACTTGGAGAACCCAGGCTACCATTTGACAGGCTATCCACTATATCCCATACCCGTAGGAGAGACCAACCTAGGTCCCTCCTATTGTCACCCACCTGGGAGAGAGTACTTGTTCTTGTTTCCATTCATATGACATACAGTTCCCTTTCATAGGAACTCACCCAAGGAGTCTTCCTACCCCAGCTGGCAACCAAATCCATGAGCTCACCTCCCTGGGAGCAGCACGTATGGCTGTAAACTGTGTAGGATGTCTCCTCAAGACATATGGGCTCCACTTACCATACACATACCTGGTCCACCTATGGGTGGTCCTTGTCTGTCCCTGCAGTGATCAGGTGAGGAAGGGAGTCCTTCAGAGAAATCTCAGGGTGCGCCAAAAGTGTCTCCCTCTCAGCTGGTCCTGCAGCGAACAGAGCTGGTCCCACCTGGGCTGCCAAATTGACTACAGGAATTGAACTCTATAACCTCTATAACTGATACAGTCTCCCATGACATCCTTATAACAAAGCTGAGGAAGTATGGGATAGGTGATTGGACAGTGAAGTGGGTCGAGAATTGGCTGACTGGCAGAGTGCAGAGTGTTGTCGTTGGCGGTGCAGTGTCTGGCTGAGGGCCTGTAACGAGCGGCATCCCCCAGGGGTCTGTGCTCAGTCCGGTCTTGTTCAACATCTTCATCAATGACCACCCTCAGCAAGTTTGCTGATGACACGAAGTTGGGAGGATTGGCTGACACACCTGAAGGCTGTGCTGCCATTCAGCGAGACCTGGACAGGCTGGAGAGCCGGGCAGTAAGAAACCGGATGAGGTTTAACAAAAGCAAGTGTAGAGTCTTGCACCTAGGGAGAAATAATTGCATGCACCGGTACAGGCTGGGGGAAGAGCTGCTGGGGAGGAGCTCTGCTGAGAGGGACCTGGGCGTCCTGGTGGACGACAGATTAACCATGAGCCAGCAGTGTGCCCTTGTAGCCAAAAAAGCCAATGGCATCCTGGGGTGCATTAAAAAGAGCGTGTCCAGCAGGTCGAAGGAGGTGATCCTCCCCCTCTACTCTGCCCTGGTGAGGCCTCATCTGGAATATTGTGTCCAGTTCTGGGCTCCCCAGTAAAAAAAAGACAGGGATCTCTTAGAAAGAGTCCAGCAGAGGGCCACTAAGATGGTGAAGGGCCTGGAGCATCTCCCCAATGAGGAGAGACTGAGGGAACTGGGTCTGTTTAGCCTTGAGAAAAGAAGGCTGAGAGGGGACAGGATCCAGGTTCTATAAATATTTGAGGTGTGGGGGGCAAAGTGTTGAGGCCAGACTCTTTTCAGCAGTGTGTGGAGACGGGACAAGGGGAAACAGACAGAAACTGCACCATAGGAAGTTCTGCACTAATGTGTGCAATAACTTCTTTACGGTGAGAGTGACAGAGCACTGGAACAGGCTGCCTAGGGTGGTTGTGGAATCTCCTTCTCTGGAGATATTCAAGACCTGCCTGGATGCTGAGCTGTGCAACGTGGTGTAGGGAACCTGCTTTGGCAGGGGGCTGGACTCAGTGGTCTCTGGAGGTCCCTTCCAACCCCTACAATTCTGTGATTCTGTGAATATCATGGAGTTGTTTGGATGGGGAAAGACTACCCCTTTGAATGACCTTTTGTCAGGGCATGTCCTGGGATTCCTAGGATCCTCAAAATGCAGCACTGCTTCTGTCACTGAAAAATGGGGCCCTGTGTGGGACGGAGGGAGGGTCCATGAGTCCCTGGCCCACCTGACTGAGTATTTCCATGGTCTTAGCAAAGACATACTTACAACTTGAGAATGACAGTTAGCTGTGTTCATGGTGGCATGGCCACTTTTAATGGCCTTGAACTGTCTGAACATAACTGAAGAGGCTCAGGCTGATGCAAATCAGCTATTGAATGATAGTGTTGAAAAACTGGAAAGACAGGTGGCAGTTTTGATGGGGAAAAAACCTAATTCAATCATTCTCCTATGGAAGATCAGGAACATCTCTCTGGAAGACCATGGGGACCCTGTACAAGGGAATCTGTATAAAATGGACTCTGTAAATGAAGGCACTAAAAGGTCAGATTTTGAGGTTCCATTTGGACTAGATCTATTTGAGATCTGACTGATTGTAACCGAAAAATGAAAAAAAAAAAAAATGTAGGATAGGCTGGTGGGAGTGCCCTGACCAGTGTCCACCCCCCAAACCCTGCTGCCCATAATACAGCAGCTGAACTGATGGATATAGTACTGTGGTTTAGACAGAAACCAAGAGAGCATGCCAGCATAGCTGCTCTGGTTATGGGACATGGAGGCAGAAAGCGCTGTGGTGAATGGACTGGAAATTTCAAAACTGACATCCATTACTACTCACCCTGCCCTCAGGCAAAGACTGTATGCTCCGTCCAACATAATGAGGATAGCCATTTGATCAGTGAATGATTTATGGCTGTGTGTCATATAACATGGCCAAATAAGAATGACATACCATTAAATATCAGCCTGTGGTCCTCTATGGAGGACTAACAAAATTATATTAGAGAATTAGGCATGAAAGAGGCAATCTATGAAGATGATTTTGAGAGCCCAGTCAATAAATTTTTCATCAGGAACGAGGGATCTCATCCTACAGCCATCACCTTTACATCAGTATGGGTCTATGTTATCCATACTGAACCCCCCAGTGGCCCTCAGGTGCTGTAATACAACAGGCTGCCCAATTGATGGGGAGACAAGAGTGCCTACGGCCAGATGCAGGCTCTGAATGGTGGTGGAAAGGTCTGAGAAAGGCAGAGAACCATCTGCTGCCATGACTTAGGCGTCCAGCCCCTAAGGTAATCCAGTCTGGACCCATTAGGGTCTTGAGACAACAAATGTTTAAAGACCAGATTAGAGCAGGAGTTCAGTTTAAAAAGATCGATGGACAGCATAATCAGGAAAAAATATCTGTTAAACAGGCCCAAGCACTGAGTATTTATAGTCCAACCTTTTCAGCCAAACTAGATGTGAATGTAACTCAAGAAGGGTCTGGATGGGGGCTCTGGCAGAGCCAGAGTTCTTTGTGAACCCCTATGAGGTTTTGGCCACAGGTTTGGCATGGAGCAGAATAAAGATACATCACAGTTGAAAAGCATTTATTGGCTACCTATTCTACACTACAGGTGGTAGAACCAGTAGCTCAGATTTCAGAGGTTATCGTTAAACAACAAGGCCAGTCCAGGGGTGGGTAAAAGATCTAACGCACATCTCTATGATGGGGGTGGCCCAATCACAAGCAGTGGTGCGCTCAGTTGTTCTGCTTGCCTGCTCCTCAAGGAGTTAAGAGAAATCTATGCCTGTTGCGTGTTCGAGTGCATGCGCAATGCCATGTGGAGGGCTTATCACAATAAAGATTGGCGGATTTGCTGCGTAGACCGGTCAGAACTCAGATCTGCGTTGTGCTTCCTGTGGCACCAAACGCCCAACAGTGGCAGTTCCGTGTATTGGCCAGCAGGTGGCAGCAGAGACCACGGAAAGAACGTCTGCGGGACAGACCCTGGGGATCCGTTCTCTTTTGATTATAGGGGAAGAACACAAAGATGGAAGAGGAGGGAAGGGGGGAAAAAAAAAGAAAAAAAGAAAAAACCAAACCACAGCAAACAAATAAAAACTTCTCCAAACGTAGCAAACTTGAATGTCTGTCAATAAATAAATGAGTAATTGAATTGACGTCCGTTTCAGACAGTCCCCTGTAGAATCAGGGTAAGGGTTAGGATTAGAGTTACATTGCAGGTTAATGCTGTTATCTTTACAGCTCCTGTGAGGGTTGGGGTCTGGGTCAGGTGTTTAAAAAATGAAATGAAAAAAGAATTAAAAAAATATATTGAAAGCTTCAGATTTCCTTAATCTTTGTGGGAATCATATAATGTGCAACTCAGATCTACCTCTTCGTACCTCTTTTGTGGTGTAGGGAACCTGCTTTGGCAGGGGGACTGGACTCAGTGGTCTCTGGAGGTCCCTTCCAACCCCTACAATTCTGTGATTCTGTGAATATCATGGAGTTGTTTGGATGGGGAAAGACTACCCCTTTGAATGACCTTTTGTCAGGGCATGTCCTGGGATTCCTAGGATCCTCAAAATGCAGCACTGCTTCTGTCACTGAAAAATGGGGCCCTGTGTGGGACGGAGGGAGGGTCCATGAGTCCCTGGCCCACCTGACTGAGTATTTCCATGGTCTTAGCAAAGACATACTTACAACTTGAGAATGACAGTTAGCTGTGTTCATGGTGGCATGGCCACTTTTAATGGCCTTGAACTGTCTGAACATAACTGAAGAGGCTCAGGCTGATGCAAATCAGCTATTGAATGATAGTGTTGAAAAATTGGAAAGACAGGTGGCAGTTTTGATGGGAAAAAACCTAATTCCACCATTCTCCTATGGAAGATCAGTAACAACTGTCTGGAGGACCATGGGGGCCCTGTACAAGGGAATCTGTATAAAATGGACTCTGTAAATGAAGGCACTAAAAGGTCAGATTTTGAGGTTCCATTTGGACTAGATCTATTTGAGATCTGACTGATTGTAACCCAAAAATGAAAAAAAAAAAAAAAAAAAAAATGCAGGATAGGCTGGTGGGAGTGCCCTGACCAGTGTCCACCCCCCAAACCCTGCTGCCCATAATACAGCAGCTGAACTGATGGATATAGTTCAGTGGTTTAGACAGAAACCAAGAGAGCATGCCAGCATAGCTGCTCTGGTTATGGGACATGGAGGCAGAAAGTGCTATGGTGAATGGACTGGAAATTTCAAAACTGACATCCATTACTACTAACCCTGCCCTCAGGCAAAGACTTTATGCTCTTGTCTGGAGGGCTTATCGCAATAAAGATTGGCGGATTTGCTGCGTAGACCGGTCAGAACTCAGATCTGCGTTGTGCTTCCTGCGGCACCAAACGCCCAACAGTGGCAGTTCCGCTTATTGGCCAGCAGGTGGCAGCAGAGACCACGGAAAGAACGTCTGCGGGACAGACCCTGGGGATCCGTTCTTTTGATTATAGGGGAAGAACACAAAGATGGAAGAGGAGGGAAGGGGGAAAAAAAAAAGAAAAAAGAAAAAACCAAACCACAGCAAACAAATAAAAACTTCTCCAAACGTAGCAAACGTGAATGTCTGTCAATAAATTAATGAGTAATTAAATTGATATCCCTTTCCCGCCCCCCCCCCCCCCCCCCCCCCAAATTCTGAGATGAAAAAAAACCACTTCTTTTAGAAGAAAACAGAGTAGTAACAACTTCTGTACCTACATTCACCACTCTGAGATCCTGTCTGGGTCTCCCAAGGCTTGTAAATATCCACTGGGTCGGTTCTGATGTCGCGTGATTTGTTGTCAGTTCTCTCATGGTTCTCCGGTCAGTTCTCCGGTGCCAGGATCTGCCACAGGGCATTCTGACCACGGGCATCATGTTTCTACGCTGCCGCCTGCATTTAACAGGCAATGGGACTGCCCAGCATGTGCAAGGCAGCACCTCTTTCACACCACCAGAATGTTTAAGGCTGTTGGGATTGTTGTTAGCGTCCCATTAACACTGAGGCTAGAGATACCCTTAGGATTGACATTACTATTAGCATTACTTTGATGGTGCCCTATCTGGGTCATTTCCAGGGGATGTCAGGAGTAAGGCACAGTGTCAGGAGAAAAAGAACAGACTCTGTTACTTTATAAACGTGATAATAGAGAGAGTTCATTGGAAAAAATACAACTCTTAAATAATGCAAAGCATGCTTCTGATTGGATGCAGGCATCATCTGGGCTCTGATTAATATTACTCTTAAGGTAAAGATTATTGTTACCATAATGATTTTTTTTTTGGATTATGATCAGGGTTAAGGTTCCTTTTGCTACAAACTTCTAGCATCATTTTTGTTGTTGCATTTGGAGTTAGGGACGATTTTAGAATCAGGGTAAGGGTTAGGATTAGAGTTACATTGCTGGTTAATGCTGTTATCTTTACAGCTCCTGTGAGGGTTGGGGTCTGGGTCAGGTGTTTAAAAATGAAATGAAAAAAGAATTAAAAAAATATATTGAAAGCTTCAGATTTCCTTAATCTTTGTGGGAATCATATAATGTGCAACTCAGATCTACCTCTTCGTGCAGTGACTGCCTGTAAATTTGCTGGAGCCTAATATAATATGGCCTTGTGCTTTCCACTAACTCACCTTCATTTCATTTTCATTACATTTGCTTGGTAGTCAGATTTTGGTGTGTGGATATTTTAAAACAATCTGACTGACATTAGCAAAAAATTAAAAATAAAATTAAAAAAAATGCACAACAGCATCGTATCAATTTTTATAGATAAGATAAAGAAGAGCAGTTTCCCTTAGTTTTCTGTGCCTCTTTACTTTCTTACCCTCTCCCCTTGTGTGAGAAACTCTCAAAGTCAAAGATTTCTAGTTAGGCAAAGATGGCAGCGATAGCAGCAGTGCTTATTCATTATTGCAATACTGCGCGCACATCCCCTATTGGCAAGGGAGAAACTGCACACCAGTCAGTGAAATCAATTCTGTTCTGTGCCCTAAACCCACTGCAGGTGATGCTCTCATGGCTCTCATTGGTTGAGCATCTCAGGCTCACAGACTCCTCGAGACTGTGGCTAGGATTCATTTCCATAGAAGGTCAATTACCAACCTCTTGTTTTTAGGTCTGCCTTGTACTTTTCTGCGGACAGAGAAGGGCAATGTTTCCAAAAGTCAGTACATTCATTCTGTCCTGTGCTGGGCTCTACCCACCCTGTATTTATCTTGTGCTTGTCTCAATTCTCCCCATGTCAGAATGCCCCCAGTCTGAACTTAATTCTGTTCAGCAACTTTCTTGGTGGAAGAACTACTTATACAGCTGTTTTACAAGAGGGTTATACATTCAGTTAGGGCCTACACTATGTTCTGAAAATACTGGAAACTTCCACTGCAAAAACACAATCTACCTCTCCCATCTGTGCAGCCTTGCAGACCCAGAGCATGCCAGGTTATTTCTGCTTTCATAGCATTTGCATGCTGTAGGGTGAGCACAAGGTTCTGCTGCTTGATTCTTCTGCAAGAGCTGCCTACCGGTAAATGGTTGCAGGGATGGAGGATGTGACAGAAAGCATTTGTCTCCACAAGAGCAGAGTTACATTCAGTGCAGAGTGTGAGAGTCAGGTTGGTGTGGAAAAGCACTGACACGCTGGGGATGATGCAGTGCTCACATGTCTAACACTCACAGACATTACTGTCAGAAGGATGGTGCTGTGTTGTGCTTCTACCTTTGGCAGCCCCTGGAGAAATGCTATGGCACACAGAACACCTTTGTATTGCACTGACTGCTGCCATGCAGCATGGATTTAACACACCAAATCCAGAGGAGCGTGACTGCATCTAACTGCCCTGAGAAAAACTACTGTAGCTGAAGAGATGAGGAGGCAGCTGCTCATCTGCAGAACAAGCAGTACTGCCAGACATTGGGCCAGGTGAGCACCTCCTGCTGCAGCGTGATGATGACAGGGCTGGAGATGATCTGCAAAGCCAGCTTAAAAGTGGGAGACGTGAGTCAACATGGCAGGAGGACAGAGGTGTTAGGGAGCAGCCAAGGCATCAAAGAGTATCAGAAGGCTTTGAAAAGTATCACAAAGTGACAGCCAGGAAGACTGGGATATATCATGAGCAGCAACCTGGATGCTAGAGATTATTTGCTCCCATACAAAATGGTAGAGATCTTGCTGCAGACATCCCAAAGCCAGGCAAAATGGGAACCCAGAGCTCTGCCTGCACGAACCCCACAGCCATAGCATTGCAAGCTGAGCTGCCTTGCTGTTTGTTGCATTCATCCCAATCCCTGTGATTGAAGACTCAGAATGCAGTCGAGGCGATGACTGAGCATGAGAGTGACTTTATTCAATAAAAGACAGGAGGGCTTGAGAGGTCAAGGGTGAAGATGGGACTCCTCTTGTCAAGATGAGAGTGGCTCAGAGCTGGTGCTGCTGCCTGGTGCCTGGGACTGGCAGCCTGACTCTAAGTCCCCATCTAAGATGCTCAGCTTCACCTCACTGATGCTGCCCTGCTCCTGCATGGTGGTGCTGCTGCTGGGACACTCGGGCTGTGCTTGGGATGGGCAGCACTGCAAAGGCGCTGGGTCACAATCCAGGCAGGTGACTGCTGTGTCTGGCAGGCTCAGGTCAGGAGCTTCAGCAGAGCCAGGAGATATGAGAGCATGAACGTGGATGAGCCCCTTGTGTCCATCCCTGTTACCATGTGGAAGGCTGTCATCCGAATTGCAGCGATTCATGCTTAATAAGAACTCTCCATTGATGGAAAGACACTGCTTGGTTTGGATCTTTGGGGTTGACAAGGGCTCGAATCACCTAGGAAGGCATAGAAACACAAGGGTTAGTTTCAAACATTTGCAAGTTGAATCATGAAAGGTTGTTGATACTTGGTAATAGAGTGGCGGCAGGAAGAAGCAAGTAGGCTTGAAGCAGCATAGCCACTGTCTTGAAAGTGATCCTCATTCAGGTCCAGCTCGTGTGTTGTTTCACTGTAATCTGCTTCTTTGGGTCTACCTAGTGGGCAGCAACACTCGAGCTGTTACTGATATCATTGAAAAGAACTGGAGACAATTGTTCTATTCCTAAGAGCTTCAAGGTGCCTAGAAGCACAAATAGAAACCAGCAGTATTTCATCACTTCACCAAAAGGAAGGTCAAACACCTGAGCTGTGAAGAGCAGTTACAGAACCTATGCATAAGATCACACCAGACATACTTTGTTCTAACAACAGTTATGGCACATAGTCCATTTCCTTCAATATTCCCAAAATGAAATGATGTGGAGCATTACAGGGAAAGAAACACTGCACACAGACACTATGACCCTGATTAGACTCAAGCAGCAGACTTAAAACAAGTCAGAGTTTTTGATTCCAGGATATTTCAGGATCTATCGTGTGAAATTCAGTTACACAACAGTGCCTAGGTGCCTGCGTTTCAAGCAACTTTCAGATCACAGCCATGTAAAATAAAAACAAATTCAGTGCAGAAATAGCAAGCCTGTACCTTAATACTCATGAGATTATCCATTTTTTACAGCACTCTAAGTTCTAAAACTTGCTCATCCCAGTTCACTTCAGCAAGTTCCACCAATTCAAGCAACGCAGTTCTGAGATCCTGTGTATGTTGTGCAGATAGAATTGAACAGTGCAGAAATAATCTCTGACAGCTTTAAGAGCTCTGTTCTGCTTACAAACTCTCAGTCCAAAACTATTCTCAGTTTTAAGGAAATGAACACCTGAAGCAGTTGGATCATCTGCCGCATTCTGCTTCTTGGCATCATGATTAGCACAAAGGGTTTTCTGCTGTCCTGCAGAGATGGACAAAGTCCTGCTTACAAATGGACCAAGTTTCAGTGTACAGCAGAGTTTGTACCAGACTAAAAAGCCATGCCATTCAATTCATGTGCTCAGGTTGTTATGCACTCCGAAAGGAAACAGAACTAACTGTTGGATTCTGAAGGCAATCTGTGGGGTCCTACATTACCTCCTGATTCTGGAAGAGGAAATTCTAATAGCAAATGCAGAACTTTGATCTTTGTAGACATGAGAAGAGCTGGCATTTAGGAACATTCATTTCAGGGAAATCAAATGATGTGTCTGTATTTTTACTACAGATAGTATAGGGAGCAGCCAGTTGAAGAACCAGATACAAAAAATCCAGCCCATTGGCAAGAAAATACTTCTCCTTAAATTCTGTATGCTATCATGGTACAGAATTAGGCTACAGTGCCACATAGGCCAACCAAGTGTAGAACCAAATCCACAAAATACTGGTAGACAAAGCAGCAAAAACAGGGACAATATTCAGCAGACAGGCCTTTCTACCCACAGCTCAGCATGTTCTGCCATCCGAAAAGCAAGGCCTCTTGTCAAGCTCAGCTATTTCCCTTCTCAGTGTATTCTAGCACCACTGATACCCACTGGTATCCTCCTGTAGAGTGCCATCATATTGTCATCATCCAAAGGGAAAACCCACACAGCAGAGCATACAGCACTACACCCATGCTCCAAATATCCGCCTGAAAAACAAAAAGACAAGCTTACAAACCTGAAGCACCTCAAATGGCTTCCTGACAGACTGGATTGTCTGCCCTTGCCAAAGCCCACATATAGCCCATGAAAAGCTGGCTCTTTCCCTCAGGAAATAAAACCTTATCGTCCCAGAGAAAGCATATAACCCTCATTCAATTGCCCTTCCACTCAGCTTAGAGCACTACTAAAACCAGCATCTTCACCTTAGCTCATCACACTGCTGCACTTCCTTTTACAAGGATTTCACTGGCAAAAATGAAATCAAAGCCGTCACAAGGGATTTAGCACAGTTACGTGTTACTGGCTACGAGAGCTGTCAGCACAGTCACCTGTCTGGCTTTGCTGCTGTTCGGTTCTCTTTATGTAGAGGCACAACAAGGTTCAGACACAGTGCAGTTCTCACTTTGACTGTAAAGAAAAAGGAGGCTTGAAAAGCAGTGTGTGGAAAACAAAGAAACAAGAATTAGAACAACAGTGGGGCCATGGCACTTGTAGGAATTGCTCCGCCTTTAACAGCGATTCAAGAAGGATGAGGGCATTCCAAACCAGACCAGTTTGGACAGATTAACAACTGCAAGTAGTGGGTTCCAAAATTCCAGACATGAAATCAAAGCTGGAAAAACTCTTCACATTTTCATCTCTCAATTTTTAGTACATTGTGCATTACAACGGAAACAATTCTTCACATACAACTTGGAAGCTAAAGACAAGTCTGACAAAACAGACTGCACAAAAATGATGGATAATTAACAGAGCAAATTGCTCTTTCAAACACTTAGTAATAGAAAGAGATCTCTGAAGTTGCTGTTCTGTAGAGCACCAAAGCAGTCGCTTGAGGCAGTTCAGGATTAGCCTGAGACGAACCAGCCAGCTGTGAACTGAGACCAATTGCACTTCTTCTATTTTACTTTCATTCTATGTGACCTCACTAAGCAAATATTGTCTAAGACCATGAGTATCACATAAATGTGCAGATCTCAAGCTGCTCACTTATCTAGTACCCTTGGCATGATGCTTTATTTTCCTCAGCTATTCATCTAGATTGTGTCTGTTGATTGTGCAACAACAGCCTGTTGGTCTCGATTACCTGTGAGAGGCTCTAACTTTGGCCAGGAAAAATCATTTGAGGATAAGTAATTATCTGGGACTCAGTAAGGCAGTCTTCCCATGCTTTCATAACAGCAGAGATACACACACACACAAACTCATGGAACCCCACTGCTTTGCACAATCCTGTGCACACTCACATGTGTCATGCACTGATTTCCCAGCCAGTCCTCATGGGGTCTATTACTTAGGACAGGAGTGTAGGGGAGCAGCCAGAAGCTGTTTGCATTCCCTGCTGTCTGCTGGGCAGCTTTGCTGGAGATGCTTGGGTTGCTTTGCTTTTCCTTGGGAGGTGGGAAGGAGCTTTGAATTTGAGGCACATCCCGTGCCAGAGCATCTCGATGGCACGTGTGTGGCACTGATCTGCAGCAGATGAAGGGGAGGAGGTCCCAGCACAGCTCTGCACCATGCTCTGCCACACTGGGCAGCTTGTTCCTGGCTCAGCAGCGCCATCAGACAAGGAGCAGGGAAGGAAATCAAGGATGGGGGGTACCATCAAACGCAGTTAGTGCATGCCTGTGCAAGACAAACAGACCCAGAGCTTGCGGGTTATTCCTGCTTTTGTAGCATTTGTGTGCTGTAGCTGAGCAAAAGGTTCTGCTGCTTGAATCTTCTTCTGCAAGAGCCACCTACCGGTAAATGTCTGCAGGGATGGAGGATGTGACAGAAGCATTTGTCTCCATGACAGCGTAGTTACACTTGGTCTAGAGAGTGAGAGAGGCAGGCAGCACTGCCTGATGTTGGTCAGGGCGAGTTCCTCCTGCCGCAGCACGATGATGGCAGGGCTAGAGATGATCTGCAGGGACAGCTCACAGGTGAGAGCCAGGAATGGACATGGCGGGAGGACAGAGGTGTTAGGGAGCAGCCACGGCATCAAAGAGCATCAAAAGGCCCTGAAAAGCATCACAGCCACAGCCAGGAAGCTTGGGGTTTTCATGAGCAGCATCCAGGATGCTAGAGACTATTTGCTGCCATACACAACGGCAGCAGAGCTCTCGCTGCAGGCATCCCAAAGTCAGGCAAAATGGGAACACACCCAGAGCTCGGCTGCACAAACCCCACAGCCAGAGTGTTGTAAGCTGAGCTGCCTTGCAGTTTCTTGCACTCATCCCAATCTCTGCGAATGAAAACTCGGAATTCAGTCAAGGCGTTGATTGAGCACGAGCGTGCCTTTATTCAATAGGAGAAAGGAGGGGGTGTGAGGTCTGGAGGAAAGATGGGACTCATCCTCTCTTGTAATCATGAGAGCTGCTCAGAGACCGTGCTGTTGCCCGGAGCCTGGGACTCGTGTCCTGATTCTGTGCCCCCCTGCGAGATGCTCAGCTTCTCCTCGGTGATGCTGACCTGAGCCTGCATGGTGGTGCTGCTGTCGGGGCACTCGGGCTGTGCTTGGGCTGGGCTGCACTGCAGAGACATTGAGTCCAGGCTGGTGCCTGAGGTGTCTGGTGGGCTCAGGTCAGCAGCTTCAGTAGGGATGGGATGAATGAAGGCTTCAACGATGATGACCTTCTTCTCTTGATAGCTGATGTTATACGGAAGGCTTTCATCTGAACTGCAGCATTCTGTGCTTAGTAACAACTCTTCATTGATGGAAGATGCGTCATCGTAACATGCCCTGCGTCTTGGGGATATACAAGGGCTCGGGTCACCTAGGAAGGAGCAGATGTACAGCAGTTAGTGTCGAACGTTCACAAGATGAACCATGGAGATTCTTGACATTTGGCTATGTAGTGGTGGTGGGCAGAAGCAAATAGGCTTCTAGCAACAGTGTCACTGTCTTGAAAGTGATCCACGTGCAGGTCCAGCTCTTGTGTTGACAAGAGACTCATTTGGGAAAGACAGGGATCAAGACGGGCTTGAACGCCAGAAGGAGGTACAAGCCCACTGAAAGCATGAATTCTACCTGTGTTGCTGACAAGCAGTGTTTTGTGTTCCATGCACTCACCAGGGAAAAGCCCAACCTGTAATTAGAACAAAAAGACAGGTGAGCATTAGCCCGAGCCCAGAGCCAAAGGGAAGGTCCACTGACAGTGACACAGGGCAACTGTTTGCATCCACCAGCAATCCGTTGCAGGCAGAGCAGCTCCAAGCTGAGATTCCCAACTCTACTGAAGTTGTGCTCTCTAGTCAAAAACGTGTGCCTACCTCAAAGCCACGCTTGCCTCTCCACCAGGGGCTCAGCCTGTTGATATGTCCTCATATCAACAATGCTCACCAGATCTCTGACCTGAAAGAGATTGAAACATCAATCCCAGATTCAGCAAATCTGGTAGGAAAACAAAGCAGAAAGGACTGCCCTCTTCTATGCACGACAACACGGAATGCCTGGAACTGCTTACCTCCAGAGAGAGCTCATCTGGCCCCTGGGTGACGTGGCTCTTAATAACATGGGCTGCCGCAAATGCTGGTACGTTTAAAGATGACATAGCACGCACCAGCTGCGGCTTCTGCATGTTATCAGCCTGCAAAACAGAGAACAGGCCGTGGTCAGGAGCTGAGGACAAACCAGGAGGATTTCAAGGTGAGGAGCACATCTGCAGAGAAAGCTGCAGCAAATGCGCTCCGTCCTTATCAGGAGCACTTCAGAAGGAGCTGCACGTCTCATAGCTCTGGAGCAGCACTTCTTCCCCACCCTTCACTACTCCAAGCAGCTCCAACAAACTTCTCAGAAGAAATCCAGGCCAGCACAGACCTGGCAGACCAGAACCAAGTGCAGCTTGTGGGACGGCAGTGCCCACTCCTTGCTTCCACCCTGCTCCAGCAGGTTAAGGAGTCTGAGCATCACTGGCCTTTGACAACTCAAGACTTTCAGCACCTCATGCCAACATTTCTCACTAAGATACACCTAAGGCATTGAATTCTCTTCTCACTACCTCCTCTCAGTCCTCCCCTAGGAACAGAAACCATTTAGATTCTACAGCAAACTACAGCATCTACCCTGCAAGAGCACACTGAACCACCTGCAACAATGAAACATGGTTTTGGAGAGTGGGTCTGAAAACACGCCTTTAGACAGCTGTCTCCCTGTAGCCAAAAGGAAACCAAGTAGCAAAAGAAGAGTCCAGCCTGAAACATGCCCATGCTACTAGCCCAAGTTTCTCACAGTGAATGCAGAATCCATCCTGTTCTTGAGGTAACAAATGACCAGTGGGTCTCCTCTTGCTCCACCCCTTCTCCTTCAAAGCCAGAAAAAGAAAAACAGGTAGAAGAAAACCCAGACGTACCTTTCCACACAAAGAGCAGAAAGTGGAACAGCAGTTGTCTCCTTCCTGAGACATGGTGGGGAGCATCCCAGAGGAAGCCCAAGTTCTTTGCTTCTCTCCACAGGGACTTCAAGCATTCTTGGCAAGAGCTGCTTTTGTTCTTTCTTCAATTGCTTCCATCACCAGAATCTCCTTTGGAAAAGGAACCCGAATGAAAGAATCAGCAAATGAAAAAGAATGAGCAATAGCCACTTTACCAGCTTTCTCCTAACATGCAATTTAGACCCCCAATTCGGGCAAGGTCTTAAAATCAGCTGGTTACAAGAACTGTCCCAAAATATATCCAGCTTCTGTACAGCTGCTGTTATTTCTGACAGCGAGTGTAATCACAGAATCATAGAATGGCCCGGGTTGGAAGGGACCTCAAGGATCATGAAGATCAATCACCTCCCTGTCCCTGCTGGCCATCCCCTCTTCTGATGGAGCCCAGGGGACCATTTGCTCTCTGAGCTGCAAGAGCACGCTGATGGCTCACGTTCTGTTTTTCATCCACCAGGACCCCCAGGTCCTTCTCTGCGGGGCTTCTCTTAAGGACTGCTCCTCCCAGTCTGTAGAAATGCCTGGGATTCCTCCAGCCCAAGTGCAAAACCTTGCACTTTGCTGTGTTCAACCTCATTAGATTCACGTAGGCCAACCTCTCGGTTGAGCTCCCTCTGAATGGCATCCCTTCCTTCCACTGCGTCAGCCGCACCACTCAGCAAACAGCAGAGGGTGCACTCCATTGCATCATTGGTGTCTCTGATATCCATGTAAAAAAGCACTGGTCCCAAGACAGACTCCTGGATGACACCACTTGTTATCGGCCTCCACCTGGACATCAAACCATGAATCACCACCCTCTGTCCTCTACAAAACCTCTTTGTCTTCTACTCCTGCTGCAGCTGCAATGGCTGCACCAGCATGACTCACGTTTGACAATCCTCCAGCTCTGGCCTAGCCATGCACAGCAGCAGTCCGTCTCCCTCCCAGCTCACTCACCAGTGTGCTGCTGTGCCCCAAATTCAGTGCAGTAGCACTGAGAGCAGGCAGCACCCATCACCCTCCTCTAACTCTCTCTGCCAGCTGCGATGAGGACTGACACAGCACGCCCACCCCAGCCCAGCGTTTCTGCTGAGACACCTCCCAGCAACCACCCAGCACCAATCCCAGTTGCTGCAAGCTGTCTGAGAGCCTGCTGGAGTGCACTGACAATAACTTTGTGGGTCAAGTATTAAGCACACCAAGCAGAAGGGAAGCATTACTGGACATGGTGCACAGCAGGGGTTAAGACTGGAGGTGGTCAGGGCTGTAGTGACCATGCCCTCCTAGAGTTCCTCATCTCAAGGAATGCAGGCCTGGCAAAAAGCAAAGTCAGGATCCTGAGCTTCAGGAGAGTCAGCTGCAGGCTGTTCAAAGAATTCTTGCATGAGAGACACTGGAAAACTGTTTTTAGGGGTAAAGGAATGGAAAAGAGATGGTAACTTTCTCAGAAAACCTTACTCAGAGCTGGAGCTCTGAGCTCCATCCCGACCACATGAAACACAGTAGAGGAGGCAGGAAAGCAGCATGGCTGAACCTGCTGGTTACAGGGAGCAACAAGAAGGAAATGGAGAAACAGCGGAAACGGAGACATGCAGCCTGGTCGCTTTGGTGGCCTTCTACAGTGGAGTGACAGCATCAGTAGGGAAAGGAAAAGCAACTGACATCACTCAGCCAGACTTTTGCAAGGCCTTCGATGTTGAGCAAGTTTCCTGTTAGAACTCAGTGTGAACAAATCTACCACTGAGCAACACCCTGAGCCCCCACTCACCTCAGCAGAGGTCAGCCTGCACCCCAGCCTTCCGCCTATTCTGCTCCATTGATGGAAGCACACCGGGCATCATTGCTACTCACCCGACCAATGATGATAGGGGCAGAAAAGGGAATTCCTCTTTACCTTTCAGATGAAAAATTGATGACTGTGTGGAATCTTCCCAGTACAGCTGTGGGGCCTTCCTTTACTTGTATCCTGCTGCTCCGTGTCACAGTGGGAGAGCTGCTCTGGCCTCTCCTCTCAGCCTGTGCCTCCTGCAGTGTGAGCAGCTTTGTGGATAGAGGAGACACCCACACAGACTTGGGCCTGGATAGAGAACTGTGCCCTACAACATAGGTACATTTACATCACGCTCTTTTCCTTGTGTGTGAGCAATCCTTGCTCTTTTCAGATGGTACTATGAGCGTGTGACACCCCAAACACATATTTAGCATCTGTCCATATCATTAAGGCTCTCGTCAAGGCAGTTATTTCAGCCTTCTGAGGGGTAGTCCCCATGGCTGATGGTTGTGCTTCCATTCCCTGCTCAGTAGCAGTTACTGCATGTCCTGCCTTAAAGCCTCCTTGTCTCACAAAACTGCAGCTGCTGGTAAATCAGGCGTCTTCTGCATCTTCTAAGGGTTCGTCCTTCAGCTCCAACCGACTGGATGTAATGTGCAGCATCAGTTGTTTCAAAGCAGTGATGTCATCCTGGTTCTCCACCAGGGGAGTTCCGCTAAGGAAAGATACTGGGTTGGCAATAGTAGTTACAATTATTTCTATATCACCCTGCTCTACCAGGATGGCCTGGTATTTCGGGAATCTTTGGGGTGAACAGATGCCATTCAGAGGGACCTTGACAGGCTGGAAAGCTGGGCTCGGGTGAACCTAATGAGGTTCAACACAGCAAAGTGCAAGGTTTTGCACTTGGGCCGGAAGAACCCCAGGCACCTGTACAGGCTGGGAGGAGTTGTCCTTGAGAGCAGCTCGGCTGAAAAAGACCTAGGGGTCCTGATAGATGAGAAACTTAACATGAGCCAGCAGTGCGCTCTGGCAGCCCGGAAAGCAAATGGGATCCTGGGCTCCATCAGGAGAGGGGTGGTCAGCAGGGATAGGGAGGTGATCGTCCCTCTCTACTCTGCTCTTGTGAGGCCCCATCTGGAGTACTGTGTCCAGGTGCGGAGCCCTCAGTACAAAAAAGATATGGAGATTTTGGAAAGGGTCCAGAGGAGGGACAGGAAGATGATCAGGGGGCTGGAGCACCTCCCCTATGAGGACAGGCTGAGGGAGTTGGGTTTGTTCAGCCTGGAGAAGAGAAGGTTGCGGGGTGACCTCATTGCAGCCTTTCAGTACCTGAAGGGAACTTACTCCCAGGAGGGGAGTAAACTCTTCGAAAGGGCTGATAATAGCAGGACTAGGGGAAATGGTTTTAAGTTGAAGGAGGGAAGATTTAGGTTGGATGTTAGGGGAAAGTTCTTTACTAGAAGGGTGGTTAGGTCCTGGAACAGGCTGCCCAGTGAGGTTGTGGATGCCCCGTCCTTGGAGGTGTTCAAGACCAGGTTGGACGGGGCCCTGGGCAACCTGATCTAGTAAATGTGTATGTTTGGTGGCCCTGCTAGGCAGGGGGGTTGGAACTACATGATCCTTGAGGTCCCTTCCAACCCGGGTAATTCTGTGATTCTGTGATTCTGTGGGGTGAAAGCCAATGTCCCCCTTTTGCCTCCAATACAGTAAACACTGCATGAGATATTAAAACTGGTATCCTTTGGCCCAGTGTAGATTGATGGGCTTCTTGAATATTGAGCACCAGTGCACCCTGGATATCCCTTACTCACTTCAAGCTGTTTCAAGTTTACCATCAGTCCGTAGCTGTGTATCCATGGTTGGCACCCTCCTGTCATTCCTGGCAACGTATGGAGTTCCTTGGCAGTTTGCAGCTCAGGGGTTGAGCAGATGGCTTCTTTCTTGGCAGTCCTTAAGGTTCAAAGTCCAGCTGTCATCTCCTATCCCAAATACGTCACTTGCTGCTGAGTTAGTTGTGCTTTCTGTAAACCAAGAAACTCAGCAAACTCTCAGTCTATTGTACACAGTCCTTTTTTTGCTGTGGCACCCACGTGCTCCAGTAAAGTTCCACCCTAGGATGGAGGATCCCAGGTCTCAGGCTCACGAGTTGACCAGTTCTCAACAATCATTTAGCTGTTCTCACAACCCTGGGTAACACTGTCCAGGTTCACTGAGTCTCTTCTCCCTCTATTAGGGAGAACAGATACACGCAAGTACTCGTATGCTATCATGAGGAATTCAGTAGGTTACATTTAATTTAGAAGCATGATGCAATCAAAAGCTCGCTTAAATAAAAGCATACCCTTTTCTTTCACTCAAAATAATAGCCCAGAAAAAAATAAAAACAAAACAAAACTCTCATCATAATTGTTAAAGAAATTATCTACTAAATCTCGATGGAGAGTGGAGACACATGCTAGTTTTAGGAACACAGCACTTATCTCATTATCTGAATGCATCTCAAGGCATGCTCCTTGTGAAACTGTGAGAACTTCTATCATTAACAGACGTGTACCATGCCCTGATATATGGTTAAACCGCTTGCAGTGCACTGTCAGATGTACAGGATGGCAGCTGTATGTGCTGTGACCAAATAAACCCCACACTGAAACCTTTCAGAATTTTAGGACCTACAAGTACTGCATTCATATTAAAAGTAAAAAATTCCTAAGCTACACATGTTCTAGGTTTCCATTTGTTAGATACAACATACCTTTGGAAGTAGGCGCCTAAAAAGATATGCCTTCTACTTGCTTCTCTGTCTGGCTCTTCGAAAAGAAGGCCTTTGGAGCAGGAAATGCAAAGGGCAGCTCATTTCTTAACACTGACTCTGCATCAACATTCTCTGTGTTTGCACGCTTCTTAGATGCCACTTTTCTTGTCACTGGAGTTGACAGTGTGAATTCCATATCACCCAGTTGAGTATCATGCCTCGAATGGTGCCAGAGACGGAACAAAAGGTTTTCTGATCACAGCCGGAGAAGTTACTGTCAAAGAAATTCTAACAGCTGAGAAGGTCAGACACAATGCTTATAAAAATATCATACATTATTTGGCTATTGAACAAAACAGTTGAAAACTCTGATTCTCTCCTAGAATAAGTTCGTTTCTTATAGACTGTCAAACACCATTTTTTTATTTGTTCATCTCAATTCTCCATTGAGGATTAACCCTCACCAGCTTATCTAAACATAAATATGAATTATCACTTGGTTTAGTTAAAAATTTGAATAATATCACAGTGGATTTTGTTGTCCAACACAGTAAGATTGAATTTCTTTCGGTACCTTTCAACCTCTGCCTACCTCCAGCCTAACTCCAGAATCTTATTAACTGTGCCTTATCGCTTCCCATTGTGTTTTAAAATCCTCACTGACTCCTTTACTTGTTCCCTTGCTTGCTGTTTCTGTGCAAACCAAACACTGGAGTTAGGGATCACGTCAAACCAACCATGGCCTACAGGTAGAAGGCAACAAAATTTATGCTTAACATACTTCTTTGCTCTATCTTTATCTTCCTTTGGTCAAGGTCCACTAGATACTTAAATATGGAGTAAGCACTAGATACAATGAGAAGCAGATTTCTAGATTAAGAGCTGTATTTTTTCTGTAAGAAACTAGCTGTACATCTTCACACACCTGCTTTGTTTTCTGAGTATTTAGATCGAGTGGAGATTCTTCAAACACTGAAGCTACATCAGAAAATTCCATGGATCCAAACGCATCTGGCACATGGCTGCAGTCTGGCACATCTTCATATGCCAGAGCCTTTTCAGACAGAAATGTTCCACCGAGATTCTTTTGCAGAATTAGAAGGAAGATTTCATCAGAAGATTTCACCACTAAAGTCTAAATAAGATTGGTTTGCAAGTTCCAAACTATGGCTAACAGCTAATGGAAGTCCACAGGCCAGCAGCAACAACTTTTATATTATGTTCTTAATATTCTAATTGTTGATATGACGTTCATATAAAGAGCAGAAGGGAAATTACTCTTAGAGCTCAAGTCATCTTTCACAGCCTGCGTCAACAAGAGCAGCACCTCATAGCCTTTGGTTTCAAGACCTGGACCACAAGCTAGCTAATGATTTTACACAGAATTCCAGAGTTCAAGTCACTGTTTACATTAGGGCTGAAATTGTACTGAAAGCCTTCAAGTTCATCACACTTAATTATCACTGGCACCACACATAACTCCACGTTACATATGTGATCACACGCAACCTGGCAACTTCAGACAATTCCCAAAGCACTCCACTTGCACTTGGCTACTAAAGTACAGAAAAAGGAATTAACATCAGAAATAGCTGCAGTCAAAACCATCTAAGAATCCAAGTCTCCAGGAAACAAGGAAAGCAAATCCTCTCCAGGACTGTGTTCTAAAAGGAAACAGATCAGAAAGGTGAGTTCTTCCCCCCTTTGACCACCCACTCATGTAACGTCCATGTCATTTCTAAGTATGCTGCCCAGACCAAGACTGAGGATGCTTCAGAAGAAGACCTTCCCTGCTAAGCCAAACAGAACAAGTAAGGTACCAAAATATGTAGAGCCAAACGAGGAAAGGTGCTCTAAGAAGGTAAGCATCACAAGAGACCAACAGGAATACTTACACAATCCAAACAATGCACAGTTTCTGTTCCACAAGCTGCCAAGAGGAATGTGTGCAGTACTCACAGCGCACCATGTACACTGCTTACTGCAGTCATACTGCTTCGTAGGACCAGCCCAACTTACTAAAACACTTTAATGAGCAATCCGAACTGTCTGGATCAGCACGGTTCACTTGGAAGGGACCTTCACAGATAAACCTGAAGAGGTGAGGCGACTGCACTATCTAAACCTTAAAGCATATAGGACCTTAAAGCATAAGCTTAAAGCACAGAAGCATGACCAGCAGGTCGAGGGAGGTGGTGCTGCCCCTCCACACTCCTCTCATTGAAACCCCATCTGGAGCACTGCACGCAGTTCTGGAGCCCTCAACACAAGAAGGACTTGGAGATGTTCAGGCAGGTCCAGAGGAGGGCCATGAAGGTGATCAGAGAGGGCTGAAAGCACCTCTACTATGTGCACAGGCTGAGAGAGATGGGGCTCTTCAGCCTGGAGAAGACTCCAAGGAGACCTTAGAGTGGCCTTCCAGTATCTGAAGAGGGCCTACAGGGAAGGCTGGGGAGGGACTTTTCATAAGGGCAGGTAGCAACAGAATGATGGGAAATGGCTTTACATGGGAAGAAGGTAGATTAGGATTGGATATTAGGAAGAAATGCTTTACTGTGGGTGTGGTGAGACACTGGAGCAGGTTGCCCAGCAAGGCTCCAATATGATTGCTTTGCAAGTTCCAAACTATGGCTAACAGCTAATGGAAGTCCTCAGTCCAGCAGCACAAACTTTTATATTATCTTCTTAATATTCTAATTGTGGATTTGACGTTCATATAAAGAGCAGAAGGGAAATTACTCTTAGAGCTCAAGTCATCTTTCACAGCCTGCGTCAACAAGAGCAGCACCTCACAGCCTTTGGTTTGAAGACCCGGACCACAAGCTAGCTAATGATTTTACACAGAATTCCAGAGTTCAAGTCATTGTTTATGTTAGGGCTGCAATTCTACTGAAAGCCTTCCAGATCATCACACTTCATTATCAATGGCACCACAGATACCTCACAAAGAAGCATTATGACACCACAAAGGGGCATTATGACGTCAGAAAGGGCATTATGACATCACAAAGGGCATTATGAATCACAAAGGAGCATTATGACATCACAAAGGAGCATTATGACGTCTCAAAGGGCATTATGACGTCACAAAGGGCGTTATGACACCACAAAGAAGCATTATGACATCACAAAGAAGCATTATGACACCACAAAGAAGCATTATGACATCACAAAGGGGAATTATGACGTCAAAAAGGGTCATTATGACGTCTGAAAGGGGCATTGTGATGTCACAAAGGGGTGTTATGACATCACAAAGGGGTATTGTGACATCACAAAAGAGCATTAAGACATCACAAAGGGGAATTAAGACGTCACAAAGGGCATTATGACGTCACAAAGAGGCATTATCACGTCACAAAGAGGCATTATGAAAACAAAGGAGCCTTATGACGTCTCAAATGGCATTATGACATCACAAAGGGCATTATGACGTCACAAAGGGGCATTAAGACATCACAATGGGTCATTATGACGTCAGAAAGGGGCATTATGGCATCAGAAAGGTGCATTATGATGTCACAAAGGGTGTTATGATGTCACAAAGGGGCATTATGATGTCACAAAGGGGCGCTGGGAAAAGATCTCTGTGTGGAGATTGCTTCTACTAGAGGTAGTTCTATAAGACTGTTATATAGAGCTGTGCAGGGGCTGTAAATCTGTCTGCAGAGGGTGATGATCAGTTCCAAGTGTCTGCAGTCAATGCTCATGGACAGAGCCCATCCAACCTGGCCTTGAATGCCTGCAGGCCTTGAATGGGGCATCCACAGCCTCCTTGGGCAACCTGTTCCAGTGTGTCACCACCCTCTGAGCAAAAAACATCTACCTAAGATCCAACCTATACCTCCCCAGTCTCAGTTTTAAACCATTCCCCCTTGTCCTATCATTATCCACCCTCATAAACAGCCATTTCCCCTCCTGTTTATACGCTCCCTTCAAGTACTCAAAGGCCACAATGAGGTCTCCCCACAGCCTTCCATTCTCCAGGCTAAACAAGCCCAGATCCCTCCACCTTTCCTCATAGGAGAGCTGCTCCAGCCCTCTGATCATCACAGTGGCCCTCCTCTGGACCCCCCCCAACAGCTCCACATCCTTCCCAGGCCTGGACACAGTGCTGCAAATATGGCCTCACAAGAGCTGAGCAGGAGTGGACAATCACCTCCCTCTCCTGCTGGCCACCCCTTTTTCAGTGCAGCCCAGAACACACATGGATCTATCTTTTCCATACGGATATTCCCATCTGTGTACATATATATACCACACCTACACCCCCACAATCTGCTACAACTCCATAGAATTTTCAAGGTTGGAAAAGACCTGGATGATCTTATGATCTTATGATCTCAGATCTTATGATCTGGATGATCTTATGATCATCCAGTCCAACCATCACCAATACTTCCCAGTTAAATCACATCCCTCAACACAACACCCAAACTTTTTGTGAACTTCCCAGGGTTGGTGACTCTACATGAGAGAAAAGGGCACTCAGATAAGGGATTCTGCATTTGCTATTAGCAGAGGTGGGATGAGACCGAGCACTGCCCCAGCTCCTGGGATAATGCAGAAGGGCTGAGACCTTCCAGCTGCTTCCACCCAGGGTCACACAGCAAAGCCGACCCTGCAGGAGTCTGCATCATTCTTTGCATGGCATTGCTAAGAGGAAGATCCCCCCCCTACCCTTGGCTCTACACTCCAGCTGCTGTCTGCCATCTGTAAAGCCACCACAGCTCTCCTACTGGAGTTCCCATCTGCACAGTGACAGCTTGGTTTCTTCTTACTGTCAAAGCAGCCACAGCCTCAGTGCTTCTCAAATCTCCCCTTTTCAGCTGATTTCCTCTTTCTTGTGGCTGGGCAATTCCTCCCTCTCACAGTCATCCCTCTGCCCCACTCTGTGCCCACAGACCCAGAGAGGGCACACAGAGCCAGCCCTGTCCCAGCTGCTGCTGCTTCACATCTGACAGTCTCAGGAGCTGAGATCCAGGCCGAGACAGCAATGCCCAGACATGGTTTGTAGGACGTTTGTGATAGGAAATAGGGAGGCTTGTGATTAAACCTGCCCCCTAAGAAGGAAGGCAATGCTGCCTGCAGCCCCAGCAGGCATTACAAAACATCCCCATTTACAGGAGGGTTTTAAATAGCACAATTCAGGAACTACAACTGCACAAATTCCCGCATGCCCTGGAATAAGTTTGGGAATGGACAAGGTTCTACCACCTGTGCAATGCCATAGAAATAACAACCATCCACCTGTAAACCTCCATCCTCTCCCCTGCTGCACAAAGGGAAGCTCAACAGCAGTGCACAAATGTCCCAGCAATGTCTGAGCACTGCTCTGTGCATCCCAACCTGCTCATCCCATCCACTCCTGGCTGGGCAGCAGGATTGGGGTGGCACATTGCAATGGGCACAGAGGAACATGGAAGCCCCACACATGTGAGGAAGGGGCTGGCTGTGCTCCACACTCACGTTATCAGACGTGATTTGCCCTTCTGTGGGGAGCCTCTGCTCTTTCCCAGCTCATCCTCCAGCGTCTGGGACTCCAGGATCTCATTCAGGCTGTTGTTGGCTGCGGGGCAGCTCCATGAAGAGCCTCCCCTCCACCGACCGGCACACAACAGCCGCTCCCGCGCACTGCGGCTCAGCCAATCGGAGCCGGCGGAGCTGCCGCTGCCCGATGGGACCCCCCCCCCCACATATTGACCCCCCAGACGAGGAAGAGGAGGAGGAGAGCGACGAGGAGCTGCCGCAGGAGCTGACGTTGGGGCGGGGGGGCAACGCGGGGGGGGGGTCGGCAGTGGGGGGTGGGGGAGGGGGTGGGGCAGCATTACCCCCGGACCCCGTGGACCCCCCCCAGCCAAAGTGCTGCTCTCCGACCCCCGCGGGCTCTTTGTGCAGCCGCTGCCCTCCAGTTATAGGACCCCCCCCCCCATATTGCGCTTTGCTCACCCCCACCTCCGGAACCCCCCCCCACTCACCACATTGCCCCCTCCCCCCCCGGGTGGGGTTATGGGGGGTGGGGTGGGGTCGACGATGTGCCGTAAGCCGCGCCGGGGTCGTGTGACAAACCCCCCCCCCATCAAGATGAATGGGGCGCTGTCGGGGGGGGGCTCAGCTGTAAGGATAAAGCGGGGGGGTTAATGACGGGGGGGGGCAGTGCTATAGGGAACGCAACTAATCTAAGCCCCCCCCCCCCCCACATTAACACCCCATTGTGTGTGGGGGTGGTGGGGGTGGGGCACACAATAACCCCCCCAAAGGCCAAACAGCCCCAACACCCCCCCTCAAAGCCGCTGACTTACGCTGTGCCCCCCCTGCATGAAGGGCCCCCCCCCATCGATTGAGCCCCCCCCAATCCCATCTATAGTTGAGAGCTATGCTTTTTGTAACCCCCCCCTTCTAAAGCCCCCCCCCCCCACAATGTTGTGCACGATGTGCTGCCCCCCATGAGCCCCTGACCCCCCCCCTTAAAAGATGGGGTGGGGGGGGTGGTCTCGGACCCCCCCTCCTTTAAACGATGGGGTGGGGGGGCGGATTGTCACTGCCCCCCAACACCAAAATGGACACCCCCCTTTTAAAGGATGGGGTGGGGATGGGGGGGTGGGGGGTGAAGGTGATCTCGCCCCCCCCCCCATTAAAACGGACCCCCCACCCCTTTAATGGATGGGTGGGGGTCGGTTACGGGCCCCCCCGGCGCTGTGTGTGTATGTGCCCCCCCCCCGTTTTGCTCCCCCCGTGGCGCAGTGTGCTGGGAAAGGATCTCTGTGTGGAGATTGCTTCTACTAGAGGTAGTTCTATAAGACTGTTATATAGAGCTGTGCAGGGCCTGTAAAGAGAGTTGAGGGGGACTCTAGTGGGCATATGGGGCTGTGGTGGGCAATAGGAGGACTAGGGGCTCTAAGCTACCAAGCTGCTTGCTGGAAAGGAAAAGAAAATAAAACTACAAGAAAAAGGGAAATCATTTCTTCCTGAAAATAGGAAGAATTATAGATCTGACATGAAATTTGAGTGAAGCTCCTGATTTTATGAAGCTATTCCCATTATTTTCTTGGTGCTGTGTTTCCCAAATGAGTGGTTTCTGGCTCTGCTGCAGCACCAGTCTGCATGTGAACATCAACTCTGTTCACCATCTGGGAAGATTAGGACTTCCCTTCTCCTACCAGCACCACTGAATTACAGTTACTCAGTGGTTAAACAAAGGAATCCTTAAAGAAGGGTTTACAGCTGTCCTGTTGTCTGAAGTGCTTGGGGCATTCTGATGCTATTAAGCTCTATGTATTAACAAGTTAAAAAAGAAAAGGTAGGCATCTGATTGTTGTGACAGTTTCTAAGCGATTTGGAAAGCTGTACCACCCAACCACTCCTTCTATTTGATGGAGGTGACAAAGCTCAGTTTAATTTCTGACTGCTGTTTAAATTCTGAAGCTCGAGCTGGTTCCTGGAGCAGAAAAAGCTCGGAAGCTGTCCCTCCTACAAGCAGGCACCTCTGAGCAAAATATGACATCTCAGTTTCTGATGGTAAGGTCAGGAGATCTGATTCCAGCATCTAGCTTTTGGCTTGATACTGTGTTAGTGGGACCTTTGGCATCTAGCACTTAATGATCTTGAAGGTTTCTTCCAACCCAAGCCCTCCCATGATCCTATGATTCTGTGATTTCATTCAGGTTTATTGAGATGAGTTCTCCTGAATGTGCTGTTCTCCATATGATTATAATTGGAGTCCAGATGGGTGACTGAAACCAGACACCAAACTTTCTGATGGCCAAAATTAAATGAAATCAATCCTTTACTGTGTCAGTAGTCTGTAACTAGAGCCCATCAGGTAATTCCCAGCCTCCTGCCTGTATCAGTGGCTGCACACAGTGAAAAAGTCTGATGGGATTTTAACCTCTAAAATGTTCCAAAGCAACCAGAGGGTGAATATATTCACTATGCAAATACCTGCAGGAATAAGCTTGTCATGTATGTCCTCAGGTACCACAGTAGTTAATGGTGGGACTCAGTAGGTCATGCTGAAAGTTGAGTCTGCTGATTTTGAAGGTCTTTTGAAGGTCTTTTCCAGCCTACATGACCTTATGCTAATATTTCTGAAATTTATTTCTGTTCAGCTCCCAGAAAACCTCCCACCCAGCCCCCAACTGACCCCGTGGTGAAAAATAAAACAGAAACCTCAGTGACGCTGGCATGGTCCCCTCCGAAGATGCACCGCCCCATTCCAGTCGATGGCTACATTGTGGAATGCAAGAAACTAACTGGCTTCACCTGGGTGAGGTGCCACGAGTCTCATGTCCCCGTCCCAGAGTTCACGGTGAGCAATCTGTCTGAAGAGGCTGATGATCAGTTCCGAGTGTCTGCAGTCAATGCGCATGGACAGAGCCCGTCTCTGGAATTCCCAGGGAGCGTGCACCTTGGTAAGCACAAAAACCCCAATGGAAATGGGTCAGTGTGTGCTGAGCAGCTGTGTTGGTTCCCTAAAGATGCTTCCTTTGACTTTAAGGTTAGCAGTGCATTAACACACCAAAGGCTTTCCTTTATTCCTAGTTCTCCTATCTCCTATCAACCTCCAGCTACCACTAAAGTGATACGAGTTGTTTCTGTGACAGAGACATGAATATCCTTATCTTTTGATATCTCACATGTGCAAGAGGCAGAACTTTCTGTAACAGATCTTAAGCACAGAAGTGCTTCTTCTAGCACTCATGCAAAGGGAGAAGTAGAAATGTACCTATGATTTAATCTTCCATCTCTAAATGAGATACCAGACTTGCATCTAAAGAGCATTAAGACATACATGTTCTTCCTCAGACCCAGTCCTGGCTGTGAAATCCCCCCTAACAACTGGTGAAGCTGTACCTGGAGGGGATGCCATGTTTACTATTGACCTTACAACAATGTGCAAGCATGCCAGCTGATGAATGTCTGCAGTTCACAGCTATTGGCCAGTGCATTCAGTCACCAGGTTTACCACTGCATGACCATAGAGCAGTACTTTCAGCTGCAGGTTCAGACAGCCTTTCTGATTGCACTGGAATAGTTTAGAAGTAGGGGAGCAATCATTCCAATAATATCTCTATCAATCAGCTTTGCATGACAAAGTAGAACAAATAAACATTCATGATGGGAGGACCTGTTTGTCATTGGGTGGAAACCTCTGCAGAAGCATGTTTAGAGCATTATTAATCAGTAGAAGGAGATGTTTGGTTGATTTTTACTTAGTAAATCCAGCAAGAAGACCAAATGAAATATCGTGAATTGCTCAGCACTGACACAATGATGAGTGCAGGAACAGAAGGTGATACTTTTTCAGAGATGTTGCAGCAAACATTGACCACGTTAGCCTGATATAAATTGAAATAACGAGGCCTTTGCTCCTGACAGGTGCTGCAGTGAGATTTACCAAGAAGAGCAAAGATGTAGAAAAGATCTGCGCTTGGCTGCGTGAGGAAGCCAAACTGCAGGCTGAGCTTTCAGACACAGGCGCTACTGTGGAGTGGATGAAGGATGGGAAGGAGCTCAAGGCCAGTGAAAATTATGAACTGCAAATTGTGGGGAAGAAACACACCCTGAAAATTCACAACGACTCAATGGATGATGCTGCAAGTTATCAGTGCATCTGTGAGGGGGATAAAATGCTCTATCAGCTTTCAGTGAAAGGTATGTGACAGTCTGGGCTGTCCTCTTCCTGCCCAGGGCCAGCAGACTGCATTCACCTGACTCCCCGACAGTCCAGCTGTTGTCAGACAGCATCTGGGGTGTTTTCAGTGGCTGTTTTGACTTGAACTGGCCAATCTGCTTTGTAGAGCCATTTGATTTCTGTGTTCTGTCCTGTGATTCGTCCCTAAGATATAGAGGAAATCAAGGGAAAGACAGGAAAAAGAGCATCCCAGCCTTCCTGCTCTTCTGTCAGGGTGGCCACAAGAGATGATGTCAACATCTCTTTTTGTAGCAGTGATCCCAAATGTAGAAAACACCTGTGAAGAGTCACAGGGACTAAATTGATGGAGAGCAGAACTTCCTGTCAAGGCTTGTCAGCTAGTCTTAATTTTGCTTTTCTTCTCTCTCTTTGTCATGTTAGCATAATATTTCATACTGGCAGGTCTGCCCATAGAATTAACTGGCACAGGCTGCCCAGGTAAGTGGTGGGATCCCTGGAGGTGTTCAGGAGCTGTCAAGATGTGGCCCTGATGGATGTTATCAGGGGGCATGGTGGGGTGGGTTGGGGTTGGAATCAAAGGAGGACCCCCATGTATTTCATCGGGAAGCACTACTGGTAATAAGACCTTTGGAGCAAATCCTGGTAGGGCCACGCTCAGCTGGTCCAGTCTGGAGGCTGTTTCTCCTTACTGCAGTATCTGCAGTGAAAACCAGCAGCTGCTTTTGTGTGGTTGGGCTCACATCCAGCAGTGGTGACGGGACTACAATGAAAAGAGACAGTTCCTGAAAAAATGAATGAAATTTGACTGTATGATAGGATGGAGTTAAATGTATTGACAGGATCTCAGTCATCCCAGTGTCCATCAGCTGGCTCTCGAGCTCCTAAATACAGGCATTCTGTAGAACGTTGTTGAATTTGTATTATACATGCGTGTTCTTGGAACTGCAGAACAAATGCATGCATAATCCAGACTTTGATTTTAGCAGCTCTGACTGCGCTGTCTCAACAGACCCAACTCAGTTGTGTGCGCTGTTTTGAAATGATATGTTAACAAGAAGTTGGAAAACAAGCTCAATTACCCTCAGTAAAATAGGACCATGGCCTTAGGCTTAAACTTTTGGCTAAGACAGTGGTGAGATTTTGAATCTTTGAAGTCAATTATTCCACTGTGTGTTAATAGGGGCCAGTTTTATCATCTAACTTTTGCACTCCAATTAATTTCCATAAAGGAATTCTGTTTTTCTTTTCAGTCCTAAGTGATATCTCTATCTTTTAGGCTTGATTTGTTTGCCAGGGGGTTACAGTGCAGTAATAGATACCCCCTCCATTGATTTCCTTCTAGTTTGCTTGTTCCAATTCTTTCCTCAGTTTTCCTATTTTAGACATTTTCTTGAAGCCTTGGGCTTCTTCCTTTGGCTCTGTCCCCTGTACAGTGTACGTCCTTCAACTTGTGGAGATAAGGTAATCTGGTACGTGGTTTATAAAAGCTGCCAATTTGCCAGCTTCTGAATTAGAATCTAGCAATTAGAACTAGGATTAAACGTGCACGTTTGATCTTATGATAAATGAATGCCTCATGGTCACCAATGTCCCTGCAGTTCTTTACCATCATATGTATTTTGTGTCTTCATATTTTGTTTCAGCACTGGCAAACTTCGTAATCAAAGAGACAAGTGGAGGAGTAATCAGGGCCGTTGCTGGAAAACAAGCTGAATTTGTTTCTGAGACCTCTGAAGCCAATGTCATGGTGAAGTGGTACAAAAATGGCAAAGAAATCAAGACCAGTAAGAAATTCACAATGGAAGATAAAGGGAAACTGCATAAGCTTGTGGCTTCAGCTGTAACGAAAGAAGACGAGGGAACATACATCTACACAATTGGAGATGACACTCTGATTTTTGATTGGAAAGTCTCAGGTAAGTTTGTGAGGCAAACATAGGATCACAATCCATGTAAAGCACTTCAGACTTAATTCATTTTATTTGTCCAACGCTGTGGGTTTCCAGTATTTAGGACAAAGATTGCATAGCTCTATTGAAGCAATTCTGACCTTCCTGTTGTCCCTATGCAAATCCACAGTATGAGCAAATAATGTAACTGTGTTGTGATGAATTCAAGACAGCCTTAGCTCCAGCTGGGGCTGGAGTCACGACTTGAGCCCTGACATCTGGGCTTCATTCATCTAGTTCATGTATTGCCTCAGCACTTACATCATCTTTAAACCTATGACTGAAATGGTCCTAAGTTATTAGCATGGGAATCCTGTCTCCTCTTTGGACAAATTAAACTCCACATTTGGAGAGTTGAGTGTCTCCTGCTGTACCCGAAGGACATTGTGATCTCTGAGGTGTCTCCCTGAGGTGCTGTAAGCACAGCCATTAGCTCATAGTGCAAGTAAAGCACTGTTAGGTCAAGCCTGGAGGAGTAATGCTTGTCACTGACATGTTCCTGTTCAGGGTGGAGCTGGAGGGTAAAATAACACAAGAAATTGTCATTGAAATTCAATATCTGTGAAATTCAGCTGGTTGCATTCACAGAACCTGGCGTTAAGATCTGTTTTCTGTTTTATATCTTGAGCCTATTTTCCATAACCCAGTCCTCATTTATGAACTGAAGCTCTACTGAAAGCCTTTCGCTGTGTATGCTCATGCTGCAGTGCAGCGCTTGTGACCTTTAACAGCACATTCACGTTCCTCTGATCACAGGATCCTTACGGTTGATTAAGACCCTCTAGTCTGAGTGCTCACCCATCACCACCGTGATGCTCACCATCAGCTTAGCTAAAAACTCAGCAGAGATGATAGATCAAGCACAACACTGGATTTGGGGTGGCTAGAGATTCCTAAGATATTGAAGGATTGCTTGCAGGTGGTGTTGGTTCAGGTATTCACCCTGCATCCCACCTGCTGTTCTGTTTGGTTGAGAATCATGCATTCTGCAATTTCACTTTGTAATTCAAAGACCCTGGCTTTATCTGTTGAAAAACTGATCTAAAACAAGCCAAGAAGACTCCGTTGGAACTGGTTGATGCAGAACAAAGGCATCCCCAAAGGACAAGTTGCACTGTTTGATGAACATTATTGGATGAGAGCTAAGCTAAGATTTAAAAAGTTCTGGGGCTGTCTCTGAGCATCAAATACAGAGGAAGCCTGCATGATTCCCTGAGAATGGATACCTTAATCCTACTTTGGTGTAGGGTTAAGGGAACACTAGCAGTAACTCCTATCACAAAATGTCGCATGGCTCAGACAAAATGCCATCAAGAGGGCTTAATTAGGAGCACCAAATGGTCGCAAGATGGTCTTAGGGCAGGGAAGTAATCTATCTATGTGATATTGATTGATGCTATTAGTTCTTAACAGCTTGACTCTAGAAGGACTGTTGTTCTTTGGTCACCTAGTTATAAAAGAATAAATGGCTCCTGTCTATTACAATTTTTAACGCATTTTTTGTTCACTGATGCCATAAATGTTCCTGGCATAGTAATTGGCCTTGGTATATTCAGTGACTGAAAGCAACAGTTGTTGCTCTAAGAAATGCAGTACAAAGCTAGGTCTGCCTGTAGCTGACAGCCATCAGCTTGCTCCTCAGGCAGGTTCTGTCTGTGTATGGGAGATCACAATGTGAACCACTGATTGATCAGCTGAGGCAAGTGTGGGGTCAGCTGTGGGAGCACAGGTGAAAGTTATGTAGCTGTGCTCCCTGGAGGGGTGGAGTTCGACTCCACCTCCTCTGAGACCTCATTTAAGGGCTGACCCTCACTGAGGCAGCATCTCTTGGAGATTGCTCACCAGGGAGGATCACCTCAGCTCTGGTGAGTTCCCTTTTCCTTATATCTTCTGTATTTCTACCATTTTACTTGTAATTGCTATCCTTGTTAATACCAGCATAGTTATTGCCAATACATTTGGCGAGCCAGGCAGGAGCCACTGACTTGGCATCTAGAAATATAAGGAAAAAAAAAAATGTCCTTTGTGTGGAAAATCTTTAATTGGTACAAGGGGGAGAAGACCACCCCCTTAGGGACATGCCTTCCTGGACAAATTCCAGGTTTTGAGGTGTCCCCATATTACCAATTAGCAACAATTATTGAACAATGGGGCCCTTTAAGAGTACCAAATAACATGGACGCCTATTGTCTAACTGATTACTTTCTAGGACTACAAAAAGATATCTTAATTACAAAAGAAAAGCGAATGGCTGCATCTATGGCAGCCTGGCCATTATTAAATGCTTTAAATCGGGCAGAGATAAAATCAAACAACATTGCACATGAAAATGAATTGTTAAAGGCCCGTATTGAAAAATTGGAGGGTGAGATCAATCTATTGACAGGAAAAAAACCGTCATTTTCTTCCTCCAACCCTCAAATTAGATACATTTCATTTAATGACGATCAAGATCCTGAAGAAATGAATCAAAATAAGATCACTAAATCTGATCTAGAAAAACCATCTGAGACGGACTCACTAGAAGTCCGTCCAGTAATAACTCAAAAAACAAAGAAAATTCAAGATCGACCAGCAGGAGTGCCTCCTGATCAATGGCCCCCTGCCGAATCTGTTTTACATGTAACAGCCCGTCCATATACACCTACTGAACTCATGGACCTAGTGCAACGATTTAGGCAAAGGCCAAGGGAAAGTGTTCCGGCTTGGTTATTACGGTTATGGGATTCAGGGGCAGATAGTGTACTGGTTAGTGGCCCCGAAGTATCTAAGTTGGCCACAATAACAGTACATCCTGCCCTTCGGCAGAGACTGTATGCTGGGACTCAGTTCCCTGAAGAAAACCATTCAATTGTAGAATGGATAATGGCTGCTTGCCGCATGGTGTGGACAAATAAAACTGACATGCCAGTAAACACAGGGATGTGGTCTTCTATGGAAGACCTTCAAAATTATATACGCGAATTAGGTATGAGAGAGGCTATCTACGAAGACACATTCGATAGCCCTGATATGGTTAAATTTTCTGCAGGAATGAGGGACCTAATTTTACAGTAAGCACCCTCTCATATGTATGGAACCTTGGTTTCCATACTTAATCCAGTAGTATCCGCAGAGGCAGTAGTCCAACAAGCCGCCCAATTGGTAGCAGACCTCGGAGAAACTGAGCGTTTACGAGCTAAGCGCAATATCAGGGTGATTGAGGATGCCGAGGCTTTTCCAATAGTGTGAGCCAGAAGATCGGCCCCGCGAACTTCTCGGGCAGGACCTGTTAGGGTATCCCGGAAACAAATGTTTAATGATCTGCTCCGGGCAGGCGTTCAGTTTTCAAAAATTGATGGGCAGCCCAATCAGGTTCTCCTTCAGTTGTGGAAGCAACTGAAGGATGAACAAAAATTTCAGAATAAACCCAAAAGGCCAGGGATAAGATTTATAGAGCGGCGACCAACAACAACATGGAATTTAGAAGATTTTATAGTTCCAAATAGGAAAAAGAAGCCACCTCAGGTGCCTCGGGTTATGACACCGGAGGTATCGGAGGTAAAAGACTTGAATCTGGCTCAGTTCATGGCTTGACGAGGGATGTCAGTCCTCCTAGGGCCTCTAGACGGGACCGGAGGCCCTATGTGGAACTGACGATATACTGGTCCCGAAAGAATATACAGAAGGTTATGGCCCTAGTTGATACCGGGGCAGAGACATCTATAATATATGGAGACCCAACTAAATTTAAAGGTAATAGAGTGATGATTGGAGGTTTTGGGGGACAAACCATTCCGGTCACCCAAACCTGGGTAAAACTGGGGGTCGGGCGTCTTCCACCACGGGAGTACAAGGTATCCATTGCCCCAATTCCAGAGTATATATTAGGAATTGATATCCTGTGGGGTCTGGCTCTCCATACAACAGTGGGAGAGTTCCGATTGCGGCAGAGATGCATTAGTATCCGGGCAATCCAGACAATATTGAGAGGCCATGCAAAACATGAGCCTATTTGTTTGCCGAAGCCACGCCGGATTACTAATGTGAAACAGTACAGACTCCCGGGTGGGCAGGATGAAATAACAAAGACGGTGCAGGAATTAGAAAGAGTGGGTATTGTAAGGCCTGCACATAGCCCATATAACTCCCCAATATGGCCAGTGCGAAAACCGGATGGAACATGGAGGATGACAGTAGACTATAGGGAATTAAATAAGGTCACGCCACCTGTTCATGCGGCTGTACCCAATATTGCCTCCCTAATGGACACACTAAGCAGGGAAATCAAAACATATCACTGTGTCTTGGATTTGGCGAATGCATTCTTCAGTATTCCAATCAGTGAAGAATCGCAAGATCAGTTTGCATTTACATGGGAAGGGAGGCAATGGACTTTCCAGGTCCTACCCCAAGGGTACGTACATTCGCCCACTTTTTGTCATAATTTAGTGGCACGTGATCTGGCTAAGTGGGAAAAGCCAAATAATGTCAATTTATATCATTATATTGATGACCTCCTGTTAACATCCGATTCGTTAGAGGCGGTGAGACAAGCAGCAGATTTGTTGATAGCTTACCTGCAGAAAAGAGGGTGGGCTATAAACCCACAGAAGGTGCAAGGTCCGGGGCTATCTGTAAAATTCCTGGGAGTAATTTGGTCCGGGAAAACCAAAGTACTACCCAGTGCGGTAGTAGATAAAGTCCAAGCGTTTCCAGTCCCTACAACATCAAAACAATTGCAAGAATGTTTGGGTATATTGGGGTATTGGCGCTCCTTTATACCTCATTTAGCTCAGCTATTAAGGCCATTATACAAGCTTACAAAGAAGGGTCAATCATGGAATTGGGGAAAGATAGAACAGGATGCTTTCCAACAGGCAAAACTGGCAGTTAAACAAGCTCAGGCGTTGGGTATATTTGATCCGACCCTCCCAGCTGAACTAGATGTTCATGTTACTCAAGATGGTTTTGGCTGGGGCCTGTGGCAACGCCAGAGTTCTGTTTGAACCCCCATTGGATTCTGGTCTCAGGTTTGGCACGGAGCAGAAGAACGATATAGCATGATTGAGAAACAGTTATTGGCTGCCTATTCGGCATTACAAGCAGTAGAGCCGATAACGCAAACAGCAGAGGTCATAGTTAAGACTTCATTACCAATCCAGGGGTGGGTGAGAGATTTGACTCACCTTCCTAAGACGGGGGTGGCCCAAGCACAAACGGTGGCACGATGGGTCGCCTATCTAAGCCAGAGAAGCAGTCTGTCTTCATCTCCACTTAAAGAAGAACTACAGAAGATCCTAGGCCCAGTGACGTATCACAGTGATACATCAAAAGAACCAATGGTTGCTCCACCAGAGAAGAGTCCCGTTCAGGAAGGAAGATATCCTATTCCTGAAGATGCCTGGTATACGGATGGGTCCAGCAGAGGCAACCCGAGCAAGTGGCGAGCAATAGCATACCATCCCTCTACTGAGACCATCTGGTTTGATGAGGGGGATGGTCAAAGCAGCCAATGGGCAGAATTGCGAGCCGTGTGGATGGTTATAACTAAAGAACCTGGTGACGGCGTCCTGAACATCTGTACAGATAGTTGGGCTGTGTACCGGGGGCTCACTCTGTGGATTACGCAATGGGCTACCCAGGAATGGACTATCCACGCCCGACCGATTTGGGGTAAAGACATGTGGGTAGACATTTGGAATACGGTCAAACACAGGACAGTATGTGTCTACCATGTCTCTGGTCATCAACCCTTGCAGTCACCAGGAAATGATGAAGCTGACACACTGGCCCGAATCCGATGGATTGAGAATTCACAATCTGAAAATATTGCCCGTTGGTTACATCAGAAGCTACGGCATGCTGGACAGAAGATAATGTGGGCAGCTGCTAAAGCATGGGGGCTGCCTGTACAACTATCTGATATCGTTCAAGCATGTCAGGATTGCGATGCTTGCTCAAAGATGAGACCGAGACCGTTGCCTGAAACAACATCCCACATTGCTAGAGGATATAGTCCTCTTCAGAGATGGCAGGTTGACTACATTGGGCCCCTCCCTCGGTCTGAGGGGGCGAGATATGCCCTGACCTGCGTTGACACTGTAAGTGGACTGCTGCAAGCCTATCCTGTACCAAAGGCAAATCAAGCATACACAATTAAGGCACTTACTAAACTGATGTCTGCATACGGGACACCTCAAGTTATCGAGAGTGACCAAGGGACTCACTTCACTGGAGCGATGATACAGCGCTGGGCAGAAGAAAACAACATTGAATGGCGATTCCACCTGCCATATAACCCAACAGGGGCAGGCCTTATTGAACGTTATAATGGTATCCTTAAGGCTGCCCTGAAAACAGACTCTCAGTCCCTGCAGGGGTGGACAAAAAGATTATATGAAACCGTGCGGGACCTGAATGAAAGACCTCGGGATGGCAGACCCAGTGCCCTGAAAATGTTACAAACTATATGGGCCTCCCCTCTTAGGATCCAAATTACAGGCACCGATAATAAGGTAAAACCGCAGGTTGGTACTGAAAATAATCTTCTGCTCCCTGCCCCTGAGAATTTAGAACCGGGAATCCATAAGATAAATTGGCCTTGGAAGGTGCAGGTAGGACCCAAATGGTGTGGCCTACTTGCACCTTGGGGGAGATTATTGGAGGTGGGAGGTTCAGTCACCCCCTCGGTGATAGGTACATGGCCTACTGACATCGTGGTCAATACTCCGGCCTTTATTGCTAAAGGAACACCTATTATGTCCCTATGGCAGATCAAGACTCCTCCTCTGGTGCCAGATATAGTTATACAGCCACAGATATCTGGCCAGAGGGTATGGTATCGGAGGCCGGGACATAATCCAGTACAAGCAGAAGTATTGACCCAAGATAAGAATACGGCCTGTATCTTGCCCTGGAGGGCGGATCTTCCCCTCCTAGTACCCTTGAAACATCTATATTACTCCCCTTAAGATTGATTCTAAGCCTCTAGGACCATTACTCTGGACTGATGAAACGCAGACGGACCTGCACTTCAAGATGATTTGTCTCCGGTAACATCTATCAAGCACTGGCCCATGGAAGATCATAAACACCCATCCAATCATCATCATTTGAATAATATCAACATCTAATGCGACGGGAGATTGTATCAGCGTCGTGATTGGGTCTCTGTAATAAGGGGAACTCACCTAATCATTGGTTCACGTTGTGAAGGGGTGGAGTGTATGGGAGATCACAATGTGAACCACTGATTGATCAGCTGAGGCAAGTGTGGGGTCAGCTGTGGGAGCACAGGTGAAAGTTATGTAGCTGTGCTCCCTGGAGGGGTGGAGTTCGACTCCACCTCCTCTGAGACCTCATTTAAGGGCTGACCCTCACTGAGGCAGCATCTCTTGGAGATTGCTCACCAGGGAGGATTGCCTCAGCTCTGGTGAGTTCCCTTTTCCTTATATCTTCTGTATTTCTACCATTTTGCTTGTAATTGCTATCCTTGTTAATACCAGCATAGTTATTGCCAATACAGTCTGGATGGAATGAAGGGCATGAAATACTGATGTGCTCATCAAACGCTGCTTGTTAGCTTAGAGACAAGGTGTTGAATTGGTTTGTTCATGTATTGCAAACAGGTTACTTAGCTGCCTTCATTTTAGCTTCAGAAGAACATGTGCAGAATACAGAATTGATTAGAAGAAATAAGAACTGTCTGCATAGAACTTACTCTTTCCTTACACAGGAGAATCAAGCACACGTTTGTATGTGAGTACCTCCAGAGGTGAAACTTGATCCCCCAGATGTAATGAGCAGAGACATTACAATCAGTTCTAACTGTATCTTAATGCTGTGCTGAATAAGCCTGAGTCAGGATGTAAACCACTTTCTCTTTTTTTCTTCAGATGAAGCCATTAATTTTGTCAGCAAGTCCAAAACGACTCCAGAAATATCAGTCAGTCCTTCTGAAGACCTGGAGCTGGTGTGTGAGGTGTCAGCTGCAAGCGGAGCTGTCGTATAGAAGAAAGATCAAATAGAGGTGAAGCAGGACCAGAGGACAACCATCATCTCCCAGGGGACGCACCGCAAGCTCATGGTCAAAAATGTGACCCTGAAAGACCAAGGGAGCTACAGCTGTGAAACAAAAGATGACAAAGCAACATTCCAAGTGAAAGTCAGAGGTGAGAAAATGCTTGGAATCCCAGAGATAAAGGAACACTTCATTTTGTGTGTCTTGCATTTGGAGGATCAACTTACAGCCTCTCTGGTGCAAAACATTTTGGCTATAGGACTTTCTTTGTCATCTAGTGTCATAGCAACACTTTTCTACATGTGCTTTTCCATCCAGGAATGAATTACTGCAACAAACAATAGGCAAGGAGGGTAACTTGTGCAGCTCTTGTAGTCAGCTGGTGTCTGCAGGGTTACAGTGCAAGAGCACACCAGGCATGCAAGGAGTGAGAAAAGGGGAGGTGTTTGATGAGATCTGGTTACAAAATTTGAATGACACAATGAGGTGGAAAATGCCACTAATCAGACTCATAAATGGCCTGGGTTGCAAAGGCCCACAGTGCTCATCCAGTTCCAACCCCCTTCTTCCTATGTGCAGGGTTGCCAACCAGCAGCCCAGGCTGCCCAGAACCACATCCAGCCTGGCCTTGAATGCCTGCAGGGATGGAGCATCCACAGTCTCCTTGGGCAACCTGTTCTAGAGGGCCATTCCCTTCTGATTTACTGGAAATGTAGAGAGACATCAGAAGAAACAAAGAGAAGGGAGGAGGTTCAGCAGTGCATGCAGGTGTTCTAAATCTCATGTCCAAATCTGCTATCAGACTGCGAAATGTTTAGATTTATGATATGATATGAAATGATATGCCTATTCATTTCCCAAGGCAAAATAGAGGGGAAAGTATTTTCCTGTCTTAATGAGGCATCATGATGGTCCCTGTGAAGGGCAAGTATAATGAAAATGGGGAACTGGAGTAAGCTCTGCAGCAGACTACAGCAAAATGGTGTGACTGTTGTGATGTCCCTGCAGAGAAAGAAGACGTGTTTACAAACAAGGACAAGGTACAAAAGGAGGTGAAGGCTGCACTGACTCAAAATGCCACGCTGAGCTGCGAGGTGGCCCAGGAGAAGATGGAGGTGAAGTGGTACAAGGAGGGGAAACTGATCACCTCGAGCAAGAAGTTCAAGGTGGAGTCAGAGGGCAAACAGTGTCGGCTGGTGGTGATCCAGGTAGAGAAGAAAGATGCAGGGGAGTACAGCTGCGAGGCTGCTGGCCAGAAACTCACCTTCAAGATTCATGTCACAGGTGAGAGAGAACACATTTTGGCCTTTCATTCTAGAATGTTTTAGAAAACGGTCATTAGTTTGTAAGTTTTCCCTGCTATGCTTAAAATTTTTGGAGCTGAACTTTGGGGTGGTTAATTTCTGATGAGGAAATTGAACAAATTATTCTAAATACAGTTGTGAGGCAGCTCCATCTTTTAAAATCTTCAGGAATTTCCTTTTGCTTCTCCATTCCCACGTGCCTGTACCACTAGAACAACTCTGCAATGCAGCTGCGTCTCAGGAAGTTTCAGAACAGGGGCTTTGTGTCAAGCACTAGGGGGTGTGCTCTATGTAACATGTTTTTGTCTTGGAAGGGCTCATTTAGCATGGGAGAGAATACTACAGGAATGTTTTGTATAAGTTGATGTTTTGAAGACATAAGTAAATGGCAGCTAGGGGACGAAAGAGTCATGAGAGTCATACAAGAAGCATCACAGAATGCCTTTTGTTGGAAGGGACCTGGAGGATCATCCAGTTCCAATCTCTGTCCTGGAAAGGAACACATTCTTTGAGACTAGGTTGCTCTAACACCCATCCAGCCTAGACTTGAATGTTTTCAGGGATGGGGCATCCATAAATTGCACAACTTCTCTCCACATCATTCTCTTGGGGCATCAGACTGGGAGAACTGATTCATTTTTCTGACTCCTTCCCCAAAACCTGCTCTTCTTTCAAGAGGCCAAACTAATGTATCTCTCTCTTTTCAGAGCCAGAATTTGTATTTACAAACAAGGAGAAGGTACAGAAGGTGGTGAAGGCTGCAACAACAGAAAAATGCCACGCTGAGCTGCGAGGTGGCCCAGGAGAAGATGGAGGTTGTCATCAATTTATAAGCAACGAGCCAATAATGTTCCAATTATAAACTTTTATTAATTGTAGCGGGTAAAACTAAAAGGCAATTCAGCGCTGGGCGACAGGGGGATTATTGTTCCTCCAACTGCCGCGCCGTCCCGTCCCTTGCAACTTCTTTTGTATTGTCCATCCCGAGCGTATTGTCCTTTAATTGGTCGGTTGTGATCGTGCGACTTGGTGTGTCGTTCCTTGGTTGGTCCTTCCGTGGAACTTTGTATCCATCGGGGCGCGCTTTGCCTGTAACTACGCAGAGTACACAATCTACCCATAAAATTAGAGTGTTCTGCAACCTTTGTGGCCTCCATATTCCACCATCATATCCCGGTCCTAATGAACAAGCACTCCACCACAATGCTACCACATCCCGGTCTTAATGAGCAAACATTTTATCACAGAGGTCAAGTGATAAAAGGAGGGGAAACTGATCACCTCGAGCAAGAAGTTCAAGGTAGAGTCAGAGGGCAAACAGCGTCGGCTGGTGGTGAGCCAGGTGGAGAAGAAAGATGCAGGGGAGTACAGCTGCGAGGCTGCTGGCCAGAAACTCACCTTCAAGATTCATGTCACAGGTAAGACAGGTGTTGTATGAAATACAGCAGAGAACAGTAAAGTAAAATCTAGTTTCTATTATACTGCACCTGGATCACTGTAGTCTGTGCTGAGGTTTTTTCCCTAGACTTGATTGCCTGGGTTTGTAGAAAGTATTTGGTTTCAGTATGACACAAAGACCTGTTTCAGTCTGTCTGTAGAGCAATAATTAGTAATATATGTACAGTGGAAGCAATATTCAAGATATTATTCAAATCTCTCCTGTGCCTGAGATCCCAAACTGTAATTCTTGTTCACCTAAACATTTGACTAAGATAAGTATGTGCAGTGAGGCTGGAGTGCATGTTCTACGTGCAGCCTTTCATGGCAGGAGAAGCAGGAACTTCTCCTAGTAGTACACTGCCTTTTTACTATGCCTTTATGTTGGAGGCTGCATCTGGATAGGTGAGTCTGCTACTCACAGTAAGAGACCTGGTAGAGCTGACTATTGCCAGAGCTCAAAGTAAGATAGATATCTGCAAATCACACACAAAGAACAAAGGACTGCGTTGGTGAGCATATTTCCTTTGTGCCTTTGACAGTCACAGTTGTGGCAATGGTAGAGGCCATGAGGAGTCTGTTCAGGAAGCCAGGAGTACTGTTCTGGGTCATGAAAAGGCAGCCAGTGGTTTGACTATCACATGTTTATGTGTTTTGATGTTTCACAGTGGGTCTTAAGTAAAATGAACTCAGGTTTTGGTTGCCTGCAGGACAGATGTTCTTTTGGGTTCAATATGTTTGCATAGTGACTTGCAACCATGGGACTGGTGTTCAAGGACCCTCTTGGTTCCTTCAGTTCCTAGGTTCTTTCTTGCCTAGATTTGACACTTTGTTTCAACAGAGGAGCTGATATTCTCTAGTGAAGGCTATTAGTTTGGGCACAAGTGGTAACCTAAACCTGTTCCAACCTGTACATACAAACCTGCAAGTTGGTCTCATTTCGGTCCCTCAGTCAATACTTTTTCTTTTCTTCCCTCAGAGCCAAAACCTGTGTTTATAAACCAGGAGCAGGTGCAGAAAGAGGTGAGTGCTGCCCTGGCAGCAAGTGCCTCCCTCAGCTGTGAAGTAGCACAGGATCCAACAGAAGTAAAATGGTACAAGGATGGAAGACTGCTTGCCTCCTCCAGAAAGTTCAGAATGGAATCTGTGGGCAAAACACGGCATCTGGTTGTGGAGCAGCTGGAGAAGAAAGATGCTGGAGAATACATCTGCGAGGCTGCTGGCCAGAAGATGACCTTCATGTTGGAAACAACTGGTGAGCATTCGCTTTGGGAGCACTAAGCAGCTTTTTATGTGGCTTAGAGGAAGACTGGCTGTCTTCTACCCTGTGGGCATGGAACAGCCACAATTCCCCCCGGAACAACATCAATGACCCACACCACAAGTTGGATTCTCCTTTTTAATGTAGTGGTAGCGAGGTGAAAATCTGGCTGTGGAATATTTTTGACTAAGGAACTTCTACTTTAATTTCTAGATGCGCTGAATTACCCTCTGGAGTGTCTTTCTGAATATATAAGCAACCATGGGTGACTATGATCCTGATTTATATCTAGGTTCAGGCTTACTTTTTCAGTTAGGTTAGATCAATAGCTCCAGAGAAGATAGGGAAATACAGCAGTTCACTGATACCATGTGTCAGAAGAATGCAGCTCAGTGCTGGGCAGTTTGCTGCTTCATTCCCTCTTACAAGTTGCACCCAAGGCTGGAAAAGACCACTGAGATAGCTGAGTCCAACCCAGCCCACCCTCACTGGACTTACTAACCACGTCCCCAGTGCCACATACCCGTGGCTCTTGAGCACCTCCAGTGACTGTGGTATATCAGCGTGGTTGCTTCAGTTGTGGGAGTTTTCAGACACTGGCTGTTGTTCTAGCGAGACAAAAAACCAAAACTGATGGAACAGTGTCTATACAGGAAGCAACTGGCTGTCCTGATGGCTGCCAACAGTTTTACACAAGGTGTGTCATGCAAGCTTGCATGAGTCTGGTTTAAAAACTTGCTGTTCTGATGGAAGGAGAGGATGTTGGTACAGGATAACTGCGGGATTTGTGCTCTCCCGACATCCAGTTGCAATCACAGCTTATTGTTGCTATAGAAAACAGCTTCTCTGTAGACAAATTGAGTTAGTTCCAATAAGTGGCTGAAGCCCTAAGTGATCCAAGGTGAAGCATGATCCAAACTGGAATTTAACTAATTGTAGTAGGGAATCCAAGCCTTAATGAGATGAGTTATTTAAAATATGAGTCCTCCATCTAAAACAGCATTGAACTCTTACTCTGGTTTATGATAGAAGTGAGAGTTTAACAGCAGAAGTCTGAAGTTATGCTCCATATTTCTCATCACTCAAGAGAATATTTGAATATATGAATTCCTTTGGCTATGTTAGAGCTCATAATGAGGTCAGCTGATGTTCTTTAAATGCTCGGAGTCTAGCAATGTGGGGAAGTGGACTGCTATTTGCTGTTGAGCTTTAGGCTAAGAAGCCTGATTTTAGAGGACTGTGGACTTCCCCTTTCCCTTCCCCTCTCCTCCCCTTCTCCCTGGACTGATCCCACATGGTTTGAGAATGATTTCAGATCAAGGTAAATGAGGAATCGCTGTGTGAAAACCTGTTGTTTTACTGCACTATAAGAGACACTTAGTCAAAAGACAAGTGTGTGTTCCAAGCTTGAGATTGCAGGAGATCCTAGAAACAACTCAGCTGCTCAAACCTGTAGTCTGGCTGATTCTTTTATTGTCAGTTTTGGTCAGGAGGAGATGCTTGAGTAAGACAAATAAAAGGTCACGGGTAAGTTGGTCCTTCTTGTGATATACTTCTAGGCTTTCATCAGGGAGAAGCTTAATTAGTCCAAATAATCATAGCAGAAACCACACCAAGAGCATGAGAGTGAAATTTATACTTTCTTGACGTGAAGGAAAATTGTACCTGGTTCTGCCATTCCCCAAATATTTGTTTCCTTATGACAAGAAGAACTTTGCAGAAGTAATTTTTTTTTTCAGTCTTGCGTGCAACACAAAAAGGGGTAAAATCTAGGAGGCCACCTGAAATGTTTTTTCCATCTGGAAGGATCCATTTAACAGCACCCATGGACCTGGTTATGAACAAAACTAAGTTCCCAACTAAATCCACATTCTTCTTTCTCCTTCTCAGAATTGCCTGTGAAAATCAGCAAACCATTGGCAGACAGTAGCGTCATTGAGAAGGACAAGGTCACATTTGAGTGTGAGCTGTCCAGGCCCAACATGGACGTCAAGTGGTTCAAGGTATGGCATGTAATGGTATTTTCCTTTCTGACTTCTCTGGAAATGAATGAGAGCCTTTAATTTCACTTCCAAGGGATGCGAGTCTGAGCTTTTCCTTGATAGCTTTTTCACTGCTCTCTTTTCTTTATGCTCTTTTATTTGCCCAGATCAGCACTCTTTGTTATTATGTCCTGAGTTCATTTATCAAGTTGAAATTGAAGTTTGTTTTGGTTTTATTGTGAACTTTTTAGGTCATGCTGCACAAAATATTGTTGGTTGAACTACAGTACAGTCTTGAGCTTCAAGTCTAACACAGAAATTCTCAGCCGGGATTTTGTAGCCTTGTTGTGAACTGGGTTTTTGGGGTGAAATCTCAGTTTTCTTTGCACCTGACAGTGTGAGAATTTGCTCTGGCACTTTGTGTACCTCCCCGGTGCTCAGCTGTTCCTTCCCTTACTTGGGGATAACGTCATTTATTCAAGGTGATGTCCAAACAGGCTTGTTAACAGTCCTCCGCAGTGCTTTAAGCTGTCATAGGTCAGCCAGAATTTATGCATGTTCTATAGCCATTCCTTCATGTTGAAAACACTGCACTGTGCTTAAGCTTCAGCATATGTTCCAGTAAGCACAGTTCCATTAATTCTAGGGGAGTGGGTGAATTAAGCATAGATCTGAAGGCTCCCTTTGCTCAGTGCAGAGATGGAAGGACTAATGGAGATCTGACTTGATATTTTCCCTTCTAGGATGGGAAGGAGCTCTGTCAAAGTAAAAAAGTGGGCATTACTTCCCAGGGAAATAAGAGAAGTCTCATTATTCACAAGTGTGAATATGAAGATCAGGGAACATCCACATGCTGAGCAGCCTAAGACAAGACATCAGCTACCCTAAAGGTTCATTTTATGTTTAACTGAAAGAGCAAATAAATCCTCTTGTGGTATTTTGCACCACGGGAAGAAATGCTTCATGGGCAGTTTGGACATTTCTTGGTTAGTCCTTTTGGATACCTTTCTCTTTCTTCTTTATGCTCAAGACAGATTTTCCCTCCATGTGTTGCATTGGTTAAACCCCAGTTTGTAGCTCATCATTGGGCTCTGAAGCATCAGACTTGTTACTGAACACACGGGTCTGCTGTGCCCTGGTAGATGCCACCTTCCCAAGGGACGTATGAAAGGATGCTTTTTTCTGATTTCCTACTAGATGCTGTCCTCATGTGGCCACTTGGGTTCAGTGTTAGCATGAACATGAACATGTGTCCTGTCCCATGACTTTGGTGAACTCTCATTTTCTCTCTCATTCTGCAACCAGGTTGGGTTGCTGTTTCAGTACTGGCTGTTTTATGTAGCCATTCCATTTGTTCTGGTTTACGTTCTTTTTTATTTTCTTTTTTTCAGGCATCATTTCTATACAGTAGACAAAGCCAGCCTATTACATTTGATTTACAGTTTTTAGCTTTTGCTGGTAAGCATTTCAGCTCTCAGGCAGTTTTACCAACAGCTTTGAAGAGCTGAAATGAACCAGCCTGGACACGATGGTCTGTTTTTGTTGGTGTAATGAATTTATGAAGTTAAACTGATTGACCCCATAAGGTTTTACAGTGTATGACTCACGTCTGGCAGAGTTATCACAGCAATGAGTTTATATACTTAGCATTTCAGGAGGCAAATGGTTGGGGATACTCTTTCATTTGCTTGCGTCTCAGAGTGAATCACTAGTATGTGAACCATCCTTCATCTCCTTTGTATTGCTTTTGTGTGTGTCTGTGTGTGGTTTCCCCTGTGAATTTCATTCTTTCCAGTTATATGGAAGTTCTCTTTTGAGCAGTGAAATTAGATGTTCCATCATCAGTCATAATGGTAAAGCTGAGTTGCCACGTTATCTGTGTCCTTTCTGTCTGGCGTCTCAATAACTGCTGCCCCACCACAATATCTGCCTAATACTTAGCTCCATGGATGCCTCCTTGTGCAAACTGAGAGCCTGTATTTGGTGTGCATAGATCTGGGCTTACATCTGTGCTGGTAAATGCACTAGTGCATGGGCTAAGCAGTCCTGCCTCCTGTGCTGTGGGCATTGAGATGGGGCTCCTACAAGCTGCCCATTGCAAGATATTTAGAAACTAATTGCTGCGGAGGTTTCCATCCTCTTTTCAGACTAACTAAAATTTGGTTAGTGGGATCAAAACAGAAGGGGCAGGGAGGGAGAGCTGACCAAGGACTACTGATGGAACAACTATGAATCCTTGGTTCCTCAGGATTCCCTGCATCAGCAGTTGGCAACAGGAGTAAGGGGGCTCAGGAGGACACTGTGGAGTAGTGTGAAAAATGAGCGAAGAGAGTTACTAATTGATGCCTCTTGGAAAGTAGTCCAAGAGTGGTCCTCTTCCTAAACTCTCCTCTTGTGTGTGGTTTTATCTTTATGAGGTGTTCATAACAAGTGATGTGTAGATCTCCCTTATCTCATAATGTCTTTGCCTGCCTGCAGTGAATATGCAGGATACTGGATCATATACCAGCTTCTTTGAATTACTGCTCATGTCAGGAGATAAAATCTGCCTATTCTTTGAACTAACACTGGCAAGGGTTAGTTATTCTGGCTACCGAGAGAATGACACAGCAGATTAAACTCTTTCATTTCCTTCTTTGTCAAATGCCTTTTCATCTAACTGTGTGTCCCATAGAAATTCAGAGCAGTGTTGGCTGAGGGAAGTGGAAATATTTATCTCCTGTGTGTATCTGCCACCCTATTTAGACATGCTGGCAGAGCGCAGAGATTGGAGGAGTTGGATTAGGCAGTAGTTTCCCTATTGCTCACAGAACCACTTTTTCTGTGGTCTCCCAGCTACCCTGTGCCCAGTGGCCTATGCAAGATGGAGCGGAAAAGGCTCATTTTATGAACAAACAGGAACCTTTCTGGTCAGATTAATACCTGTGCTCTTTTAGAGAGATTTAGATACTAGAGATTTTAGGTACTGGAATAGGCTCCCCAGAAAGGTGGTTGAATCACCATCCCTGGTTGTGTTTAAGAGCCTTTTGGATGTGGTACTCAGGGATATGATTTAGTGTAGGGTTTTTAGAGTTAGGGTACTGGTTAGGCTGCGGTTGGACTTGATGATCTTCAATGTCTTTTCCAACCTGGGTAAATCTATGATTCTATGCAGGAACTCTTCTCCTGAGGTTAATCCAAGTTGTATCCAGGCCCTTCAGAAGGAAAGGGATATAGCAGCACAGAAATATGGCCTGATTCTGACATAACTAAATGCAGACCTGGAGAGTTAAAAGGGATTGTGTGATGTTCAAAGGATTTTGAAGCAAAGATGTCCCCTAGGTAAGATTTGTGGCTGACATTCCCCATACATTGTTTGTAGGCACACAAGCTAAGGAGAGACTAGTGATGAGCATGCAGAGAAGCCAATGGTTCAGACAGGTTTGTAGTGACACAACACTGTAGAGTTCTGTCTAGTTCTCCTTGGCATAGTTTGGAAAATAAAGATGAGGTAATTGGTGGTAACCAATATGGCTTCATCAAGGTCAAGCCATGTCTGACAAACTTGGTGGCCTTTCATGATGGAGTAACAGCATCAGTGGATAATGGGAGAGCAACTGACATCATCTACTTGGACTTGTGCAGAGCATTTGATCCCGTCCTGCATGACATCCTGGTCACCAAACTGGAGAAAAATGGTTTTGATGGATGGACCAGTTGCAGGATAGGGAACTGTCTGGATGGTCACACTCAGAGAGCTGCAGTCAATAGCTCAGTGTCCAGGTGGAGGGTGGTGTTGGGACCAGTGTTATTTAACATTTTTGTAGGCAACATGGAGAGTGGAATCAAATGCAGCCTCAGCAAGTTTGCAGATGACACCAAGCTGAGCGGTGCTGTTGATGTGCTAGAGGGAAGGGATGCTACTCAGAGGGACCTGGACAGGCTGGAGAGGTGGGCCCTTGGCAGCCTCATGAACTTGAGTGTGGCCAAGTACAAGGCCCTGCACCTGGGTCAGGGCAATCCCAAGCACAGGCACAGGCTTAGAGGAGAATGATTTGAGAGAAGCCTTGACCCTGAGGAGAAGAGTTGGTGTGGAGGGAGGTGTCCCTGCCTATAGCAGGGGGACTGGAACTAAATGACCTTAAAGATTCAGTCAGTTCTATTGTTTTTCTACCCTTAATTTTGCTTGAAAGGTTTTAGAATAAATGAGATTCTGGTTTCCATGAAAACTGTTTGCAGGGAGCTCCATTGTAGCTAGTAGGTCTGTCTTTAAGTTCAAGGGCAATAATGCATTGACTGTGTTGAAGAGAGAAATGACTCAGGAATGGATGATGGTTTAGAATAAAACATAATCCTACTTATTTTCTATGCAAATATGTGTAAGGAAAAGATGCTGCACTCAGTTCTGGAAATACCCTGACAAATATATCTCTACTGTTTCACAGCTGGAGATATCAAGATTGTTAAAGCACTGGAAGATGTGGAAGTGAATGAATATGGGAGTGCATCTTTTGTCTGTGAGATTTCACACGATGAGGTTCAGACCCAGTGGTACAAAGAGGACAACAAGCTGAAGGCTGATGACAACATCAGAATGCAACAAGATGGTAGGGTGTAAGCGGGGGGTCTTTCTCCTGAGTGGGGGGTGGGTTGGAGATCAAGCATATAAGACATCTGAAATGAAGTGAAGAGGGTTCAGAAGCGACTTCCCCTTTTGTTTTGGGACTGAGGTTTAGGTGGAACAAGTGACATGGTGGGATGCTTAGTGTGGGACGTGTGATGCTATCCCACCATCCCACACTGCTGGGAGCAGGTAGGAAATGAGTGCAGTTATTTCCAAAGTGGGGGTGAACAGGGCAGTCAGTTCACCTCTCCAAAGAGGTTTTGTCTGACAGTGAGTGTGATCCTTCTGTATCAGATACTTTGAATTTGACGGTGGCCGCATTTGATCAGTCCTTGTAGAAGCCATGTTTAGATTCTGCTTTGGTCTGCTCCATTTCCAGTTCAAAGTCGTTGGACACTAAATGAGACAGCTGCATCTCAGTAAAAGATGTGTTTGAATAGCTGTGATGTGCTTACTATTCAGATTTACAGAGCTGAGGTTTTGTCCTTGGCTATAGCAAAGAAGTCAAATCAGGTGAAATTAATTGTATTTCTGAACTAGACAAGTTTAAGTTTGGTAGCACCTAAATTTGGTGCGGTTTGTCATTGATTTCATCTGAAAGAAACTTGCAGGCTTTTTATCTGCTGTTGTCCCCAGCGTAAGATTATCCATTCACATCCTAAAGTACTTGTTATATTTTCAACTCACTCTTATTTGAATAAAAGCCTCAACAATTGGGAGCAATTTAATAAGTACAGAACAAGAGCTGGACCTTGCATTTGGTAGATACTGTACAGTATTACTTCATAGAAATGTAGTCAATGGCATTCCCTATAGACAATCGTTTGTTTTATCTTTAGAGTCGTTCAAAGAACCATTGTGAACTTGACATTAATTGGAATGGAATACACGCAAGAGACTTTCCTCTTCTTCCAATTGTCCTCATCCTTTCTTCTCTTCCACCCCTGCTTTGCAGATTACCATATAGAAATCACCAGGAAGTTGGAGGACAAGACAGCTTTGGAACGTCATTCTGTCATCCTGTCCTGTGACTTCAGGCCTTCTCCAAAGGTTGTGAAATGGTTCAAGGGCCGCACACCCATCGAGCCCTCTGAGAAGTACAAGATCAAGAGGGATAAGCATTCAGTAGAGCTCAGAATTCTGAAGCTGAAGCCCGATGATGCTGGTGTGTACAAGTGCAAGGCAGGAATTGCAGAGACTGAGGCCACGCTGACAGCTGAAGGTATGAGCAGGGAGGGTGGCCTCTTCCATGTCCTATTTCACCTCAGATTTCTCTTCTTGAGGTTGACTTCTGCCGTTCTCTCCTGCTAACTTTATACATGTATTATCTTCACATAGATGATTACACAAAGATCATCTAGTCCAACCATTCTACCACATCCCAGTATGATTTATAGTAACAGTGGTAACAGTTCACCTTGTTTCCCCACAGCCCGCAATGTAGAAGTAACGAAGCACCTGCAGGATGTAGAAATTGAAGAAGAGAGCTCTGCTGTCTTCTCCTGCGAGCTGTCCCATAATGACGAGGACGTGGAATGGTTCCTGAATGGCAACCTCCTTTACACCAACAATTACAATGACATCAAGAACGTTGGCAATTGCTGCACACTGACAATGAAGCAGGTTAAGCCTGAGGATGCTGGCACAGTGACAGTGAAGTCAGACAAGGTGTCAGAAAGCGCACCTGAAGGTGATAGGTGGGTCTGATCACACCCCTCCTGGATGTAAGAGATGCTAAGGAGCTCCAGTTCATTCTATTGTGCAGCAGTCCTGCTTCTAAAGCTGACCTCTCTGGGGTGACAAGTCATCAGAGGCTTTCTTCCAGTGGAAGGTTCCATTGCAGCAGATATCAAGGAAGGAGGATGGTTTTGGTGTCCTGCCAAAGCATTCCATTGCTTTTTATCATCATTTTACTTAACACAAGGAGAGTTACAGGAGCAATTTCTTTTACTGCTTCAGTAACATGCAGTGTCAATGCTGTTGTCTCCAAGGATTTATGACTGAAGGAGAGATCATTCAGTGTGTGTTTTGCCTCTGGGATGACTAATGACCAGGCTGTGAGCAACCTGATCTAGCTGTGAATGTCCCTTTTTATTGCAGGGGAGCTGGGCTAGATGGCCTTTAAGGGTCTCTTCCAATTCTAAGGAACTTGTGCCTGAAGTGCAGAAGTGGATGAATTATACCACTTCTTCATATCCTCCCCATGATTACAGAGGAAATACAACAAAACAACATGCATGGTCTTACTGTTGTCATTTGCTTGAATACGAAGACGTCTCTTTTTTATGGTTGAGATTTTTGTTGATATGGGTCAGGAGGAACTCACACTTTTTAGCTTTCTCAATAGGCAAAAAGTTCCAGTTGCTGCAAGCCACCGAGGTAACCAATAGAGGGGCCCTGATCCCCCTTGTGCCATCGGGATGCTCTGGCACGGGATGTGCCTCAAATTCAAAGCTCCTTCCCACCTCCCAAGGAAAAGCAAAGCAACTCAAGCATCTCCAGCAAAGCTGCCCAGCAGACAGCAGGGAATGCAAACAGCTTCTGGCTGCTCCCCTGCACTCCTGTCCTAAGTAAGTGACCCCTCGAGGACTGGATGGGAAATCAGTGCATGACACACGTGAGTGTGCACAGCATTGTGCAAAGCAGTGGGGATCCGTGTGTGTGTGTGTGTATTTGTGCATGGATGGTGTTGTACACACATTTGTGTCCATGAGTGTACAAACCAGTGGTGTTGCTCAGGTGTGTGTAGGTCTGTGGGTATGTGTGCAAGGACGAGCATGCACATATATGTACGTGCACAGGGGTGTGCAGAGTGTTGGAGCTGCACAAGGACATTGTGGTACCGGTGTGTGCGTGCACTTTGGGAGTGAAAGGAAGGGGTTACACATGTGTGAGTGTGTGTGCGCACAGGGCTGCACTAAGGGATGTGGTTGTGTGAGTGTGTGTGAGCACATAGATAGTGCGTGGATGCGGTGGCACAAATGTGTGCTTGCACAGGGCTGTGCTGAGGAGTTGGGCTGCACACAGGTGCACACAAAGGGATGTTTGAACCCTTTGCCCCTAAGAACAGTTTTCCAGTGTCTCTCGTCCAAGAATTCTTTGAACAGCCTGCAGCTGACTCTCCTGAAGCTCAGGGTCCTGACTTTGCTTTTTGCCAGGCCCGCATTCCTTGAGATGAGGAACTCTAGGAGGGCATGGTCACTACAGCCCTGACCACCTCCAGTCTTAACCCCTGCTGTGCAGCATGTCCAGTAATGCTTCCCTTCACAGAATCACAGAATCACAGAATCACAGAATTACCCGGGTTGGAAGGGACCTCAAGGATCATGTAGTTCCAACCCCCCTGCCTAGCAGGGCCACCAAACATACACATTTACTAGATCAGGTTGCCCAGGGCCCTGTCCAACCTGGTCTTGAACACCTCCAAGGACGGGGCATCCACAACCTCACTGGGCAGCCTGTTCCAGGACCTAACCACCCTTCTAGTAAAGAACTTTCCCCTAACATCCAACCTAAATCTTCCCTCCTTCAACTTAAAACCATTTCCCCTAGTCCTGCTATTATCAGCCCTTTCGAAGAGTTTACTCCCCTCCTGGGAGTAAGTTCCCTTCAGGTATTGAAAGGCTGCAATGAGGTCACCTCGCAACCTTCTCTTCTCCAGGCTGAACAAACCCAACTCCCTCAGCCTGTCCTCATAGGGGAGGTGCTCCAGCCCCCTGATCATCTTTGTGGCCCTCCTCTGGACCCTTTCCAAAATTTCCATATCTTTTTTGTACTGAGGGCTCCACACCTGGACACAGTACTCCAGATGGGGCCTCACAAGAGCAGAGTAGAGAGGGACGATCACCTCCCTATCCCTGCTGACCACCCCTCTCCTGATGGAGCCCAGGATCCCATTTGCTTTCCGGGCTGCCAGAGCGCACTGCTGGCTCATGTTAAGTTTCTCATCTATCAGGACCCCTAGGTCTTTTTCAGCCGAGCTGCTCTCAAGGACAACTCCTCCCAGCCTGTACAGGTGCCTGGGGTTCTTCCGGCCCAAGTGCAAAACCTTGCACTTTGCTGTGTTGAACCTCATTAGGTTCACCCGAGCCCAGCTTTCCAGCCTGTCAAGGTCCCTCTGAATGGCATCTGTTCCCTCCACCGTATCGACTGCACCACTCAGCTTGGTGTCATCAGCAAACTTGCTGAGGGTGCACTCCATTCCCTCATCGATGTCATTAATAAAGATGTTAAAGAGCACCGGTCCCAAGACAGACCCTTGAGGGACGCCGCTCGTTACCGGCCTCCACCTGGACATAGAGCCATTGACCACCACCCTCTGTCTGCGGCCTTTCAACCAATTGCTTATCCATCTAGTTGTCCACCCATCAAATCCACCTCCCTCCAATTTGGAGATGAGGATGTGATGGGGGACCATGTCAAAGGCCTTGCTCAGGTCCAGGTAAATGACATCGGTCGCCTTCCCTTCATCCACCAACGCCGTCACTCCATCATAGAAGGCCACAAGATTAGTTAAGCATGACCTTCCCCTGGTGAAGCCATGCTGGCTGTCTCGGATCACATGCTTGTTCTTTATGCGATCAAGCATGTTGTCCAGGAGGATCTGTTCCATAATCTTCCCAGGCACAGAGGTGAGACTCACCGGCCTGTAGTTACCCGGGTCGTCCCTGCTCCCCTTCTTGTAAATGGGAGTGACGTGACCCTTCCTCCAATCATCCGGGACCTCACCTGACAGCCACGACTTCTCAAATATGATGGAGAGTGGCTCAGCAACCACCTCAGCCAGCTCCTTCAGGACCCTGGGATGCACGCCATCTGGCCCCATAGACTTATACTCATTCAGTCTAAGGAGGCACTCTCGGACTTGCTCTACCCTTACAGTGGGGAGGGATTTACCTCCTTGGTCCCCACATGGAGGTATGGGGGTGCAAGACTTAGGGACGTGAAAAAGACTAGAATCCTGGCCACCAGTGAAGACCGAGGTGAAGAACTCATTCAGCACCTCAGCTTTCTCTTCATCTGTTGAAGCCATTTCTCCTTTTAAATTTACCAGAGTAGGCACGCCCATTTTGGCCTGTCTCTTCTGGCCAATGTACCTGTAGAAGGTTTTCTTGTTGTTTTTCACATCCCTCGCCAAGTTCAGTTCTGCCTGAGCCTTGGCTTTCCTGATCCCACATCTGCAAGTTCGGACGGCATCCCTGTATTCTTCCCGGGTGACACAGCCTTGTTTCCAGAGCTTGTACACCCCTTTCTTCACCCTCAGTTCTCTTAGCAGGTCCTTGCTGAGCCATGCCGGTTTTCTACCTCTCCTGCCCACTTTCTTAATCAGGGGAATGGAGACCTCTTGTGCTGCCAGGAGGGCATCCTTGAACAGTAGCCAGCTCTCCTCAACGTCCTTATCTTTGAGGGCAGCGCGCCAGGGGATCTTGGCCAGCATTCCATTGAGTAGCTTGAAGTCTGCTCTTCTAAAGTTGAGCATCCTGGTCCTGCTCTTTGCCAGGCCCACATCGCTTGAGATCACAAACTCAACCAGGGCATGATCGCTGGAGCCCAGGCAGCCTCCAACCTTGACGCCTTTGATGATCTCCTCAGCGTTGGTGAGCAGCAGGTCCAGCAACGCTTGACCTCTGGTCGGTCTGTCCAATACCTTCCCTTCTGCTTGGTGTGCTTAATGCTTGGCCCACAAAGTTATTCCCAGTGCAGTCCAGCAGTCTCTCAGACAGCTTGCAGCCAGCCATGCTGATTTCCCAGCCTGACTGGAATCCCCCATCAAGTTGAGAGTCAGTGAGCGCGGTGCTTCTGGTAGCTGCAGTAAGCAGGGCCCATCAACAGGCTCCCTTGACCAGGCGGCCTGGAGCAGACCCTCACCTCCAGAAGCCCATTATTGGTTCAGTCCCGAATTTTACCCGCAAGTTCTCAACGTGATCGTGGCTGTTCTTAGTCCTTTGCAGTCAGCTTCTTCATAGAGAGGGCAAATACCTTGCCCTCCGGAATTCCATAGTAACAATCATGTCTCCTTTATGTCAGGTGAGGTGTTTTTTGTTGTTGTTGTTTTTTGTTTGCTTGTTTGTTTGTTTTCCATTTTCTAGGTAGAAAATTTAATTTCTGAGCCAGGAGAAGAAGAAGTGCAACATGTAACAATCTTCCTGGCACTGTGCAGTTTGCATGAGTAGCCAAGTGCTCCTCAGGTAACGTGTGCTGCAGAGCTGACCTTGGTGGCAGGGGTTGTGTCTTCATTTTCTTCCTGTCATGTGGGAACATAAGAAGACTCTTCAGAGCAGGAGCTGCAGAGGAAGATGAACGGCATGAGAAGGTAAGGCTAGGAACCAAGGACACCTCCAGAAAGAACAGAAAAACTAAGTCATTTAAGATGCATTATGGCCGTGTGATACTGTCCGTGACTGGAGGAGAAGCACATGGCTAGGAATGACTGATGGCTCTGGTGGGATGAGTGCCTACGTGCGCCGTAAAGGAGAGTTTGTGGGATGTTCTGTGGACATGTGAAGGCTGTGGGAAAGTTAAGAGAGAAAACGTGTGAATTCACAGAAGTGGTATTAGAACCTGGAATAAACCATTTGGATCACTCACATCTGAGTCCGTGCCAGATTGTCGCACTGTCAGAACCTGAGGCCTGGGATTTTCCTTTAGTAGTGCCAACTGCCTGTTGTAAATGAGAAAAGATATTACTAAACATAGCTTCCCTCCTTGTAGTTTTGATATTTCTGTCTTTGCATTCCTTTAGCACCCAGGGTGTTGATGCAGCTGCACAAATCCGCTGTACTGTCCTCCTGTTTTGCATGGAAGAATGGTAAAATAGCAATCTCTGGGTGAAATTTTGTTCAGGCGTTTTCCTTTCTGTGCCCCTAGGAAGCAATGGCTTGGAAATGGCAGTGCCGCCTGGGAACCCACACAGCAACCCAGTATCTCATTGTCTGGGTCTGTGAAAAACCACAATGATGACAAAAGATGTTTCAATTCTGTCTGTGCTGTCAGTGCAGCCCTGAGGAGCGGTGTGGGCATGGCATGGCAGGGAGAAGGGATTTCCCTTCCAATGGGAAAGTGCCTGTTCATGTGTTGATATGTAACCGCTCCATGGCCTGCTCCATGTGCTTCTGAATGGGCAGCTCAACTTTTGTGTCACTCAGCCACCTGTGGCAGAGGTCAGGATTAGTGCCTTTCAAGGAGCTGAGAAGCATTTCTTGCTCAAGTCCTGCTTCCAAGCTTAACCACCTACAATGAAGTAGATGTCGTTTTTCTGGTGTCCTTCAATTCCGTGTCCGCATTTTCCCAAAAGCAAAAGAATTTGGAGTTAACCAGCTGCAGTGAAGTGAGCGATTTCAGTGCCTATTTCTGATGGTGGCAATGAGTTCAGAGGTCACACTTAATTGACGGTGCCTGTTTCCATTCTGACAAAGGCTGTAGTTTCAGCTGACTTCCCGAGGCTGCCATGTGTGGTGGTGACACAGCCTTGGGCTTGTGCGTTTGCATGACTCCCACCTTTCCTTTCTGTGTCTTGCAGGTCAGCTGGTGCTGGAAGCGGCCGGTATCTGAGTAGGAATGAAGGTGAGTGCAGGAGCAGCTGCTGAGGGGAGGAAGGAAGTCCATGCTAATGAGCTCTGAAGCATCTGCGGGTCCGGTACCAGAATAGGCAGCAGTGATGCAGGGGGCTCCTCGGCAGGAAGCTGGCTGATCCAAATGCTTGCTGAGAGTTTGGAAGCCCAAACCCTTATGGTCTCTGTAAGGGTGGTTAATAAAAAGATATTAACCAAGATGGTGGTAAATAGCCTAAGGTTATTAGCAAAGGGAAACTCACCAATATCGATACCTTGACTAGAAAGCTGAGGCAGCCTCAACTAGGGAGCAATCTCTAAGACATGCTGTCTCAGTGGTGGTCAGCCTTTAAATGAGGTCTCAGAGGAGGTTGAGTCGAGGTCCACCCCTTCTGGGAGCACAGCTAGATTACTCTCACCTGTGCTCCCGCAGCTGACCCAATACTTGCCTCAGCTGATTAATCAGAGGTTCAAGCTGTGATTTCCCATACAGTCTCTAAGCTGAAGGCAGCATCTCCTTGATCTGATGGTGGTGTGCCTGAGTGAGGGAGTGATCCAAGCTGGATGCAGAAGAGTCATCTTAATTTCTCTGCTATTTTACTTCAGATGACACCTATTGGGTGTTGGTTTCTTAAAATTTGGATCTAGGAGGTGGTCTCTTCCTTTGCTTCTGATGAAAGCACAGAAGTGCAGCAGGAGTAGAAGACAAAGAGGTTTTCTTGGTGACAGGAACACCAATTATTTGATTCAAATGTGTAACTGATGTAGATGGTGAAGAACAGATCTGCCTCAAAGACATGCTTGATCACATAAGAAATGAGCATGTGATCCAAGACAGGCAGCGTGGCTTTAGCAGGGGAAGGCCATGCCTAACCAGTCTGGTGGCCTTCTATGATGGAGTGACGGCATTTGTGGACAAAAGGAAGGTAACAGATGTCATTGACCTGGACTTGAGCAAGATCTTTGACATTGCCCTCCACCACATCCTTATCTCTAAACTGGAGGGATGTGGATTTGACAGGTGGACCACCTGGTGGATAAGGGATTGGTTGAAAGGCCACAGACAGAGGGTGGTGATTCATGGTTCTATGTCCAGGTGGAGGCCGATAACAAGTGGTGTCATCCAGGAGTCTGTCTTGGGACCAGTGCTTTTTTACATGGTTATCAGAGACACCAATGATGCAATGGAGTGCACCTTCTGCTGTTTGCTGAGTGGTGCGGCTGACGCAGTGGAAGGAAGGGATGCCATTCAGAGGGAGCTCAACCGAGAGGTTGGCCTACGTGAATCTAATGAGGTTGAACACAGCAAAGTGCAAGGTTTTGCACTTGGGCTGGAGGAATCCCAGGCATTTCTACAGACTGGGAGGAGCAGTCCTTAAGAGAAGCCCCGCAGAGAAGGACCTGGGGGTCCTGGTGGATGAAAAACAGAACGTGAGCCATCAGCGTGCTCTTGCAGCTCAGAGAGCAAATGGTCCCCTGGGCTCCATCAGAAGAGGGGATGGCCAGCAGGGACAGGGAGGTGATTGATCTTCATGATCCTTGAGGTCCCTTCCAACCCGGGCCATTCTATGATTCTGTGATTACACTCGCTGTCAGAAAGAATGGCAGCTGTACAGAAGCTGGATATATTTTGGGACAGTTCTTGTAACCAGTTGATTTTAAGACCTTGCCCGAGTCAAGAGTCTAAATTGAGTGTCAGAAGAAAGCTGGTAAAGTGGCTATTGCTCATTCTTTTTCATTTGCTGATTCTTTCATTCGGGTTCCTTTTCCAAAGGAGATTCTGGTGATGGAAGCAATTGAAGAAAGAACCAAAGCAGCTCTTGCCAAGAGTGCTTGAAGTCCCTGTGGAGAGAAGCAAAGAACTTGGGCTTCCTCTGGGATGCTCCCCACCATGTCTCAGGAAGGAGACAACTGCTGTTCCACTTTCTGCTCTGTGTGTGGAAAGGTACGTCTGGGTTTCTTCTGCTTGTTTATTCTTTCTTTTTCAGGCTTTGAAGGAGAAGGGGTGGAGCAACGGGAGACTCACTGGTCGTTTGTTACCTCAAGAACAGGATGGATTCTGCATTGACTGTGAAAAACCTGGGCTAGTAGCATGGGCATGTTTCAGGCTGGACTTTTCCTTCTTGGTTTCCTTTTGGCTACAGGGAGACAGCTGTCTAAAGGTGTGTTTTCATACCCACTCTCCAAAACCATGTTTCATTGTTGCAGGTGGTTCAGTGTGCTCTTGCAGTGCAGATGCTGTAGTTTGCTGTAGAATCTGAATTGTTTCTGTTCCTAGGGGAGGACTGGGAGGAGGTAGTGAGAAGAGAATTCAATGCCTTAGGTGTATCTTAGTGAGAAATGTTGGCATGAGGTGCTGAAAGTCTTGAGTTGTCAAAGGCCAGTGAGGCTCAGACTCCTTAACCTGCTGGAGCAGGGTGGAAGCAAGTAGTGGGCACTGCCATCCCACAAGCTGCACTTGGTTCTGGTCTGCCAGGTCTGTGCTGGCCTGGATTTCTTCTGAGAAGTTTGTTGGAGCTGCTTGGAGTAGTGAAGGGTGGGGAGGAAGTGCTGCTCAAGAGCTAAGGCTCTGCATGATCATCTTGGATGGTTTTAACCATGATATCTGAAGACATAGTTTCCATCAGAATGATCCCAACATTGTGCGAGTGTCTCAGATGTATGAGAGCACCCGCCTCCTCCAGCTGAGCCATAGGAAAGCTAACTGTGCCCAGTAATTACAGCTTCTGCAGATTGAATATGCTTCCAAGTGTTTTCCTTAGTGATCAATAATGTCCCAGCACTCTGAGATTCCATCTCTGGCACAGTCTGGAGCATCTCTGCAATCCTTGGTTGCTGGAGGGCACGTGGTGAGTGCATGGACAGGGTGGCACAAACGCGTGCGTGTGCTGAGGAGTTGGGTTGCACACAGGTGCACACAAAGGGGTGTTTGTGGAAGGTGTAGGCACGTAGGTGTTCCCAGGGATGGTTTGCACACGTCTGTGAATGCAAAGGAGGGCACACGATGCAGAGTGTGCATGGGGGTGTGCAAAGCAGGCAGGGTGGTGAATGGGTGTGCGTGTGCACATGGATAGGGGAAGGTTGGGGTTACAGGTTGACCTGTGCTGAGGTGAGTGGGGACTCACGGTGTTGCTCAGTGGTAGATTGGTTCACACTGAGTGCTAACAGGAAACTCGCACACCCTTTTTGTTTCAGCTGTGCCAGCGCTGTGATCCCTTGCTGCAGGGATGGGGTGTTGGAAGGATGGTGTGCGTGCCGAGCTCCCATCTCTTGCAGGAATCAAGTGTAGAGCAAAAGGGATGTTTGGGCCAGGTGACTGTAAGAAGGCTGGCTGCTTTGGATGGTGGTAGCTGATGGAAACAGGTGCTCTGGGGACCGTTCAGCTTTTAACAGAAGACAGGGGTCCTGCAGCAAGAACGACTAGGTTCTCAAATGGCTTCAGACGTGCACACCGACTACATCCCCGCAGACATTTACCGGTAGGTGGCTCTTGCAGAAGAAGATTCAAGCAGCAGAACCTTTTGCTCAGCTACAGCACACAAATGCTACAAAAGCAGGAACAACCTGCAAGCTCTGGGTCTGTTTGTCTTGCACAGGCATGCACTAACTGCGTTTGATGGTACCCCCCATCCTTGATTTCCTTCCCTGCTTCTTGTCTGATGACGCTGCTGAGCCAGGAACAAGCTGCCCAGTGTGGCAGAGCATGGTGCAGGGCTGTGCTGGGACCTCCTCCCCTTCATCTGCTGCAGATCAGTGCCCCACACGTGCCATTGGGATGCTCTGGCACGGGATGTGCCTCCAACCCAAAGCTCCTTCCCACCTCCCAAGGAAAAACAAAGCAACCCAAGCATCTCCAGCAAAGCTGCCCAGCAGACAGCAGGGAATGCAAACAGCTTCTGGCTGCTCCCCTACACTCCCGTCCTAAGTAAGAGACCCTATGAGGACTGGCTGGGAAATCAGTGCATGACACACGTGAGTGTGCACAGGATTGTGCAAAGCAGTGGGGTTCCACGAGTTTGTGTGTGTGTGTATCTCTGCTGTTATGAAAGCATGGGAAGACTTACTGAGTCCCAGATAATTACTTATCCTCAAATGATTTTTCCTGGCCAAAGTTAGAGCCTCTCACAGGTAATCGAGATCAACAGGCTGTTGTTGCACAATCAACAGACACAATCTAGATGAATAGCTGAAGAAAATAAAGCATCATGCGAAGGGTACTAGATAAGTGAGCAGCTTGAGATCTGCACATTTATGTGATGCTCATGGTCTTAGACAATATTTGCCTAGAGAGGTCACATTGAATGAAAGCAAACTCTAAGATGAATGAAAATATGCACAGGAGAAGAAGCCTCTGAGGCTTCTCAAGTGTTATGACCAGAAGACATAAACTCTGTTAAAGCAAACGTTTCTCTCTATTTTTTGTGTTATTCCAGGCAGGCCTTGATTACCGCCTGAACACATGCTGTGGAAGCCCAGCTTATGCAGCACCAGAGCTAATCCAGGGCAAAGTGTCTATTGGCTCAGAGGGATGTAGAGCGGTGTTTGTTTTCCCCTCTTTCCCTTCCCTCTCCACAGAGCATTTAAAGGCAGTGGAGCTCAGGTAGGCTCTCTTGGTTTCCCTTCTGAATTCTGCTAGGTTGCATCGCTTGGTAGCTCTCAGAAGCTGTCAGTGGCCACAGACTAGAAAAGTGCAATTGGTCTCAGTTCACACAGCTGGCTGGTTTGTCTCAGGCTAATCCTGAACTGCCTCAAGCGACTGCTTTGGTGCTCTACAGAACAGCAACTTCAGAGATCTCTTTCTATTACTAAGTGTTTGAAAGAGCAATTTGCTCTGTTAATTATCCATCATTTCTGTGCGGTCTGTTTTGTCAGACTTGTCTTTAGCTTCCAAGTTGTATGTGAAGAATTGTTTCCGTTGTAATGCACAATGTACTAAAAATTGAGAGATGAAAATGTGAAGAGTTTTTCCAGCTTTGATTTCATGTCTGGAATTTTGGAACCCACTACTTGCAGTTGTTAATCTGTCCAAACTGGTCTGGTTTGGAATGCCCTCGTACTTCTTGAATCGCTGTTAAAGGCGGAGCAATTCCTACAAGTGCCATGGCCCCACTGTTGTTCTAATTCTTGTTTCTTTGTTTTCCACACACTGCTTTTCAAGCCTCCTTTTTCTTTACAGTCAAAGTGAGAACTGCACTGTGTCTGAACCTTGTTGTGCCTCTACATAAAGAGAACCGAACAGCAGCAAAGCCAGACAGGTGACTGTGCTGACAGCTCTCGTAGCCAGTAACACGTAACTGTGCTAAATCCCTTGTGACGGCTTTGATTTCATTTTTGCCAGTGAAATCCTTGTAAAAGGAAGTGCAGCAGTGTGATGAGCTAAGGTGAAGATGCTGGTTTTAGTAGTGCTCTAAGCTGAGTGGAAGGGCAATTGAATGAGGGTTATATGCTTTCTCTGGGACGATAAGGTTTTATTTCCTGAGGGAAAGAGCCAGCTTTTCATGGGCTATATGTGGGCTTTGGCAAGGGCAGACAATCCAGTCTGTCAGGAAGCCATTTGAGGTGCTTCAGGTTTGTAAGCTTGTCTTTTTGTTTTTCAGGCGGATATTTGGAGCATGGGTGTAGTGCTGTATGCTCTGCTGTGTGGGTTTTCCCTTTGGATGATGACAATATGATGGCACTCTACAGGAGGATACCAGTGGGTATCAGTGGTGCTAGAATACACTGAGAAGGGAAATAGCTGAGCTTGACAAGAGGCCTTGCTTTTCGGATGGCAGAACATGCTGAGCTGTGGGTAGAAAGGCCTGTCTGCTGAATATTGTCCCTGTTTTTGCTGCTTTGTCTACCAGTATTTTGTGGATTTGGTTCTACACTTGGTTGGCCTATGTGGCACTGTAGCCTAATTCTGTACCATGATAGCATACAGAATTTAAGGAGAAGTATTTTCTTGCCAATGGGCTGGATTTTTTGTATCTGGTTCTTCAACTGGCTGCTCCCTATACTATCTGTAGTAAAAATATAGACACATCATTTGATTTCCCTGAAATGAATGTTCCTAAATGCCAGCTCTTCTCATGTCTACAAAGATCAAAGTTCTGCATTTGCTATTAGAATTTCCTCTTCCAGAATCAGGAGGTAATGTAGGACCCCACAGATTGCCTTCAGAATCCAACAGTTAGTTCTGTTTCCTTTCGGAGTGCATAACAACCTGAGCACATGAATTGAATGGCGTGGCTTTTTAGTCTGGTTCAAACTCTGCTGTACACTGAAACTTGGTCCATTTGTAAGCAGGACTTTGTCCATCTCTGCAGGACAGCAGAAAACCCTTTGTGCTAATCATGATGCCAAGAAGCAGAATGCGGCAAATGCGGCAGATGATCCAACTGCTTCAGGTGTTCATTTCCTTAAAACTGAGAATAGTTTTGGACTGAGAGTTTGTAAGCAGAACAGAGCTCTTAAAGCTGTCAGAGATTATTTCTGCACTGTTCAATTCTATCTGCACAACATACACAGGATCTCAGAACTGCGTTGCTTGAATTGGTGGAACTTGCTGAAGTGAACTGGGATGAGCAAGTTTTAGAACTTAGTCAGAGTGCTGTAAAAAATGGATAATCTCATGAGTATTAAGGTACAGGCGTGCTATTTCTGCACTGAATTTGTTTTTATTTTACATGGCTGTGATCTGAAAGTTGCTTGAAACGCAGGCACCTAGGCACTGTTGTGTAACTGAATTTCACACGATAGATCCTGAAATATCCTGGAATCAAAAACTCTGACTTGTTTTAAGTCTGCTGCTTGAGTCTAATCAGGGTCATAGTGTCTGTGTGCAGTGTTTCTTTCCCTGTAATGCTCCACATCATTTCATTTTGGGAATATTGAAGGAAATGGACTATGTGCCATAACTGTTGTTAGAACAAAGTATGTCTGGTGTGATCTTATGCATAGGTTCTGTAACTGCTCTTCACAGCTCAGGTGTTTGACCTTCCTTTTGGTGAAGTGATGAAATACTGCTGGTTTCTATTTGTGCTTCTAGGCACCTTGAAGCTCTTAGGAATAGAACAATTGTCTCCAGTTCTTTTCAATGATATCAGTAACAGCTCGAGTGTTGCTGCCCACTAGGTAGACCCAAAGAAGCAGATTACAGTGAAACAACACACGAGCTGGACCTGAATGAGGATCACTTTCAAGACAGTGGCTATGCTGCTTCAAGCCTACTTGCTTCTTCCTGCCGCCACTCTATTACCAAGTATCAACAACCTTTCATGATTCAACTTGCAAATGTTTGAAACTAACCCTTGTGTTTCTATGCCTTCCTAGGTGATTCGAGCCCTTGTCAACCCCAAAGATCCAAACCAAGCAGTGTCTTTCCATCAATGGAGAGTTCTTATTAAGCATGAATCGCTGCAATTCGGATGACAGCCTTCCACATGGTAACAGGGATGGACACAAGGGGCTCATCCACGTTCATGCTCTCATATCTCCTGGCTCTGCTGAAGCTCCTGACCTGAGCCTGCCAGACACAGCAGTCACCTGCCTGGATTGTGACCCAGCGCCTTTGCAGTGCTGCCCATCCCAAGCACAGCCCGAGTGTCCCAGCAGCAGCACCACCATGCAGGAGCAGGGCAGCATCAGTGAGGTGAAGCTGAGCATCTTAGATGGGGACTTAGAGTCAGGCTGCCAGTCCCAGGCACCAGGCAGCAGCACCAGCTCTGAGCCACTCTCATCTTGACAAGAGGAGTCCCATCTTCACCCTTGACCTCTCAAGCCCTCCTGTCTTTTATTGAATAAAGTCACTCTCATGCTCAGTCATCGCCTCGACTGCATTCTGAGTCTTCAATCACAGGGATTGGGATGAATGCAACAAACAGCAAGGCAGCTCAGCTTGCAATGCTATGGCTGTGGGGTTCGTGCAGGCAGAGCTCTGGGTTCCCATTTTGCCTGGCTTTGGGATGTCTGCAGCAAGATCTCTACCATTTTGTATGGGAGCAAATAATCTCTAGCATCCAGGTTGCTGCTCATGATATATCCCAGTCTTCCTGGCTGTCACTTTGTGATACTTTTCAAAGCCTTCTGATACTCTTTGATGCCTTGGCTGCTCCCTAACACCTCTGTCCTCCTGCCATGTTGACTCACGTCTCCCACTTTTAAGCTGGCTTTGCAGATCATCTCCAGCCCTGTCATCATCACGCTGCAGCAGGAGGTGCTCACCTGGCCCAATGTCTGGCAGTACTGCTTGTTCTGCAGATGAGCAGCTGCCTCCTCATCTCTTCAGCTACAGTAGTTTTTCTCAGGGCAGTTAGATGCAGTCATGCTCCTCTGGATTTGGTGTGTTAAATCCATGCTGCATGGCAGCAGTCAGTGCAATACAAAGGTGTTCTGTGTGCCATAGCATTTCTCCAGGGGCTGCCAAAGGTAGAAGCACAACACAGCACCATCCTTCTGACAGTAATGTCTGTGAGTGTTAGACATGTGAGCACTGCATCATCCCCAGCGTGTCAGTGCTTTTCCACACCAACCTGACTCTCACACTCTGCACTGAATGTAACTCTGCTCTTGTGGAGACAAATGCTTTCTGTCACATCCTCCATCCCTGCAACCATTTGCCGGTAGGCAGCTCTTGCAGAAGAATCAAGCAGCAGAACCTTGTGCTCACCCTACAGCATGCAAATGCTATGAAAGCAGAAATAACCTGGCATGCTCTGGGTCTGCAAGGCTGCACAGATGGGAGAGGTAGATTGTGTTTTTGCAGTGGAAGTTTCCAGTATTTTGAGTACATAGTGTAGGCCCTAACTGAATGTATAACCCTCTTGTAAAACAGCTGTATAAGTAGTTTTTCCACCAAGAAAGTTGCTGAACAGAATTAAGTTCAGACTGGGGGCATTCTGACATGGGGAGAATTGAGACAAGCACAAGATAAATACAGGGTGGGTAGAGCCCAGCACAGGACAGAATGAATGTACTGACTTTTGGAAACATTGCCCTTCTCTGTCCGCAGAAAAGTACAAGGCAGACCTAAAAACAAGAGGTTGGTAATTGACCTTCTATGGAAATGAATCCTAGCCACAGTCTCGAGGAGTCTGTGAGCCTGAGATGCTCAACCAATGAGAGCCATGAGAGCATCACCTGCAGTGGGTTTAGGGCACAGAACAGAATTGATTTCACTGACTGGTGTGCAGTTTCTCCCTTGCCAATAGGGGATGTGCGCGCAGTATTGCAATAATGAATAAGCACTGCTGCTATCGCTGCCATCTTTGCCTAACTAGAAATCTTTGACTTTGAGAGTTTCTCACACAAGGGGAGAGGGTAAGAAAGTAAAGAGGCACAGAAAACTAAGGGAAACTGCTCTTCTTTATCTTATCTATAAAAATTGATACGATGCTGTTGTGCATTTTTTTTAATTTTATTTTTAATTTTTTGCTAATGTCAGTCAGATTGTTTTAAAATATCCACACACCAAAATCTGACTACCAAGCAAATGTAATGAAAATGAAATGAAGGTGAGTTAGTGGAAAGCACAAGGCCATATTATATTAGGCTCCAGCAAATTTACAGGCAGTCACTGCACGAAGAGGTAGATCTGAGTTGCACATTATATGATTCCCACAAAGATTAAGGAAATCTGAAGCTTTCAATATATTTTTTTAATTCTTTTTTCATTTCATTTTTAAACACCTGACCCAGACCCCAACCCTCACAGGAGCTGTAAAGATAACAGCATTAACCAGCAATGTAACTCTAATCCTAACCCTTACCCTGATTCTAAAATCGTCCCTAACTCCAAATGCAACAACAAAAATGATGCTAGAAGTTTGTAGCAAAAGGAACCTTAACCCTGATCATAATCCAAAAAAAAAAATCATTATGGTAACAATAATCTTTACCTTAAGAGTAATATTAATCAGAGCCCAGATGATGCCTGCATCCAATCAGAAGCATGCTTTGCATTATTTAAGAGTTGTATTTTTTCCAATGAACTCTCTCTATTATCACGTTTATAAAGTAACAGAGTCTGTTCTTTTTCTCCTGACACTGTGCCTTACTCCTGACATCCCCTGGAAATGACCCAGATAGGGCACCATCAAAGTAATGCTAATAGTAATGTCAATCCTAAGGGTATCTCTAGCCTCAGTGTTAATGGGACGCTAACAACAATCCCAACAGCCTTAAACATTCTGGTGGTGTGAAAGAGGTGCTGCCTTGCACATGCTGGGCAGTCCCATTGCCTGTTAAATGCAGGCGGCAGCGTAGAAACATGATGCCCGTGGTCAGAATGCCCTGTGGCAGATCCTGGCACCGGAGAACTGACCGGAGAACCATGAGAGAACTGACAACAAATCACGCGACATCAGAACCGACCCAGTGGTTATTTACAAGCCTTGGGAGACCCAGACAGGATCTCAGAGTGGTGAATGTAGGTACAGAAGTTGTTACTACTCTGTTTTCTTCTAAAAGAAGTGGTTTTTTTTCATCTCAGAAGTTGGGGGGGGGGGGGGGGGCGGGAAAGGGATATCAATTTAATTACTCATTAATTTATTGACAGACATTCACGTTTGCTACGTTTGGAGAAGTTTTTATTTGTTTGCTGTGGTTTGATTTTTTTTTTTTTTCTTTTTTTTTTCCCCCTTCCCTCCTCTTCCATCTTTGTGTTCTTCCCCTATAATCAAAAGAACGGATCCCCAGGGTTTGTCCCGCAGACGTTCTTTCCGTGGTCTCTGCTGCCACCTGCTGGCCAATAAGCGGAACTGCCACTGTTGGGCGTTTGGTGCCGCAGGAAGCACAACGCAGATCTGAGTTCTGACCGGTCTACGCAGCAAATCCGCCAATCTTTATTGCGATAAGCCCTCCAGACAAGAGCATAAAGTCTTTGCCTGAGGGCAGGGTTAGTAGTAATGGATGTCAGTTTTGAAATTTCCAGTCCATTCACCATAGCACTTTCTGCCTCCATGTCCCATAACCAGAGCAGCTATGCTGGCATGCTCTCTTGGTTTCTGTCTAAACCACTGTACTATATCCATCAGTTCAGCTGCTGTATTATGGGCAGCAGGGTTTGGGGGGTGGACACTGGTCAGGGCACTCCCACCAGCCTATCCTGCATTTTTTTTTTTTTTTTTTTTCATTTTTGGGTTACAATCAGTCAGATCTCAAATAGATCTAGTCCAAATGGAACCTCAAAATCTGACCTTTTAGTGCCTTCATTTACAGAGTCCATTTTATACAGATTCCCTTGTACAGGGCCCCCATGGTCCTCCAGACAGTTGTTACTGATCTTCCATAGGAGAATGATTGAATTAGGTTTTTTCCCATCAAAACTGCCACCTGTCTTTCCAATTTTTCAACACTATCATTCAATAGCTGATTTGCATCAGCCTGAGCCTCTTCAGTTATGTTCAGACAGTTCAAGGCCATTAAAAGTGGCCATGCCACCATGAACACAGCTAACTGTCATTCTCAAGTTGTAAGTATGTCTTTGCTAAGACCATGGAAATACTCAGTCAGGTGGGCCAGGGACTCATGGACCCTCCCTCCGTCCCACACAGGGCCCCATTTTTCAGTGACAGAAGCAGTGCTGCATTTTGAGGATCCTAGGAATCCCAGGACATGCCCTGACCAAAGGTCATTCAAAGGGGTAGTCTTTCCCCATCCAAACAACTCCATGATATTCACAGAATCACAGAATTGTAGGGGTTGGAAGGGACCTCCAGAGACCACTGAGTCCAGTCCCCCTGCCAAAGCAGGTTCCCTACACCACAAAAGAGGTACGAAGAGGTAGATCTGAGTTGCACATTATATGATTCCCACAAAGATTAAGGAAATCTGAAGCTTTCAGTATATTTTTTTAATTCTTTTTTCATTTCATTTTTTAAACACCTGACCCAGACCCCAACCCTCACAGGAGCTGTAAAGATAACAGCATTAACCTGCAATGTAACTCTAATCCTAACCCTTACCCTGATTCTACAGGGGACTGTCTGTAACGGACATCAATTCAATTACTCATTTATTTATTGACAGACATTCAAGTTTGCTACGTTTGGAGAAGTTTTTATTTGTTTGCTGTGGTTTGGTTTTTTCTTTTTTTCTTTTTTTTTTTCCCCCTTCCCTCCTCTTCCATCTTTGTGTTCTTCCCCTATAATCAAAAGAGAACGGATCCCCAGGGTCTGTCCCGCAGACGTTCTTTCCGTGGTCTCTGCTGCCACCTGCTGGCCAATACACGGAACTGCCACTGTTGGGCGTTTGGTGCCACAGGAAGCACAACGCAGATCTGAGTTCTGACCGGTCTACGCAGCAAATCCGCCAATCTTTATTGTGATAAGCCCTCCACATGGCATTGCGCATGCACTCGAACACGCAACAGGCATAGATTTCTCTTAACTCCTTGAGGAGCAGGCAAGCAGAACAACTGAGCGCACCACTGCTTGTGATTGGGCCACCCCCATCATAGAGATGTGCGTTAGATCTTTTACCCACCCCTGGACTGGCCTTGTTGTTTAACGATAACCTCTGAAATCTGAGCTACTGGTTCTACCACCTGTAGTGTAGAATAGGTAGCCAATAAATGCTTTTCAACTGTGATGTATCTTTATTCTGCTCCATGCCAAACCTGTGGCCAAAACCTCATAGGGGTTCACAAAGAACTCTGGCTCTGCCAGAGCCCCCATCCAGACCCTTCTTGAGTTACATTCACATCTAGTTTGGCTGAAAAGGTTGGACTATAAATACTCAGTGCTTGGGCCTGTTTAACAGATATTTTTTCCTGATTATGCTGTCCATCGATCTTTTTAAACTGAACTCCTGCTCTAATCTGGTCTTTAAACATTTGTTGTCTCAAGACCCTAATGGGTCCAGACTGGATTACCTTAGGGGCTGGACGCCTAAGTCATGGCAGCAGATGGTTCTCTGCCTTTCTCAGACCTTTCCACCACCATTCAGAGCCTGCATCTGGCCGTAGGCACTCTTGTCTCCCCATCAATTGGGCAGCCTGTTGTATTACAGCACCTGAGGGCCACTGGGGGGTTCAGTATGGATAACATAGACCCATACTGATGTAAAGGTGATGGCTGTAGGATGAGATCCCTCGTTCCTGATGAAAAATTTATTGACTGGGCTCTCAAAATCATCTTCATAGATTGCCTCTTTCATGCCTAATTCTCTAATATAATTTTGTTAGTCCTCCATAGAGGACCACAGGCTGATATTTAATGGTATGTCATTCTTATTTGGCCATGTTATATGACACACAGCCATAAATCATTCACTGATCAAATGGCTATCCTCATTATGTTGGACAGAGCATACAGTCTTTGCCTGAGGGCAGGGTGAGTAGTAATGGATGTCAGTTTTGAAATTTCCAGTCCATTCACCACAGCGCTTTCTGCCTCCATGTCCCATAACCAGAGCAGCTATGCTGGCATGCTCTCTTGGTTTCTGTCTAAACCACTGTACTATATCCATCAGTTCAGCTGCTGTATTATGGGCAGCAGGGTTTGGGGGGTTGGATACTGGTCAGGGCACTCCCACCAGCCTATCCTGCATTTTTTTTTTTTTTTTTTTTCATTTTTGGGTTACAATCAGTCAGATCTCAAATAGATCTAGACCAAATGGAACCTCAAAATCTGACCTTTTAGTGCCTTCATTTACAGAGTCCATTTTATACAGATTCCCTTGTACAGGGTCCCCATGGTCTTCCAGAGAGATGTTCCTGATCTTCCATAGGAGAATGATTGAATTAGGTTTTTTCCCCATCAAAACTGCCACCTGTCTTTCCAGTTTTTCAACACTATCATTCAATAGCTGATTTGCATCAGCCTGAGCCTCTTCAGTTATGTTCAGACAGTTCAAGGCCATTAAAAGTGGCCATGCCACCATGAACACAGCTAACTGTCATTCTCAAGTTGTAAGTATGTCTTTGCTAAGACCATGGAAATACTCAGTCAGGTGGGCCAGGGACTCATGGACCCTCCCTCCGTCCCACACAGGGCCCCATTTTTCAGTGACAGAAGCAGTGCTGCATTTTGAGGATCCTAGGAATCCCAGGACATGCCCTGACAAAAGGTCATTCAAAGGGGTAGTCTTTCCCCATCCAAACAACTCCATGATATTCACAGAATCACAGAATTGTAGGGGTTGGAAGGGACCTCCAGAGACCACTGAGTCCAGCCCCCTGCCAAAGCAGGTTCCCTACACCACGTTGCACAGCTCAGCATCCAGGCAGGTCTTGAATATCTCCAGAGAAGGAGATTCCACAACCACCCTAGGCAGCCTGTTCCAGTGCTCTGTCACTCTCACCGTAAAGAAGTTATTGCACACATTAGTGCAGAACTTCCTATGGTGCAGTTTCTGTCTGTTTCCCCTTGTCCCGTCTCCACACACTGCTGAAAAGAGTCTGGCCTCAACACTTTGCCCCCCACACCTCAAATATTTATAGAACCTGGATCCTGTCCCCTCTCAGCCTTCTTTTCTCAAGGCTAAACAGACCCAGTTCCCTCAGTCTCTCCTCATTGGGGAGATTCTCCAGGCCCTTCACCATCTTAGTGGCCCTCTGCTGGACTCTTTCTAAGAGATCCCTGTCTTTTTTTTACTGGGGAGCCCAGAACTGGACACAATATTCCAGATGAGGCCTCACCAGGGCAGAGTAGAGGGGGAGGATCACCTCCTTCGACCTGCTGGACACGCTCTTTTTAATGCACCCCAGGATGCCATTGGCTTTTTTGGCTACAAGGGCACACTGCTGGCTCATGGTTAATCTGTCGTCCACCAGGACGCCCAGGTCCCTCTCAGCAGAGCTCCTCCCCAGCAGCTCTTCCCCCAGCCTGTACCGGTGCATGCAATTATTTCTCCCTAGGTGCAAGACTCTACACTTGCTTTTGTTAAACCTCATCCGGTTTCTTACTGCCCGGCTCTCCAGCCTGTCCAGGTCTCGCTGAATGGCAGCACAGCCTTCAGGTGTGTCAGCCAATCCTCCCAACTTCGTGTCATCAGCAAACTTGCTGAGGGTGGTCATTGATGAAGATGTTGAACAAGACCGGACTGAGCACAGACCCCTGGGGGATGCCGCTCGTTACAGGCCCTCAGCCAGACACTGCACCGCCAACGACAACACTCTGCACTCTGCCAGTCAGCCAATTCTCGACCCACTTCACTGTCCAATCACCTATCCCATACTTCCTCAGCTTTGTTATAAGGATGTCATGGGAGACTGTATCAGTTATAGAGGTTATAGAGTTCAATTCCTGTAGTCAATTTGGCGGCCCAGGTGGGACCAGCTCTGTTCGCTGCAGGACCAGCTGAGAGGGAGACACTTTTGGCGCACCCTGAGATTTCTCTGAAGGACTCCCTTCCTCACCTGATCACTGCAGGGACAGACAAGGACCACCCATAGGTGGACCAGGTATGTGTATGGTAAGTGGAGCCCATATGTCTTGAGGAGACATCCTACACAGTTTACAGCCATACGTGCTGCTCCCAGGGAGGTGAGCTCATGGCTTTGGTTGCCAGCTGGGGTAGGAAGACTCCTTGGGTGAGTTCCTATGAAAGGGAACTGTATGTCATATGAATGGAAACAAGAACAAGTACTCTCTCCCAGGTGGGTGACAATAGGAGGGACCTAGGTTGGTCTCTCCTACGGGTATGGGATATAGTGGATAGCCTGTCAAATGGTAGCCTGGGTTCTCCAAGTTGTAATCACGGGGGTTATAGATTGTATGTTCAATATTATCATCTGCTTTAAGTGTTTGGTACCGTGTGTCAAGCCGACTCTGGGAAAAACATTAACGTTTGCAACTGGTCGACCAGAGTATGAGTGTTATTAAGATTCCAGCTAGAAAACGTTGTCAGCATTGTGTAGTATGAATAAACCATGGTTTTTGATCTAAATGTCAGAGTGAGTGTGGTGTGAGTGAGACACAGAACAGCTGCAGGGTGAGTGCCGAGTCCCGATCCATGTTTCCTTCCTCCTGTGAGGGAAATGGCCAGACACGGACAAAGTGAAAGACTGTGTTGTGTGTCCACTCATAAGTACTTTCTGCTTGTATGTAAGAAGACGGGAGTTTGTACTCTGTAGATTAGTAAGATTGTCCTGAGGAGAGGTGTACATTCCACCCGACCAATGAGTGTCAACCCATTTATGTAATACTATGTACTGCTTGCGAGGAAGTGTGTGAGGGAGGTGGTTCAATCAGTGCTGGTTCTGTGGCACAGTGTTTATAACTGAAGAATACAGACTGTATTACGGGAGTTTATGTGAACTGAAGAACTGTACGTTTTGACAAACTGTTTTGATGGTATAAGAAAGTGTAATTGTTAATGATATATGAAAGTGTAGTTGAGGGAATGTGGAAGTGTATCTGAGCATAGAAATAGAGGAAGCATTTACAGAGGAAAAAGGATTAAAGTGAGTTTACCTGCATTGACATGAGAGCAACACCCTGCCAGACCGCTGCCCTGTGAGCTGAGCAGAGCAGAGCAGAGACACAGTCCCCATGTATCAGGTAGTGTTATTCTGCTTACCAAAAGAATGAGTTCACTACAGAAGAGGCAAATCTTCCCCTCTGCTCCATCTGTGGCATACTCTGGAGTTCAAGGCATTGCAAAGCTATGGCACATCTACTTTCTTTCAATGATGAAAACTTAGTGTGCTCTGGGCTCTCATTTCAATTGCATCTAAAGAAGTCTAGGGTCATGCCAGCTGACAGGAAGCTGGCAAATGTTGTCTCATTGTAAGGAAGAGCAAGAAAGATGACATGGGCAATTATGGACCTGTCAGTCCAGAGCCTGGTAAAATTATGGAGAAAATGATGGTGGGAGTTATGGAAAAACAGCTGAAGGACAATTCTGTCATTGGTCGCAGCCAACACAAGTTTGTGAGGCAAAGGTCCTGTTTAATTTAAGCTCATTCTGTGACACAGTTATCCGTTTAGTTGACCAAGGGAAGCCAGTTGATGTAATCCTTGAGGATTTCAGTGGAGATTTTGATACTGTTTCTCACAACAACCTTCTGGACAGAATGTTCTGCATATGGCTAGACAGAAACACAATGTGGTGGGTGAGCAGTTGGCCAGTAGGTCAGTCCCAAAGGATTATAGTCAGTTTTTTCCATCAGGCTGGTAGATTGTCACTGTCGGGGTCCCCAGGGTTCCATTTTGGGGCCACTTTCCTTTCATGTTTATGCAGATGACTTGCATGCAGGACTAGAAGACGTTCTGAGCAAGTTTGCTGATGAGACCAGATGAGGAGGTGCTGTTGCCTCCACTGAGGGTGGAGAGGACTTGCAGAGAGATGTGGACAAGTCAGAGAAGTGGGTACCAGTTGGTACTAAGCACCAAGTGCATAAAGTATAACAAGAACAAGTGCCTGATTGTGCACCTGGGTAGGGGCAATGCTGGACATACACACTGACTGGATATGGGACACTGGAGAGGATTCTGACTGGAAAGGGTTGGGGTGCTGGTCAGCATCACACTGAATGTGAGTCAGCAGTGTGCCAAGGCAGCCAGGAAAGACAACAGTCCCCTGGAGTGCATGAAGCAACTTATTGCCAGCTGGGTGAGGGAAAGGGTTGTCCCTCTGCTCTGCATTGCTACTGCCTCACTATGTTCTGGGCACCACAGAACATAAAGGACTTCAAACTCTGGGAGAATGTGCAAAGGAGGGCACTGAAACCGAGAGATCTGAAGTTCAGAGTTTCACAGGGATTGGCTGCTTGTTCAGACTGGGCCCTTCTCACATCCCTGCTCACATCCTGCAATGAAACATAGGTCTCATATGGGACATGAACCTCACAGCGTCCTTGCACCACATGTAGAGCCTGGGATCTTCTGTCCCCATGTCTTTCATTTAACATCATACAAAATTCCAACACATTGCCCCAGGAAATGCCCAGAGCCAACATGACATACAGGACCTCTCTACCACTGGTCTTGCAATCAGGGCTTGACCTGTCTGCTTTGTAAGGCAAAGGAGAGGTTTCTTAGCATGCCAGTGCCTTTGCCTGCCTGTAGTCATGGCTTCCAGTTATCTTCTCTAACAAGTCCCTTGGGAAGCTTACTTGGTAATGTTCCTCAGCGGGCCCATTAATACTCCAAGAAACTTCACTGTTACTTCTGACTTTGTCTTGTTGAGCACTTTGTGCAAACTTCTCTCTGCACTAGAGGCTGATGAACTCAGCATCAAATGCACCCTGGGACCATTATAACCTAAAGAATCTCCTGTGCCTTATGCCATCTTGTTATCTTCTTCAGGTTATCAGAACTTGTTCAGCAAAAAGGAGGGATATCTGGAGAGAGCTTAAAGAATCCAGTATAAATTTATTGTCTATTTATTTATAGTTGGGTTTAAAGAAGACATTAAAGCAGCACTGTGCAACTGATACCAATCCAGGATGTCCCAATGAGTTCTGTACTGTTACTGTGTTGACAAAGGTCCTTCTCAACCTCCCCACCCAATTTCTGCTCACAATGGACCTATGGGAATTGCATCACTTTTCTTCACATCTCTCTTCTCCTCTGCATTCATCCGCTCAGTGTTAAAACTGCTTTGCACCAACTCCCACTGGCTTTCCTCAGAGAACCAGCTACACATGGAAAAGGAAAGATTTCTCTTTTTTATCTGGCCAGCAAATGGAAAGAAAGGTGATGCAATTGAATGAACAGTAAAACACAGTGATCAACTGCATGCCATGTTCAAGCTGCATCTATTGAAGTTTGTCTTTCATATGGAATACTTTTAAAAGAAATGATTTATTCTGAGGTAGGATAGGATAGATTGAATCACAGTGAAGTAGTTGACAACAGAGGCCATCAGACTCTGGTAGATAGAGCAAATTCCAGTAATCTCCCTGGGATAGATCAGCCAGGTAGTTGAGAGGTATCAACTTAAAATTGATCAGGACTTGTGAGTATTTCACACATTGAGACGGGTTAACACATTCTCACTGATTCTCAGACTTTGGGGAGATGGAACAAATTCCAGTAATCCCCCTGAAAGTCAGAAATCAGACAGATAATTGGGAGGTATCTGACTGAACAAAGAGCAAGGGATGGAGAAATCTGGAGGGCAGTGGGAGTAGTTTGTGCCCAAATGGCCTGCTGAAAACATGCCCTTAACCATGGCCATTTATTTAGGAGAGCTGAAAAAACTTGGAGGATGAGACACATCAAATAGGCAGCAGGGAAGAGTAGTGCTGGGCACCGGGCTATAGTCACAGGGCATTGGCACTGGCACCACTGTCTGTGTCTCTGAATCTGAAGACATTTGTGTCCAGCGAACACAGTTCTGGAAAACATTGTAGTTTCAGTAAAAGAAAAAAAAAGACATCAAATCACCTCAAAGATTCATATTTACAACTTAAAATGGAACAAGACTCATGAGAATTTTTCATGTTGAGAAGGGTTAACACAATTTCAATGATTTCCATCTTTGTCTTCAATTATTTGTTTCAGTTTTATTGACATTTATGATCAACTATTAAGCTTACAGCCTCAAAATAAATAAAAAGAGATACATTTGCATCTTGCACGTGGCCTGATGCCCCTTTCACCTTCGCAGTTCCCACAAGTCCTTCCATGCCGGAGAGTATGAGATCCAGCAGAGCACCTCTCCTCTTTGGTTCCTCCACTGCTTGGTCAAGAAGCTGCCATCTGTGCTCTCCAGGGATCTGCTGGATGCCACATGCCCTGCTGTGCTGTCCCTGCTGCAGATAATGGAGTGACAAAGGCCACCAAATGGGACAAGGGACAGACAACATCAGATTCCCATCTGTCTGCAGAGGGCACCTTCCATTTACTCTCCCTGATCAGGAAGACAGGAAAAGACACTGATGGTCTCCTCTGTTTGCCATTTCCATTAGCTCTGACCTGTCTGCTCTTCCATCCCCAGGCAGAGCTCAGTGCACTCTCACAGAGGGCATTCACCCTTCTTTATCTCCTTGCCCATCCATCCTAAAGACTCGGTATCCCCCTTGTGCTACAGTGCAGTTGTGGAAGCCATTAAACTGTGTCCCCATGGTCCAAACAGGAGCTCAGGCCTGCAGCTCTATCAAGATTTCTAGCTTCTTGTGTGTTGGTGTTTGCATTAGTGCAAAACCACAGAAGTAAACATCCTAATTGGAAAGCATCACTGGACATAGCCTGACTGGATAGCTAATCTATGGTATCAGTGTGCAGAAGGTGGCACACAAACATTAGACTGATCGTGGGCCTTGGAGTTGACACAGCAACATGGTCACACCATGGGCATGGCTTTCCTGAAGGCCCTGTGCTGCTCTTGCAGCTGTGAGTGAATTCACCAGACAGCCAGTGCTATCCCCTCTCTGGCCCTCGGCTGATGCCCAGGAAGGAGGTGTCTATCTCAGGGATTTCCCACACGGTTTACAAGCACTGGCACACATCAGGAGCAGCCCAGGCACCTTGGGCATCACCCAGTGTCTGTGTGTGAGCAGCTGCTTCCCAGCTGAAGGTCCGAGGACTCAGAGCAGGAGCTCACATGCAGGCAACTCCTTGTGCTCTTCTGAACTGAACCAGAGGAATCCCAGCTCCTGTGGGTGTGTAGGGAGCTGAATCCCATTTCAGCTCCAGGATTTCTGTCAAGGGATGAGACTCCTGCACTGCCTCAGCTGGATCACTGCCCTGCACAGGGAAAGTCCAAACCTTGCCTTCCTTGTCTGGTTGCCCTTATTGTTTCATCAAACGATCTCTGGGAGCACTCCCCATATGTCTCCAATCAGTCACTGACCACTGGACATGTGGTGGTTAATTGAGCGAATTTCAAAGCACAGTCATGATGCTGTTGTCTTTCAGGAGCTGTTGGCCATGAGGACCCAGGGACATGTCAGGGGAGACAAGTCGGAAAGATAAAAATGACATAATCTGCTGCTTGCCTGTCCAGGCTCCTGGGACACAGGGAGCTCATAAAAGTGTGCAGGGCTGCAGAGAGACAGCTGTGCCCAGGAGCAGCTCTTGTGCACAGCACAGCCTGCAGGTGACAGAAGGAGAGGAGAGAAACTGAAGAGAGCTTGCAGGATGTGTGTGGTGTGAGCGGGCTGTGAGCTCACTGCAGGAGCATTGCTCACAGACCATGACAGGGTAAGTCTCACTGCAGACCATGAGCTGCTTTTCATAGAGGGTCAACTTAATTTGGGACATCCCATAGGAGATCTGGATGCAGGCACTGCATGTTTCTTTACTGTGGAAAAAGCCTTCTGCTCCAGCTGAGGGCTTCCATACTGCAGTATGAAATCACAGCCCTGAGGGCTGCATGTCCCAGCACGGCTGCAGGCTGTGCAGCCGGGGCTGCAGGCGGGTGCCCAGGGCTGTCCTGCAGAGCAGGGTCCCTGCTGTGCCCCAGGGGCTGTGTGCCGGGTATGGGACTCTGCCGCCTGCCAGGCTCAGCACTCAGCCTGCCCGGGGAGCTGCCCAGGGTGCTGCAGGGAGACGGGTGGGGGGAAGGAGCCCCCCGGCAGGGCTTGTGCTGCCACAGCTGCTGCCTGGGGCAGGGGATCACAACTCCACTGCACAACGGAATGTTTCTGAGGGCACTTTGCAAGAGGAGAGCCAAGGCAGGGGGTTTCCATTTCCTGTTCTGAGGCAAAGAGGTTTGGAGTCAGAAATCTAAAAGGGGCAATAAGAGTTCTGAGAATTTTTCATCAATCAATTGCTTGTTTTGTGAACACTCACACATGATGTGCTTTCAGTCTCCCCTTTCTCGAAGGATGGAATTATCATCATTTTCTGTAGGCATGAATAATTCACTTATCCTACAAACAGGCAGCATTTTCTAACGGAAACTGAATGCCACAGAAGCTCGGGTAGGGGGCTCTAAGAGCACTTGGGGTAAAGATATGAGACATGAAACAGATGAAAATATCCAGGGAGAAGGCATAAGAAAATAAAAGGAAGGTTAGAGCTCCATATGCTGCTTCTGCTTAAGGAATGCTGAAATACATGAAATTAAATGCAAGTAATGGTGCTAAATGTACACTGTTGTAAGAGAATAAAAACATTTCATATTATAGCAGGAGGAGCGTGTCTGAGAATGGTCTGGACTTGTCATTATCTTCTGCACTCTGAGCAGGACTCCAAGCCCAACAACAGCAGATGTCCAACAGCAGCTCCATCAGCGAGTTCCTCCTGCTGCCGTTGGCAGACACGCGGCAGCTGCAGCTCCTGCACTTCTGGCTCTTCCTGGGCATCTACCTGGCTGCCCTCCTGGGCAACGGCCTCATCAGCACAGCCGTAGCCTGCGACCGCCGCCTGCACACCCCCATGTACTTCTTCCTCCTCAACCTGGCCCTCCTCGACCTGGGCAGCATCTCCACCACTCTCCCCAAAGCCATGGCCAACGCCCTCTGGGACACCAGGGCCATCTCCTACACAGGATGTGCTGCACAGCTCTTTTTCTTTTCCTTCTTCCTCTCAGCAGAGTATTCCCTTCTCACCATCATGTCCTATGACCGCTACGTTGCGATCTGCAAGCCCCTGCACTACGGGACCTTGATGGACAGCAGAGCTTGTGCCACCATGGCAGCAGCTGCCTGGGGCACTGGGGTTCTCTATTCCCTGCTGCACACTGCCAGTACGTTTTCACTGCCTCTCTGCCAAGGCAATGTTGTCAACCAGTTTTTCTGTGAAATCCCACAGATCCTCAAGCTCTCCTGCTCTGGCTCCTACCTCATGGAATTTGTATTTCTCTTTTTTGGTGTCAGTTTAGGCTTTGGTTGCTTTGTTTTCATAGTTGTGTCCTATGTGCACATCTTCATGGCTGTGCTGAGGATGCCCTCTGAGCAGGGACGGCACAAAGCCTTCTCCATGTGCCTCCCTCACCTGGCTGTGGTCTCCCTGTTTCTCAGCACTGGTGCTTTTGCCTACCTGAAGCCCCCGTCCATTCCCTCCCCACTCCTGGATCTGACAGTGGCACTTCTGTATGCAGTGGTTCCTCCAACACTAAACCCTATTATCTACAGCATGAGGAACAGGGAGATCAAGCACGCTCTCAGGAAGGTGTTGCAATAAGCACTATTCCAGCTACAATAAAATGCACAACTTCCTCAATAGGATTCCCAGTGGTGGTTCTTTATGTTTTATGCATCTTTGTCTGTTTGATTATGTGAGATATAGGAATGTGCAAAAAAAAAATGTTATTGAACTTATAAATAAAAATGTATTAAAATTCTTTCCTACCTAATTTCCATTTTCTCACTCCAAGAACTCATGTAAACATGGAACCAGATTCCCTGAATATGTTATAAGATACCTAAAAAGCTTTCAAAATAGACTTACTTAGATTTTCTTTCTTCCTACTTTGCCTGGATTTGGGGAGGTACAGCCACAGACAGCAGCTCAACGTGCTCTTTTCATTCATGTGCTCTTACCAGTGCTGCAGTGCTCTTGAGTCCTCTCATTTGTGCAGTCCTGAAGGTCTTGTGTGTCTCACAACAGTCCTGTTGCCTCTACAGCAGCAATCCAGGGCTGCAGTCAGTAGCCGGCAATATGAACAGGTCTGTCAGAGCTGGTCTCCTTGCTGGCACTGCCATAACAAGAGGGCCCCTTTAGAGCAGGACCAGAGAACTGGAGGGAGGCCTCTTCCAAAGCTGGTGTAAGGAATATACCTCAGGAGCTGCTCCCTGAGAAAACCTTGAGATCTTCAGGTGCTCTTCACTGTGTGACCAGATCAGATTGAATAGTCCCAAGGAGATCCGTAAGCATCTCAAGGCAGTGCTGTGGTTTAAGGTTTATGGGTTGAGACAAAGAGAAAAAGAAAAGGATAATAATTATGACAAATGTATTTATACATATATAATATATTTAGTGTATTTTCACACATATACAACATATGCAGTTGCAAACATATATGAACTAATCCCTATGCGCATCTGTCTGCAAGTCCAGGATTAGTTGCAGGGGTTTTAACAGCCACAGGGTTCACTGTAGGAGCTGAAGTGGCTGTTGGGCTGTTGCAGGAGTTGAAGTGACCTCAGAGTTCATTGCCAGAGCTGGAACCACCACAGGACCTGTGACTATGTTGGAGCAGCCACTGGGCTCATTGGAGGGGTTGGAGCCACCGCAGGGCTGTACTTCCTCCCTTGGGAGGAATTTGTACCATTTTCTTATTACCATACTTGGAACAGCTACAGGACCCGTAGCAGGAGTAACTGCAGAGCTCATTATGAGGGGTGGAGTGACAGAGGGATCTGCCCAGAGCTTGGAGCAACTGCAGGACGTGTAGCAAAACATTGGAGCTGCTGCATGGTCTGTGCCAGGAGTTGCAGAGGCTGCAGCACTGTCAGCAGATCCAGCTCTCTGGATCTGGCACACTGCAGTCATTTGTGCCTCTTGGGGGTTACCAGTGCCACAGCAGACCTGCCCCCAATATTCTACCAGTTTATCAGGATCCTGCAGTTGCTCGGAGATGAAGTTCCAAAGCCCTGGGGGTGCCCACCACTCCAGGCAGCTGCCCAGACCGTCCCACACCCTCTGCCATGCAGAGCCTTCTCACCTTGGGGCAGATCTCTCACTGATATTCCTGAATAATTGTTTAACCTCAATCATAGATTCATAGAATCACCAAGGTTGGAAAAGGCCTAAAAGATCATCCAGTCCAACCGTTCACCTATTACCTATAGCTCCCACTAAACCATGTCCCTCAACACAATATCCAGTACACCCCCGGACTCACAGAGGCGACAATGTAAATTGTGTAATTCCTAATCATATGGACAATATTACTTCCAAAACCCAAAGATGACCGCAGAGCTGAATGTGCACAAAACTTCACTTTGTCAGCTGCCAATTTTATCGTGGTACAAACTGAGGTCAAACAGCATAGCAAAATAAATACCCTAATGCAGCATCCAAGCACCAAGTAAGGAGCTGTGCAGTGAAGCTTCATGAGAAGACTCAACAAGCTCCACACATAGGGAGCACATCCACACATATCAGCACCATGGCCTGCACTTCTCCAGCTCCCACAAAGCCCTGTCCGCTCTGGACAGATGTGCTGCTATCTCAACCCTTGGAGCCTCACATCAGGCACCAAAATGACAGTGGTTGTTGAACCCAATATGTGGCTCAGCAGCACACAGTGCTTTGTGCACTGCCCAATTCCCAGTGGGATGGGGATGAGAACTGGGAAAAAGAGTACAACTTCTGGGATGTAACAAAGCAGTTTACTAAGAGAGATAAAAGAAGTGGAGTAATAGTTATCACTATATATCCGTTGATATGGAATTGTATGTAACAACTGATGCACAAGCACTTGCTCAGCACCACCAGACTGATGCTCAGCTGGACCCTGGGCAGTGAAGAGACTGAGATGAACTCCCACCCCTTTCAATACAATTTCTGCTTGCTGTCAGCTGATAGAGAATGTCCCTTTGGCCACTATCAGTCAGCTGTCCTCACTCTGTTCCCTCCCAGCTCCATGTGCCCTCCACTGACCATGGCCTTGGCTCTGTACAACACTGCTTAGCAGCAGCTGTAAACATCAGAGTGTTATCAATGGTTTTCTCCTAGAACCAAAACACTGCACCACAGCAGACAGTCTGAAGAAAACAATTCCATCCCAGCTGTAACTCAGATTCCTGCCTGTCCCCTCTTCTTGTTCTTCCTGATCAGGAAGCAAGGAACAGAATCTGCCGCTCTCCTCTCTGAGCCCTTTCCATCAGTTCTCAGCTGGCTCCTCTGCCATCCCCAGGCAGAGCTCAGTGCCCTCTCATGGATGGCAGTAGCCTTTTCTCTTCTTCCTTGCCCATCCGTCATGCAGAATCTGTACCCCATTAGCTACAGTACAGAGCTGAGAATCAACCCACCGTGTCTCTGTGAACCAAACAAGACCCTAGGCCTGCAAAGGCACAGAGATTTGGAGTTCGCTGAGTGAATGTTTGTGGTCCTCTCATTAGTGTAAGGATTCTTCAGAAAGCATCCCCTTCCAGAAGCATGTTTTGATTTTGCCTGGCTGGGCCTTGCATCTACACCGTGCTACTGGTGTTCAGAAGATGGCACACAGGTACGAGACCCATTGTGGGGCTCACAGTTGTCCAGTGAACATTGTCACTACCCAGGGCATGTCTTTCCTAAAGGTCCTCAGTGGCATTTGCCAGCTGGCTGGGGGTGTGCTGGAGACCCCAGGGAACTGCCATTCTGTTGTAATACAAGAAGAATTTTACAGAGCAGCAGCCATGGATCAAGATAAGCACTTTACAGAGCAGCAGCTGCAGAGCAGGATAAACAGCATGAGAACCAAGGACACCTCTAGCAAAAGAGTGAAAGGCTCGTGGCTTTGAAGCGGGGTTTTAGGGTTCTTATTGCAGAAGCTTTCTTCCAATTAGTACGTGTGATTTTTGAACACCCTTGTTTGTTTGCTATAAAAGTACGGCTCTTCAGGCAATAGATGGACACAGCTATATTTAACTATATTGGTGTGTGGTTGTTTGTCCTAGAACGCTGACTTTTGCCTTCAGGTTCGCCAACACATGGGGGCCCGCAATGTCATGGGATTTAACTCTTGAACACCTGTGGGATCCCGAGAAACTAAGCCAGTATTTGAGTCAGGGATGGCGCAGCCTAGATAGATCTAAGGGGGTATGACTTATTTGGGGCTTGGCTTGTGCTTACCGTGCTCTATATAACACTGTTCCGAAAAGAGAGAATTTCCGAGCTGAGGTTCTAGCCAAAAAGGGAAATCCCCAAGTCAATTTTGATCAGTCACAGGAGGCACCAGTAACAATATCAGTTGCCCTTGTGGAAGGCAAGAAATGGAAATGGGTGTCCTCACGTCTAGAACGGAAAAAAGAAGTGGAGGAGGAGGCAACAGAAGATCCAGGTGACAGGTCTGGATAAGTACCGAGAAAGGAAAAAGGAAAAGTGTCATGAAGAAGAGAGTGATGAGGAGGAAATCTCTGTTACTGTTTGTCGATCCCTGAAGATGACTGAAATCGAAGGCGTAAGAAAGGAGTTCACACGGCACCAGAATGAATCTCTTGTTACCTGGTTGCTTCGCTGTTGGGACAGCTGGGACGGTAGCTTGTTGTGATGTGACAGGCCCTTCCCCATATTCTGGAAGAATCTTAGTGTAATACAGTGGGTGTAGACAAAAAGGCGTAGGTTATATAAGGATGTGTCTGTTTCAATAAATCGCCATTTTGCCACTTCATCTCCTTGGTGTCACTTGGTAATTGGCCTAGCTGCTGCTTCAGTTGAAGGCGAGAGATCGTAAAGAAATTAACGACCATAAAGCCTTCATGTGTATCATTAAAATTCTCAGCTATTAGACACAAGCGCTTTCCAGATTGAGCAAGGAACAACAGTAAATTGCACTGTGTGTTTCCTTGTGGTGTTACCTACGTGACCACAGAGAAGACACGAGGAAGTGGCATGACCAGCCTACTCCTGTACTATGAGCACGGGTGAGGGAACTACAAAACAGTCCAACCACCAGTACGGCTGCTCCAGTTATCACAGGTAACCAATAGAGGGGCCCTGCCCTCATTCAAGGGAGTGGAAGGGATAATAGAGTTTATTGGACTGTGTGGATTTGATGGCCTAGCACATCAGAACCACAGAAATATAAGGCACTGGTGGATACTGGTGCACAGTGCACCCTAATGCCCTCCAGTCATGAAGGGACAGAATCAATCCATATTTCTGGATATCTCTCAAGAATTGACTGTGTTGGAGGCTGAAATAAGCCTCACTGGTAAAGACTGGAAAAAACATCCTATGTGAGTGGTCCAGGGTTTCCGTTCATACTTGGTATTGAGGATACCTCAGAAGAGGGCATTTCAAGGATACTAAGGGGTATCACTGGGCCTTTGGAATCGCTGCTGTAGATATGGACAACATTAAGCAGCTGTCTGTTTTGCCTGGCCTGTCAGAGGACCCGTCTGCTGTGAGGCTGCTACGAGTAAAAATAAAAGAGCAGCAGGTACCGATTGCTACAAAGACAGTGCACAGACGGCAGTATCGCACCAACAGGGATTCCTTGCTCCCCATTCATGATTTGATTCGCCAGTTGGAGAATCAGGGAGTGATCAGTAAAACTCACTCACCTTTTAACAGCTCCATATGGCCAGTGCGTAAAGCCAGTGGAGAATGGAGGCTGACAGTAGACTACCGTGGCCTGAATGAGGTCACACCCCCACTGAGTGCTGCTGTGCTGGAGAGCAAATAATTCAAATTCTTCTATGAGCCAGTTTTGCTATTAAGTGAAGCAAAGTAAAAGGGCCTGCCCAGGAAATTCAGTTCTTAGGTATAAAGTGGCAGGATGGATGTCATCACATCCCAACAGTGATTGACAAAATCACTGCCATGTCTCCACCAACTAGCAAGAAAGAGACACAATCTTTCCTGGGTGCAGTGGGCTTTTGGAGGATGCACATTCCAAACTACAGCCTCATTGTAAGCCCCCTTTATCAGGTGATGCAGAAGAAGAATGATTTTGCATAGGGCCCAGAGCAGCAGCAGGCTTTTGAACAGATTAAACAGGAGATAGCCTGTGCCATGGACCTGGGGCCAGTACGGACTGGACAGGATGTAAAGAACATCCTCTATACTGCTGCTGGAGAGAAAGGTCCCACTTGGAGTTTGTGGCAAAGAGCCTCAGGAGGGACCCAAGGCCGACCCCTGGGATTCTGGAGCTGAGCGTACAAGGGGTCTGAAGAGTGCTACACTCCAACTGAGAAGGAGATCTTAGCCGCGTATGAGGGGGCTCGGGCTGCTTCCGAAGTAGCTGGTACTGAAATGCAGCTCTTTCTGGCACCTCGACTGTCAATGATGAACCGGATGTTGAAAGGGGAGGTTCTCTCCACCCATCATGCTACCGATGCCACCTGGAGCAAGTGGATTGCACTGATTAGACAACAAGCGCGGATGGGGAACCTCAATCGTCCAGGAATTTTAGAAGTGATCATGAACTGGACTGAAGATAAAAAGTTTGGAACATCACCAGGAGAAGAGGTGTCATGTGCTAAAGCGGCCCCACCATACATCGAACTACCAGAAAATGAAAAGAAATATGCTCTTTTCACTGATGGATCATTTCATATTGTAGGGATGCATCGGAGATGGAAAGCTGCTGTTTGGAGCCCCACACGACAGGTCGCAGAGGCCACTGAAGGTAAAGGAGAATCAAGTCAGTTTGCAGAGGTAAAAGCTGTCCAGCTGACCTTAGATGTGGCTGAACGGGAGAGGTGGCCAATGCTTTATCTTTATACTGACTCATGGATGGTGGCAAATGCCTTATGGGGGTTGTTACAGCAGTGGGAACAAAATAACTGGCAACGGAGGTGTAAACCTATTTGGGCTGCTGAACTGTAGAAAAACATAACTGCTCAAAAAAAAGATATGATTGTAAAGGTGTGTCACGTGGATGCACACTTGCCCAAGAGTCGGGCTATTGCAGAACAACAAAACAACCATCAGGTAGGTCGAGCTGCCAGAATTGAGGTGGCTCAAATAGACTTGGACTGGCAGAACAAGAGTGAATTATTTCAAGCTTGATGGTTCCATGAGACCTCAGGCCATCAAGGAATGGACATAACATATAATTGGGCTAGAGACTGAGGGGTGGACTTAACTATGGATGCTATTGCACTGGTTATTCATGACTGTGAATCATGTGCCATAATTAAACAAGCCAAGAATATGAAGCCTCTCTGGGGGGAAGGCCAAGGCAAAAGTATAAATATGGGGAGGAGTGACAGGTGAATGATGTCACCTTGCCAGGATCTCATAATGATAAGCGTTTTGTGCTTACCATGGTGGAAGCAACCACTGGGTGGCTTGAAACATACGCAGTACCCCATGCTACTGCCAGAAACACAATATTGGGTTGTTAGAAACAAGTCCTATAGAGACATGACACCTCAGAAAGAACTGAGTCTCATAATGGGACACATTTCAAAAATTCCCTTAATAAATACTTGGGCCAAAGTTCATGGCATTGAGTGGATTTATCATATCCCCTACCATGCACCAGCTTCTGGTAAAATTAAAAGATACAATGGGGTGTTGAAAACTATGTTGAAAGCAATGGGTGGTGGAACACTGAAGCACTGGGAAAAGCATTTGCATGTGGTGCAAGGATGCTGTTAAAGTTCATATCCCACATGTGCCCTGTGTCTCATCACAGGATGTGGGGTGTGAGAAGGGCCCAGTCTGAACAAGCAGTCAATCCCAGTGAAACTCTGAACTTCAGATCTCTCAGTTCCAGTGCCCTCCTGTGCACACTCTCCCATAGTTTGATGTTCTTTATGTTCTGCATTGCCCAGAAGTGCACCCAGTGCTCCAGGTGAGGCAGTAGCAATGCAGAGCAAAGAGGGACAAACCTTTCTCCCACCCAGCTGGCAATAAATTGCTTGATGCACTTTAGGGGACTGTTGGCCTTCTTGGCTGGCTGGGCACACTGCTGACTCACTTAAAATTTTATGTTGAGCAGGACCCCCAATCCTTTTCAGTCAGACGTCTCTCATGTGTCCAATATACAGACAGTGTTTATGTCCAGGGTTGCCCATACCCAGGTGCACAATCAGGCACTTGTTCTTGTTATACTTTATGCACTTGGTGCTTAGTACCAACTGGTACCCACTTCTCTGACTTGTCCACATCTCTCTGCAAGTCCTCTCCACCCTAAGTGGAGGCAACAACACCTCCTCATCTGGTCTCATCAGCAAACTTGCTCAGAACATCTTCTAGTCCTGCATGCAAGTCATCTGCATAAACATGAAAGGAAAGTGGCCCTAAAATGGAACCCTGGGGAGCTCTGACAGTGACCATCTACCAGCCCAATGGAACCCACGGACTATAATCCTTTGGGACAGAACTACTGGCCAACTGCTCACCCACCACTGCTGGTGAACCTGAAAGGCAAAATGTCAGCGTGCTGGGTCAAACAGAGAAACACCAATATAGTTACATATAGCTGCATCAATTTATTGCCCGAAAGCCAGACTTTTATAGGAGACAGACAAGGGTGTCCAAAAATCACACACGCTAGTTGGAGGAAAGCTACTGCAATAACAACCCTATAACCCCCCTTCAAAGCCACGAGCCATTCATTCTTTTCCTAGAGATGTCCTTTGTTCTCATGCTGTTTATCCTGCTCCGCAGCTGCTGCTCTGTGAACTCCTTATCTCAATCCATGGCTGCTGCTCTGTAAAATTCTTCTTGTATTACAACACACCACGTTCTGTTTCTGTCTAGCTGTATGCAGGAATTTCTGTCCAGAAGGGTGCTGGAGAAATAGTATCAAAAGCTCTACTGAAATCCTCAAGGATTACATCAACTGCCTTCCCTTGTTCAGCTCAATGGATAAAGGTGTCATAAAAAGAACTGAAATTAAATAGGACCTTCCCCTCTGTATCTTGTGTTGTCTGTGACCTGTCCTTCAGTTGTTTTTCCATAACTCCCACCATCATTTTCTCCATAATTTTACCAAGCACTGTAGTGAGACTGACAGGTCCATAGTTGCCCGTGTCATCTTTCTTGCTCTTCCTTACAATGAGACAACATTTGCCAGCTTCCTGTCAACAGGTATGACCCTAGATTTATTAGATGCCATTGAAATGCGAGCCCAGAGCATGCTAAAGTGTCATCAGTGCAAGAACGTAGATGTGCCATAGCTTTGCAATGCCTTGAAATCCAGACTATGCCACAGATGGAGCAGAGAGGAAGATCTGCCTCTTCTGTTCTGAGCTCATCCTTTTGATAAGCTGAATATCACTACATACTCCATGGGGTCAGGTGCAAAAGACACAATGGGTGCCCTAAGCACGTGGCTGAGGTGGTATTTAGGATGGCCAAGAATACCTCCCTTCTGGCCCTCAGCTGATGCTCCAGAAGGAGGTGTCTATCTCATAGATTTTCCGTCACAGTTTACAAGCACTAGCACAAAACTAGGATCACCCAAGGCATCTTGGGCATCACTGAGAGACTGTGTATGAGTAGTGCAGTCCCTGTGGAATAAAAACCAAGGATTCAGATGAGGGACTCACACACAGACACCTCACTGTGCACATCTGAACTCAGCTAGGTGAACTTGTAGCTCCTGTGGTTCTTTGAAAAACTGATCCCAATTCAGCCCCAGGGTTTCCATCTGAGGATGAGATGCCTAACGCTAGAATAAGGATGGGATGGTCTGTTGATAACAGGACAAATGGAAACGGATTTAAATTAAAAAGGGGAGACATAGGTTAGATGTGAGGAACCTATATTTTTACACAGCAACACTGGAAAAAGTTGCCCTCAGAGGCTGTGCATGCCCAATGGATGGGATCCTGGGTTTACTCTGGGTTTACCCTCACGTCAGTCCATGTTTCTACTCATACTTTTGTCTAGGTGAACTCTCACTTTACTCAAGGTTTTACTCACAGTTTACCATCAGGGAGTGTGATCGGGAGATGGGCTGGTGGAGTGACTTGCTGGCATCCCCGAGGGAAGGCTGCCAGGCAGATACCCCCAGAAAAGTGGTTGACTCCCTGCCCTGTCACAGTCAGACAGACCTGACTGATGAGAAGGGTTGGAAGAGAGTCCCAACTCAACATCACAGGAGCCCCCCCATGCCTGCCTAGCCCTCGACCCCTGATCCATCTAAGCAACAGGTTTGACACTCTGAAATCTGAAGGAGATAAGAATGGGGAGGCAATGGAGGATCTGCCTAGGAGGAAACCTAATGCAAGGCAGTCACTACCAAGCCTTGTGACTTCCTCTGCCATGAAAGAAAGAAGGGTGGCCGTGGTGGGTGACTCCCTTCTCAGAGGAATAGAGGGCCCCATTTGCAGACTGGACCCCAGTTGTCAGTAAGTCTGCTGCCTTCTTGGTTTCAGGTCAGGGACATAATGAGGAAACTCCCAATGCTGGTTAGGTCCACTGATTATTTTCCACTACTCATAGTTTAGGTGGGCAGTGATGAAATTTCTTAGATAAGACTACAAACTATAAAAAGAGATTTCAGGAATTTAGGCCATTTAGTTCACAAAGTGGGAGATCAAGTGATTTTTTGTTCTATACCTTCAGTGGCAGTGAGGGACACAGAGCAGGCTTGGAAAGCAAAGCAATGAACAATTGTCTCAGAGGTTGGTACTGAGCCAGAAACTTTGAGTTCTTTGATCACAGGACAGTTTACTTGGCCCATGGTCTGTTATCCATGAATGGAACCCAACTGTCTCAAAGGGGGAAGTGAATCCTAGCATAGACGGTAGCGGGGCTTATCGAAAGAGCTTTAAACTAGCTACGATGGGGGAGTGGACAAAACAGGGCTTACCAGAGATAAGCCTAGGGAAATGCTGTTTGAGCTGGGAGAGAGGCAGATGCCTCAGCTGAAGTGCGTCTACACCAACGCACGCAGCTTGGTCAACAAGCAAGAGGAGCTGGAAGCAACTGTGCATCTGACAAACCATGACCTAGTTGCTATTACCGACCCATGGTGGGACCACTGCCATGACTGGAGTGCTGTGATGGATGGTTACAAGCTCTTCAGAAGGGATAGAGGAGGAAGGAAGGGTGGTGGTGTGGCCCTTTATATTAAAGAGAGTTTTGATGTTGAAGAGCTTGGGCTTCAGAATGAAGTGCATGTTTGTAAGGATCGGGGGAAAGGCCTGTAAGTGTGACATCTTGCTAAAGGTTTCTTATAGACCGCCTAATTGATGGGTGAGGCATTCTATGAGCAGCTTACTGAAGTCGCAAGATTGCCAGCACTCATTTTCTTGGGAGACTACAACTTCTCTGATATATGCTGGGAATATAATAAATAGCAGAGGAATCAGTCCAAGAGGTTTATAGATTGCATGCAAGACAGCTTCCTTACACAGCTGGTATGAAGTCCTACCAGGGGTGGTTCCTTGCTAGACCTGCTCTTCACTAACAGTGAAGGACTGGTAGGAGTTGAGAAGGTTGGGGACTGTCTTGGGCAGAGTGGCCATGAAATGGTAGAATTCTCTATTCTTGGAGATGTCAGAAGGGTGACTAGCAAAACTACTATCCTGAACTTCTAGAGGGCGGACTTTGACCTGTTCAGGACACTTGTAGCACAGGTCCCTTGGGAGTCGCTCCTTATGGGTAAAGGGGTCCAGGAAGCCTGGACACTCCTCAAGATGGAAATCTTAAAGGCACGAGATCAGGCTGTCCCTGAATGCCATAAGGTGAGCCATAGGGGAAGAAGACCAGTGCAGATGAACTGGGGAAAACTATTGAGACTCAGGAAGAAAAAGAGAATCTCCGTCCTCTGGAAGAAGGGGCTGGGTACTTGGGGAGATTACAAGGAAGTTGCTAAGGCATGCAGGGAGGAAGTTAGGAAGGCACATTAATTCCCTGTCCCTTAATCCATGCCCAGAGCTTCTCAGCCATGTCACTGCCAACTGTAAGCTCCATGCAGAGTTCAAGTGGGACACAGAGGGCACAGCCTTCTGCTGGGTGGATGCAAGTGTTGGTGGAACCAGATGGGACAAAGCCCTCCCACCATGCCCTCCTGGGAAAATGGCCACCCCAAGAATGGCAGTCTGCCTCCTCCATGACCCCATCTGAAATGCTCCTGCACTGATTGATTATAGGGCTTTAAACCAGGTCCAAATGGGGAAGGGTGGGGAATTGGATGTGACAGAGAAGGGCTGAGGGATATTGTTGCTGTTGGAGATTGAATGGAAAGCCTCTGAGTTGTTCTATAGGATTGTGTGAGGATTCCTCAGAGAAAGTCTTGTTGCCAATACCCCGTCCTAAATCTTACTGTGTACCCTCTGGGGGTAACCCCAACCTACTGCTGCCCTAAAGTGCCTGTAGACCAGTGCGGGTAGCGTGGGAAATAAACGGGACAAATCAAGAGAAAACCACAGAGCTTTTCCTTTCATGCAGGCTGCTGATTCTGAGCAAGGCCCTGAACATCAGTACCACAGTGTAGATGCAAGACCCAGACAGGCTAAATCAAAGCATGCTTCTGGAAGGGGATGCTTTCTGAAGAATCCTTACACTAATGAGAGGACCACAAACATTCACTCAGCGAACTCCAAATCTCTGTGCCTTTGCAGGCCTAGGGTCTTGTTTGGTTCACAGAGACACGGTGGGTTGATTCTCAGCTCTGTACTGTAGCAAATGGGGTACAGATTCTGCATGACGGATGGGCAAGGAAGAAGAGAAAAGGCTGCTGCCATCCATGAGAGGGCACTGAGCTCTGCCTGGGGATGGCAGAGGAGCCAGCTGAGAACTGATGGAAAGGGCTCAGAGAGGAGAGCGGCAGATTCTGTTCCTTGCTTCCTGATCAGGAAGAACAAGAAGAGGGGACAGGCAGGAATCTGAGTTACAGCTGGGATGGAATTGTTTTCTTCAGACTGTCTGCTGTGGTGCAGTGTTTTGGTTCTAGGAGAAAACCATTGATAACACTCTGATGTTTACAGCTGCTGCTAAGCAGTGTTGTACAGAGCCAAGGCCATGGTCAGTGGAGGGCACATGGAGCTGGGAGGGAACAGAGTGAGGACAGCTGACTGATAGTGGCCAAAGGGACGTTCTCTATCAGCTGACAGCAAGCAGAAATTGTATTGAAAGGGGTGGGAGTTCATCTCAGTCTCTTCACTGCTCAGGGCCCAGCTGAGCATCAGTCTGGTGGTGCTGAGCAAGTGCTTGTGCATCAGTTGTTACATACGATTCTATATCAACGGATATATAGTGATTACTATTACTCCTCTCCTTTTATCTCTCTTAGTAAACTGCTTTGTTACAACCCAGAAGTTGTACTCTTTTTCCCAGTTCTCATCCCCATCCCACTGGGAATGGGGCAGTGCACAAAGCACTGTGAGCTGCTGAGCCACATGTTGGGTTCAACAACCACAGTCATTTTGGTGCCTGATGTGAGGCTCCAAGGGTTGTGGTAACAGCACATCTGTCCAGAGTGGACAGGGCTTTGTGGGAGTTGGAGATGTGCAGGCCATGGTGCTGATAGTTTCCCTATTTGTGAAGCTTGCTGAGTCTTCTCATGAAGCTGCATTTCACAGCTCCTTGCTTGCTGCTTGTTTTCCCTGCTGCATCATTTGTCAACTCTGGATGCTGGATTAGGGTATTTATTTTGCTATGCTGTTTGACCTTGGTTTGTACCACGATAAAATTGGCAAAGTGAAGTTTTGTGCACATTCAGCTCTTTGGACATCTTTGGGTTTTGGAAGTAATATTGTTGGTATGATTAGGAATTACACATTTTACACTGTCGTCTCTGGGAGACCAGGGGTATTCAAGGAGAGACTGGATATTGTGTTGAGGGACATGGTTAAGTGGGAGCTATTGGTAATAGGTGAACGGTTGGATTGGATGATCTTTCAGGCCTTTTCCAGCCTTGGTGATTCTATGATTCTAGGATTGAGGTTAAACAATTATTCAGGAATATCAGTGAGAGATCTGCCCCAAGGTGAGAAGGCTCTGCATGGCAGGGGGTGTGGGACAGTCTGGGCAGCTGCCTGGAGTGGTGGGCACCCCCAGGGCTTTGGAACTTCATCTCCGAGCAACTGCAGGATCCTGAGAAACTGGTAGAATATTGGAGACAGGTCTGCTGTGGCACTGGTAATCCTAAAAAGGCCCAAATGACTGCAGTGTGCCAGGGCCTGGCCCACACCTACTGAGCTGTGTTCAACACTATTCAGCATCTTCAAGGGGAAGAGAGCTGGATCTGCTGACATTGCTGCAGCCTCTGCAACTCCTGGCACAGTCCCTGCAATAGCTCCAAGTTTTTGCTACACATCCTGCAGTTGCTCCAAGCTCTGGACAGATCCCACTGTCACTCCACCCCTCATAAGGAGCTCTGCGGTCACTTATGCTACAGGTCCTGTAGCTGTTCCAAGTATTGAGATAAGAAAATTAAGCAAACCACTGAGTGCTGCTGTAGAGACGACGGGACTGCTGTGAGACACACAAGACCTTCAGGCCTGTAGAAATGAGAGGACTCGAATCCTCTGTGCACTGTATCAGTGTAAAGAGAGGAGGAATGAAAAGAACTAGTTGTGCTTCTATCTGTGGCTGTACCTTCCCCAAATCCAGACAAAGTTGGATAAGAGAAGAGCTAAGGAAAAGCGTATTTTGAATGCTATTTATTTATCTCTTAACCTATTCGGGGAATCTGGTTCCATGTTTACATGAGCTCTTGGAGTGAGAAAATGGATAGTAGGTGTGAAAGAAGTGAAACAAATTTTTATTTATAAGTTCAATAACATTTTTTTGCACGTTGCTATATCTCACATAATCAATCAATCAAAGATGCATAAAAGATGAAGAACCATCACTGGGAATCATGCGATGAAGATGTGCACTTTATTGAAGCGGGAATAGTGAGTATTGCAACACCTTCCTGAGAGCGTGCTTGATCTCCCTGTTCCTCATGCTGTAGATAATAGGGTTCAGTGTTGGAGGAACCACTGAGTACAGAAGTGCCACTGTCAGATCCAGGAGTGGGGAGGGAATGGAGGGGGGCTTCAGGTAGGCAAAAGCACCAGTGCTGAGAAACAGGGAGACCACGGCCAGGTGAGGGAGGCACGTGGAGAAGGCTTTGCGCCGTCCCTGCTCAGAGGGCATCCTCAGCACAGCCACGAAGATCTGCACATAGGACACAACTATGAAAACATAGCAGCCTACGTCTAAACTGATAGTAAAAATGAGAAACACAACTTCCCTGAGATTTGATTCTGAGCAGGAGAGCTTGAGGATCTGGGGAATTTCACAGAAAAACTGGTTGACAACATTGCCTTGGCAGAGAGGCAGTGAAAACGTACTGGCAGTGTGCAGCAGGGAATTGAGAACCCCAGTGCCCCAGGCAGCTGCTGCCATGGTGGCACAAGCTCTGCTGTCCATCAAGGTCCCGTAGTGCAGGGGCTTGCAGATGGCAACATAGCGGTCATAGGACATGATGGTGAGAAGGGAATACTCTGCTGACATGAAGAAGGTAAAGAAAAAGAGCTGTGCAGCACATCCTGTGTAGGAGATGGCCCTGTTGTCCCAGAGGGCGTTGGGCATGGCTTTGGGGAGAGTGGTGGAGATGCTGCCCAGGTCGAGGAGGGCCAGGTTGAGGAGGAAGAAGTACATGGGGGTGTGCAGGCGGCGGTCGCAGGCTACGGCTGTGCTGATGAGGCCGTTGCCCAGGAGGGCAGCCAGGTAGATGCCCAGGAAGAGCCAGAAGTGCAGGAGCTGCAGCTGCCGCGTGTCTGCCAACGGCAGCAGGAGGAACTCACTGATGGAGCTGCTGTTGGGCATCTGCTGTTGTTGGGCTTGGAGTCCTGCTCAGAGTGCAGAAGATAATGACAAGTCCAGACCATTCTCAGAGGCACTACTCCTGCTATACTATGAAATGTTTTAATTCTCCTACAACAGTGTACATTTAGCACCATTACTTGCATTTAATTTCATGTAGATCAGCATTCCTTAAGCAGAAGCAGCATATGGAGCTCTAACCTTCCTCTTATTTTCTTATCCCTTCTCCCTGGATATTTTCATCTGTTTCATGTCTCATATCTTTACCCCAAGTGCTCTTAGAGCCCCCTACCCGAGCTTCTGTGGCATTCAGTTTCAGTTAGAAAATGCTGCCTGTTTGTAGGATAAGTGAATTATTCATGCCTACAGAAAATGAAGATAATTCCATCCTTCGAGAAAGGGGAGACTGAAAGCACATCATGTGTGAGTGTTCACAAAACAAGCAATTGATTGATGAAAAATTCTCAGAACTCTTATTGCCCCTTTTAGATTTCTGACTCCAAACCTCTTTGCCTCAGAACAGGAAATGGAAACCCCCTGCCTTGGCTCTCCTCTTGCAAAGTGCCCTCAGAAACATTCAGTTGTGCAGTGGAGCTGTGATCCCCTGCCCCAGGCAGCAGCTGTGGCAGCACAAACCCTGCCGGGGGCTCCTTACCCCACACGTCTCCCCGCAGCGCCCTGGGCAGCTCCCCGGGCAGGCTGAGTGCTGAGGCTGGCAGGTGGCAGAGTCCCATACCGGGCACACAGCCCCTGGGGCACAGCAGGGACCCTGCTCTGCAGGACAGCCCTGGGCACCCGTCTCAGCTGGAGCAGAAAGCTTTTTCCACAGTAAAGAAACATGCAGTGCCTGCAGTCAGATCTCCTATGGGATGTCCCAGTTATAGTTACCCCTTAATTAAAAGCAGCTCATGGTCAGCTGTGAGACTTACCTTGTCATGGTCTGTGAGCAATGCTCCTGCAGTGAGTTCACAGCCCGCTCACACCACACACATCCTGAAAGCTCTCTCCAATTTCTCTCCTCTCCTTCTGTCACCTGCAGGCTGTGCTGTGCACGAGATCTGCTCCTGGGCACAGCTGTCTCTCTGCAGCTCTGCCCACTTTTATGAGCTCCCTGTGTCCCAGGAACCTGGACAAGCAAGCAGCAGATTATGTCATTTTTATCCTTCCCACTCATTTCCCCTGACATGTCCCTGGGTCCTCATGGCCAACAGCTCCTGAAAGACAACAGCATCATGACTGTGCTTTGAAATCCACTCAATTAACCACCACATGTCCAGTGGTCAGTGACTGATTGGAGACATATGGGGAGTGCTCCCAGAGATCGTTTGATGAAACAATAAGGGCAACCAGACAAGGAAGGCGAGGTTTGGACTTTCCCTGTGCAGGGCAGTGATCCAGCTGAGGCAGCGCAGGAGTCTCATCCCTTGACAGAAATCCTGGAGCTGAAATGGGATTCGGCTCCCCACAGAACCACAGGAGCTGGGATTTCTCTGGTTCAGTTCAGAAGTGCACAAGGAGTTGCCTGCATGTGAGCTCCTGCTCTGAGTCCTCGGTCCTTCAGCTGGGAGGCAGCAGCTAACACACAGACACAGGGTGATGCCCAAGGTGCCTGGGCTGCTCCTGATGTTTGCAAGTGCTTGTAAACCGTGTGAGAAATCCCTGAGATAGACACCTCCTTCCTGGGCATCAGCCGAGGGCCAGAGAGGGGATAGCACCGGCTGTCCGGTGAATTCACTCACAGCTACAAGAGCAGCACAGGGCCTTCAGGAAAGCCATGCCCATGGTGTGTCCGTGCTGCTACGTCACCTCCAAGACCCACGATCGGTCTAATGTTTGTGTGCCACCTTCTGCACACTGATTCTATAGATGAGCTATCCAGTCAGGCAATGTCCAGTGATGCTTTTCAATTAGGATATTTACTTCTGTGCTTTTGCACTAATGCAAACACCAACACACAAGAAGCTAGAAATCTTGGTAGAGCTGCAGGCCTGAGCTCCTGTTTGGACCATGGGGACACAGTTTAATGGTTTCCACAACTGCACTGTAGCACAAGGGGGATACCGAGTCTTTAGGATGGATGGGCGAGGAGACAAAGAAGGGCGACTGCCCTCTGTGAGAGTGCACTGAGCTCTGCCTGGGGATGGAAGAGCAGACAGGTCAGAGCTAATGGAAATGGCAAACAGAGGAGACCATCAGTGTCTTTTCCTGTCTTCCTGATCAGGGAGAGTAAATGGAAGGTGCCCTCTGCAGACAGATGGGAATCTGATGTTGTCTGTCCCTTGTCCCATTTGGTGGCCTTTGTCACTCCATTATCTGTGGCAGGGACAGCACAGCAGGGCATGTGGCATCCAGCAGATCCATGGAGAGCACAGATGGCAGCTTCTTGACCAAGCAGTGGAGGAACCAAAGAGGAGAGGTGCTCTGCTGGATCTCATACTCTCCGGCATGGAAGGACTTGTGGGAACTGCGAAGGTGAAAGGGGCATCAGGCCACGTGCAAGATGCAAATGTATCTCTTTTTATTTATTTTGAGGCTGTAAGCTTAATAGTTGATCATAAATGTCAATAAAACTGAAACAAATAATTGAAGACAAAGATGGAAATCAATGAAAATGTGTTAACCCTTCTCAACATGAAAAATTCTCATGAGTCTTGTTCCATTTTAAGTTGTAAATATGAATCTTTGAGGTGATTTGATGTCTTTTTTTTTCTTTTACTGAAACTACAATGTTTTCCAGAACTGTGTTCGCTGGACACAAATGCCTTCAGGTTCAGAGACGCAGACAGCGGTGCCAGTGCCAATGCCCTGTGACTGTAGCCTGGTGCCCAGCACTACTCTTCCCTGCTGCCTATTTGATGTGCCTCATCCTCCAAGTTTTTTCAGCTCTCCTAAAGAAATGGCCATGGTTAAGGGCATGTTTTCAGCAGGCCATTTGGGCACACACTACTCCCACTGCCCTCCAGATTTCTCCATCCCTTGCTCTTTGTTCAGTCAGATACCTCCCAATTATCTGTCTGATTTCTGACTTTCAGGGGGATTACTGGAATTTGTTCCATCTCCCCAAAGTCTGATGGAATGTGTTGTCAACTCCTTCACTGTGATTTGATCTATCCCTTCCTATCTATTCTTTTTCTTTTTCTTCTTATACTTTTTCTTTTTCTCAATCACTGTCTCTTTTTTATTAAGGCACGAAGTCTGAAAGATGTTCATTAATGTCAGTAAAAGTGAAAAACAGAGTTGGAGACAAAGATATAAATCAATGAGAATGTGTTAACCCATCTCAATGTGTGAAATACTCACAAGTCCTGATCAGTTTTAAGTTGATACCTCTCAACTACCTGGCTGATCTATCCCAGGAAGATTACTGGAATTTGCTCCATCTCTCAGAGTCTGATGGCCTCTGTTGTCAACTACTTCACTGTGATTCAATCTATCCTATCCTACCTCAGAATAAATCATTTCTTTTAAAAATATTCCATATGAAAGACAAACTTCAATAGATGCCGCTTGAACATGGCATGCAGTTGATCACTGTGTTTTACTGTTCATTCAATTGCATCACCTTTCTTTCCATTTGCTGGCCAGATAAAAAAGAGAAATCTTTCCTTTTCCATGTGTAGCTGGTTCTCTGAGGAAAGCCAGTGGGAGTTGGTGCAAAGCAGTTTTAACACTGAGCGGATGAATGCAGAGGAGAAGAGTGATGTGAAGAAAAGTGATGCAAGTCCCATAGGTCCATTGTGAGCAGAAATTGGGTGGGGAGGTTGAGAAGGACCTTTGTCAACACAGTAACAGTACAGAACTCATTGGGACATCCTGGATTGGTATCAGTTGCACAGTGCTGCTTTAATGTCTTCTTTAAACCCAACTATAAATAAATAGACAATAAATTTATACTGGATTCTTTAAGCTCTCTCCAGATATCCCTCCTTTTTGCTGAACAAGTTCTGATAACCTGAAGAAGATAACAAGATGGCATAAGGCACAGGAGATTCTTTAGGTTATAATGGGCCCCAGGGTGCATTTGATGCTGAGTTCATCAGCCTCTAGTGCAGAGAGAAGTTTGCACAAAGTGCTCAACAAGACAAAGTCGGAAGTAACAGTGAAGTTTCTTGGAGTATTAATGGGCCCACTGAGGGCCATTACCAAGTAAGCTTCCCAAGGGACTTGTTAGAGAAGATAACTGGAAGCCATGACTACAGGCAGGCAAAGGCACTGGCATGCTAAGAAACCTCTCCTTTGCCTTACGAAGCAGACAGGTCAAGCCCTGATTGCAAGACCAGTGGTAGAGAGATCCTGTCTCTCATGTTGGCTCCTGGCATTTCCTGGGGCAATGGGTTGGAGGTCCGTATGATGTTAAATGAAAGACATGGGGACAGAAGATCCCAGGCTCTACATGTGGTGCAAGGACGTTGTGAGGTTCATGTCCCATATGAGACCTATGTTTCATTGCAGGATGTGAGAAGGGATGTGAGAAGGGCCCAGTCTGAACAAGCAGTCAATCCCTGTGAAACTCTGAACTTCAGATCTCTCAGTTCCAGTGCCCTCGTTTGCACATTCTCCCAGAGTTTGAAGTCCTTTATGTTCTGCGGTGCACAATCAGGCACTTGTTCTTGTTATACGTTATGCACTTGGTGCTTAGTACCAACTGGTACCCACTTCTCTGACTTGTCCACATCTCTCTGCAAGTCCTCTCCACCCTCAGTGGAGGCAACAGCACCTCCTCATCTTGTCTCATCAGCAAACTTGCTCAGAACGTCTTCTAGTCCTGCATTCAAGTCATCTGCATAAACATGAAAGGAAAGTGGCCCCAAAATGGAACCCTAGGGACCCCGACAGTGACCATCTACCAGCCTGATGGAAAAAACTGACTATAATCCTTTGGGACTGACCTACTGGCCAACTGCTCACCCACCACATTGTGTTTCTGTCTAGCCATATGCAGAACATTCTGTCCAGAAGGTTGTTGTGAGAAACAGTATCAAAATCTCCACTGAAATCCTCAAGGATTACATCAACTGGCTTCCCTTGGTCAACTAAACGGATAACTGTGTCACAGAATGAGCTTAAATTAAACAGGACCTCTGCCTCACAAACTTGTGTTGGCTGCAACCAATGACAGAATTGTCCTTCAGCTGTTTTTCCATAACTCCCACCATCATTTTCTCCATAATTTTACCAGGCTCTGGACTGACAGGTCCATAATTGCCCATGTCATCTTTCTTGCTCTTCCTTACAATGAGACAACATTTGCCAGCTTCCTGTCAGCTGGCATGACCCTAGACTTCTTTAGATGCAATTGAAATGACAGCCCAGAGCATACTAAGGCGTCATCATTGAAAGAAAGTAGATGTGCCATAGCTTTGCAATGTCTTGAACTCCAGAGTATGCCACAAATGGAGCAGAGGGGAAGATTTGCCTCTTCTGTAGTGAACTCATTCATTTGGTAAGCAGAATAACACTACCTGATACATGAGGACTGTGTCTCTGCTCTGCTCTGCTCAGCTCACAGGGCAGAGGTTCAGGGTGTTGCTCTCATGTCAGTGCAGGTAAACTCACTTTAACCTTTTTTCTTCTGTAAATGCTTCCTCTGTTTGTATGCTCAGATACACTTCCACATTCCCTCAAGTACACTTCCATATATCATTAACAATTACACTTTCTTATACCATCGAAACAGTTTGTCAAAACGTACAGTTCTTCAGTTCACATAAACTCCCTTAATACAGTCTGTATTCTTCAGTTATAAACACTGTGCCACAGAACCAGCACTGATTGAACCACCTCCCTCACACACTTCCTTGCAAGCAGTACATAGTATTACATAAATGGGTTGACATTCATTGGTCGGGTGGAATGTACACCTCTCCTCAGGACAATCTTACTAATCTACAGAGTACAAACTCCCGTCTTCTTACATACAAGCAGAAAGTACATATGAGTGGACAGACTACACAGTCTTTCACTTTGTCCGTGTCTGGCCATTTCCCTCACAGGAGGAAGGAAACATGACTCGGGACTCGGCACTCACCCTGCAGCTGTTCTGTGTCTCACTCACACCACACTCACTCAGACATTTAGATCAAAAACCATGGTTTATTCATACTACACAATGCTGACAACGTTTTCTAGCTGTGTGACCACCCTCAGCAAGTTTGCTGATGACACGAAGTTGGGAGGATTGGCTGACACGCCTGAAGGCTGTGCTGCCATTCAGCGAGACCTGGACAGGCTGGAGAGCTGGGCAGTAAGACACCGGATGAGGTTTAACAAAAGCAAGTGTAGAGTCTTGCACCTGGGTAGAAATAATTGCATGCACCAGTACAGGCTGGGGGAAGAGCTGCTGGAGAGGAGCTCTGCTGAGAGGGATCTGGGCGTCCTGGTGGACGACAGATTAACCATGAGCCAGCAGTGTGCCCTTGTAGCCAAAAAAGCCAATGGCATCCTGGGGTGCATTAAAAAGAGCGTGTCCAGCAGGTCGAAGGAGGTGATCCTCCCCCTCTACTCTGCCCTGGTGAGGCCTCATCTGGAATATTGTGTCCAGTTCTGGGCTCCCCAGTACAAAAAAGACAGGGATCTCTTGGAAAGAGTCCAGTGGAGGACCACAAAGATGGTGAAGGGCCTGGAGCATCTCCCCTATGAGGAGAGACTTAGGGAACTGGGTCTGTTTAGCCTTGAGAAAAGAAGGCTGAGAGGGGACCTGATCCAGGTCTATAAATATTTGAGGTCTGGGGGGCAAAGAGGTGAGGCCAGACTCTTTTCAGCAGTGTGTGGAGACGGGACAAGGGGAAACAGACAGAAACTGCACCATAGGAAATTCTGCACTAATGTGTGCAATAACTTCTTTATGGTGAGAGTGACAGAGCACTGGAACAGGCTGCCTAGGGTGGTTGTGGAATCTCCTTCTCTGGAGATATTCAAGACCTGCCTGGATGCTGAGCTGTGCAACGTGGTGTAGGGAACCTGCTTTGGCATGGGGCTGGACTCAGTGGTCTCTGGAGGTCCCTTACAACCCCTACAATTCTGTGATTCTGTGAATATCATGGAGTTGTTTGGATGGGGAAAGACTACCCCTTTGAATGACCTTTTGTCAGGGCATGTCCTGGGATTCCTAGGATCCTCAAAATGCAGCACTGCTTCTGTCACTGAAAAATGGGGCCCTGTGTGGGACGGAGGGAGGGTCCATGAGTCCCTGGCCCACCTGACTGAGTATTTCCATGGTCTTAGCAAAGACATACTTACAACTTGAGAATGACAGTTAGCTGTGTTCATGGTGGCATGGCCACTTTTAATGGCCTTGAACTGTCTGAACATAACTGAAGAGGCTCAGGCTGATGCAAATCAGCTATTGAATGATAGTGTTGAAAAATTGGAAAGACAGGTGGCAGTTTTGATGGGAAAAAACCTAATTCAATCATTCTCCTATGGAAGATCAGTAACAACTGTCTGGAGGACCATGGGGGCCCTGTACAAGGGAATCTGTATAAAATGGACTCTGTAAATGAAGGCACTAAAAGGTCAGATTTTGAGGTTCCATTTGGACTAGATCTATTTGAGATCTGACTGATTGTAACCCAAAAATGAAAAAAAAAAAAAAAAAAAATGCAGGATAGGCTGGTGGGAGTGCCCTGACCAGTATCCAACCCCCCAAACCCTGCTGCCCATAATACAGCAGCTGAACTGATGGATATAGTACAGTGGTTTAGACAGAAACCAAGAGAGCATGCCAGCATAGCTGCTCTGGTTATGGGACATGGAGGCAGAAAGTGCTATGGTGAATGGACTGGAAATTTCAAAACTGACATCCATTACTACTAACCCTGCCCTCAGGCAAAGACTTTATGCTCTTGTCTGGAGGGCTTATCGCAATAAAGATTGGCAGATTTGCTGCGTAGACCGGTCAGAACTCAGATCTGCGTTGTGCTTCCTGCGGCACCAAACGCCCAACAGTGGCAGTTCCGCTTATTGGCCAGCAGGTGGCAGCAGAGACCACGGAAAGAACGTCTGCGGGACAGACCCTGGGGATCCGTTCTTTTGATTATAGGGGAAGAACACAAAGATGGAAGAGGAGGGAAGGGGGAAAAAAAAAAGAAAAAAAAAAAAATCAAACCACAGCAAACAAATAAAAACTTCTCCAAACGTAGCAAACGTGAATGTCTGTCAATAAATTAATGAGTAATTAAATTGATATCCCTTTCTGGCCCCCCCCCCCTACCCCCCCCCCCCCCCAACTTCTGAGATGAAAAAAAAACACTTCTTTTAGAAGAAAACAGAGTAGTAACAACTTCTGTACCTACATTCACCACTCTGAGATCCTGTCTGGGTCTCCCAAGGCTTGTAAATAACCACTGGGTCGGTTCTGATGTCGCGTGATTTGTTGTCAGTTCTCTCATGGTTCTCCGGTCAGTTCTCCAGTGCCAGGATCTGCCACAGGGCATTCTGACCACGGGCATCATGTTTCTACGCTGCCGCCTGCATTTAACAGGCAATGGGACTGCCCAGCATGTGCAAGGCAGCACCTCTTTCACACCACCAGAATGTTTAAGGCTGTTGGGATTGTTGTTAGCGTCCCATTAACACTGAGGCTAGAGATACCCTTAGGATTGACATTACTATTAGCATTACTTTGATGGTGCCCTATCTGGGTCATTTCCAGGGGATGTCAGGAGTAAGGCACAGTGTCAGGAGAAAAAGAACAGACTCTGTTACTTTATAAACGTGATAATAGAGAGAGTTCATTGGAAAAAATACAACTCTTAAATAATGCAAAGCATGCTTCTGATTGGATGCAGGCATCATCTGGGCTCTGATTAATATTACTCTTAAGGTAAAGATTATTGTTACCATAATGATTTTTTTTTTGGATTATGATCAGGGTTAAGGTTCCTTTTGCTACAAACTTCTAGCATCATTTTTGTTGTTGCATTTGGAGTTAGGGACGATTTTAGAATCAGGGTAAGGGTTAGGATTAGAGTTACATTGCTGGTTAATGCTGTTATCTTTACAGCTCCTGTGAGGGTTGGGGTCTGGGTCAGGCGTTTAAAAATGAAATGAAAAAAGAATTAAAAAAATATATTGAAAGCTTCAGATTTCCTTAATCTTTGTGGGAATCATATAATGTGCAACTCAGATCTACCTCTTCGTGCAGTGACTGCCTGTAAATTTGCTGGAGCCTAATATAATATGGCCTTGTGCTTTCCACTAACTCACCTTCATTTCATTTTCATTACATTTGCTTGGTAGTCAGATTTTGGTGTGTGGATATTTTAAAACAATCTAACTGACATTAGCAAAAAATTAAAAATAAAATTAAAAAAAATGCACAACAGCATCGTATCAATTTTTATAGATAAGATAAAGAAGAGCAGTTTCCCTTAGTTTTCTGTGCCTCTTTACTTTCTTACCCTCTCCCCTTGTGTGAGAAACTCTCAAAGTCAAAGATTTCTAGTTAGGCAAAGATGGCAGCGATAGCAGCAGTGCTTATTCATTATTGCAATACTGCGCGCACATCCCCTATTGGCAAGGGAGAAACTGCACACCAGTCAGTGAAATCAATTCTGTTCTGTGCCCTAAACCCAATGCAGGTGATGCTCTCATGGCTCTCATTGGTTGAGCATCTCAGGCTCACAGACTCCTCGAGACTGTGGCTAGGATTCATTTCCATAGAAGGTCAATTACCAACCTCTTGTTTTTAGGTCTGCCTTGTACTTTTCTGCGGACAGAGAAGGGCAATGTTTCCAAAAGTCAGTACATTCATTCTGTCCTGTGCTGGGCTCTACCCACCCTGTATTTATCTTGTGCTTGTCTCAATTCTCCCCATGTCAGAATGCCCCCAGTCTGAACTTAATTCTGTTCAGCAACTTTCTTGGTGGAAAAACTACTTATACAGCTGTTTTACAAGAGGGTTATACATTCAGTTAGGGCCTACACTATGTACTGAAAATACTGGAAACTTCCACTGCAAAAACACAATCTACCTCTCCCATCTGTGCAGCCTTGCAGACCCAGAGCATGCCAGGTTATTTCTGCTTTCATAGCATTTGCATGCTGTAGGGTGAGCACAAGGTTCTGCTGCTTGATTCTTCTGCAAGAGCTGCCTACCGGCAAATGGTTGCAGGGATGGAGGATGTGACAGAAAGCATTTGTCTCCACAAGAGCAGAGTTACATTCAGTGCAGAGTGTGAGAGTCAGGTTGGTGTGGAAAAGCACTGACACGCTGGGGATGATGCAGTGCTCACATGTCTAACACTCACAGACATTACTGTCAGAAGGATGGTGCTGTGTTGTGCTTCTACCTTTGGCAGCCCCTGGAGAAATGCTATGGCACACAGAACACCTTTGTATTGCACTGACTGCTGCCATGCAGCATGGATTTAACACACCAAATCCAGAGGAGCGTGACTGCATCTAACTGCCCTGAGAAAAACTACTGTAGCTGAAGAGATGAGGAGGCAGCTGCTCATCTGCAGAACAAGCAGTACTGCCAGACATTGGGCCAGGTGAGCACCTCCTGCTGCAGCGTGATGATGACAGGGCTGGAGATGATCTGCAAAGCCAGCTTAAAAGTGGGAGACGTGAGTCAACATGGCAGGAGGACAGAGGTGTTAGGGAGCAGCCAAGGCATCAAAGAGTATCAGAAGGCTTTGAAAAGTATCACAAAGTGACAGCCAGGAAGACTGGGATATATCATGAGCAGCAACCTGGATGCTAGAGATTATTTGCTCCCATACAAAATGGTAGAGATCTTGCTGCAGACATCCCAAAGCCAGGCAAAATGGGAACCCAGAGCTCTGCCTGCACGAACCCCACAGCCATAGCATTGCAAGCTGAGCTGCCTTGCTGTTTGTTGCATTCATCCCAATCCCTGTGATTGAAGACTCAGAATGCAGTCGAGGCGATGACTGAGCATGAGAGTGACTTTATTCAATAAAAGACAGGAGGGCTTGAGAGGTCAAGGGTGAAGATGGGACTCCTCTTGTCAAGATGAGAGTGGCTCAGAGCTGGTGCTGCTGCCTGGTGCCTGGGACTGGCAGCCTGACTCTAAGTCCCCATCTAAGATGCTCAGCTTCACCTCACTGATGCTGCCCTGCTCCTGCATGGTGGTGCTGCTGCTGGGACACTCGGGCTGTGCTTGGGATGGGCAGCACTGCAAAGGCGCTGGGTCACAATCCAGGCAGGTGACTGCTGTGTCTGGCAGGCTCAGGTCACGAGCTTCAGCAGAGCCAGGAGATATGAGAGCATGAACGTGGATGAGCCCCTTGTGTCCATCACTGTTACCACGTGGAAGGCTGTCATCCGAATTGCAGCGATTCATGCTTAATAAGAACTCTCCATTGATGGAAAGACACTGCTTGGTTTGGATCTTTGGGGTTGACAAGGGCTCGAATCACCTAGGAAGGCATAGAAACACAAGGGTTAGTTTCAAACATTTGCAAATTGAATCATGAAAGGTTGTTGATACTTGGTAATAGAGTGGCGGCAGGAAGAAGCAAGTAGGCTTGAAGCAGCATAGCCACTGTCTTGAAAGTGATCCTCATTCAGGTCCAGCTCGTGTGTTGTTTCACTGTAATCTGCTTCTTTGGGTCTACCTAGTGGGCAGCAACACTCGAGCTGTTACTGATATCATTGAAAAGAACTGGAGACAATTGTTCTATTCCTAAGAGCTTCAAGGTGCCTAGAAGCACAAATAGAAACCAGCAGTATTTCATCACTTCACCAAAAGGAAGGTCAAACACCTGAGCTGTGAAGAGCAGTTACAGAACCTATGCATAAGATCACACCAGACATACTTTGTTCTAACAACAGTTATGGCACATAGTCCATTTCCTTCAATATTCCCAAAATGAAATGATGTGGAGCATTACAGGGAAAGAAACACTGCACACAGACACTATGACCCTGATTAGACTCAAGCAGCAGACTTAAAACAAGTCAGAGTTTTTGATTCCAGGATATTTCAGGACCTATCGTGTGAAATTCAGTTACACAACAGTGCCTAGGTGCCTGCGTTTCAAGCAACTTTCAGATCACAGCCATGTAAAATAAAAACAAATTCAGTGCAGAAATAGCAAGCCTGTACCTTAATACTCATGAGATTATCCATTTTTTACAGCACTCTGACTAAGTTCTAAAACTTGCTCATCCCAGTTCACTTCAACAAGTTCCACCAATTCAAGCAACGCAGTTCTGAGATCCTGTGTATGTTGTGCAGATAGAATTGAACAGTGCAGAAATAATCTCTGACAGCTTTAAGAGCTCTGTTCTGCTTACAAACTCTCAGTCCAAAACTATTCTCAGTTTTAAGGAAATGAACACCTGAAGCAGTTGGATCATCTGCCGCATTCTGCTTCTTGGCATCATGATTAGCACAAAGGGTTTTCTGCTGTCCTGCAGAGATGGACAAAGTCCTGCTTACAAATGGACCAGGTTTCAGTGTACAGCAGAGTTTGTACCAGACTAACAAGCCACGTCATTCAATTCATGTGCTCAGGTTTGTATGCACTCCGAAAGGAAACAGAACTAACTGTTGGATTCTGAAGGCAATCTGTGGGGTCCTACATTACCTCCTGATTCTGGAAGAGGAAATTCTAATAGCAAATGCAGAACTTTGATCTTTGTAGACATGAGAAGAGCTGGCATTTAGGAACATTCATTTCAGGGAAATCAAATGATGTGTCTATATTTTTACTACAGATAGTATAGGGAGCAGCCAGTTGAAGAACCAGATACAAAAAAATCCAGCCCATTGGCAGGAAAATACTTCTCCTTAAATTCTGTATGCTATCATGGTACAGAATTAGGCTACAGTGCCACATAGGCCAACCAAGCGTAGAACCAAATCCACAAAATACTGGTAGACAAAGCAGCAAAAACAGGGACAATATTCAGCAGACTGTGCTGTGGCCTTTCTACCCACAGCTCAGCATGTTCTGCCATCCGAAAAGCAAGGCCTCTTGTCAAGCTCAGCTATTTCCCTTCTCAGTGTATTCTAGCACCACTGATACCCACTGGTATCCTCCTGTAGAGTGCCATCATATTGTCATCATCCAAAGGAAAAACCCACACAGCAGAGCATACAGCACTACACCCATGCTCCAAATATCCGCCTGAAAAACTAAAAGACAAGCTTACAAACCTGAAGCACCTCAAATGGCTTCCTGACAGACTGGATTGTCTGCCCTTGCCAAAGCCCACATATAGCCCATGAAAAGCTGGCTCTTTCCCTCAGGAAATAAAACCTTATCGTCCCAGAGAAAGCATATAACCCTCATTCAATTGCCCTTTCACTCAGCTTAGAGCACTACTAAAACCAGCATCTTCACCTTAGCTCATCACACTGCTGCAGTTCCTTTTACAAGGATTTCACTGGCAAAAATGAAATCAAAGCCGTCACAAGGGATTTAGCACAGTTACGTGTTACTGGCTACGAGAGCTGTCAGCACAGTCACCTGTCTGGCTTTGCTGCTGTTCGGTTCTCTTTATGTAGAGGCACAACAAGGTTCAGACACAGTGCAGTTCTCACTTTGACTGTAAAGAAAAAGGAGGCTTGAAAAGCAGCGTGTGGAAAACAAAGAAACAAGAATTAGAACAACAGTGGGGCCATGGCACTTGTAGGAATTGCTCCGCCTTTAACAGCGATTCAAGAAGGATGAGGGCATCCCAAACCAGACCAGTTTGGACAGATTAACAACTGCAAGTAGTGGGTTCCAAAATTCCAGACATGAAATCAAAGCTGGAAAAACTCTTCACATTTTCATCTCTCAATTTTTAGTTCATTGTGCATTACAATGGAAACAATTCTTCACATACAACTTGGAAGCTAAAGACAAGTCTGACAAAACAGACTGCACAGAAATGATGGATAATTAACAGAGCAAATTGCTCTTTCAAACACTTAGTAATAGAAAGAGATCTCTGAAGTTGCTGTTCTGTAGAGCACCAAAGCAGTCGCTTGAGGCAGTTCAGGATTAGCCTGAGACAAACCAGCCAGCTGTGTGAACTGAGACCAATTGCACTTTTCTAGTCTGTGGCCACTGACAGCTTCTGAGAGCTACCAAGCGATGCAACCTAGCAGAATTCAGAAGGGAAACCAAGAGAGCCTACCTGAGCTCCACTGCCTTTAAATGCTCTGTGGAGAGGGAAGGGAAAGAGGGGAAAACAAACACCGCTCTACATCCCTCTGAGCCAATAGACACTTTGCCCTGGATTAGCTCTGGTGCTGCATAAGCTGGGCTTCCACAGCATGTGTTCAGGCGGTAATCAAGGCCTGCCTGGAATAACACAAAAAATAGAGAGAAACGTTTGCTTTAACAGAGTTTATGTCTTCTGGTCATAACACTTTAGAAGCCTCAGAGGCTTCTTCTCCTGTGCATATTTTCATTCATCTTAGAGTTTGCTTTCATTCAATGTGACCTCTCTAGGCAAATATTGTCTAAGACCATGAGCATCACATAAATGTGCAGATCTCAAGCTGCTCACTTATCTAGTACCCTTCGCATGATGCTTTATTTTCCTCAGCTATTCATCTAGATTGTGTCTGTTGATTGTGCAACAACAGCCTGTTGATCTCGATTACCTGTGAGAGGCTCTAACTTTGGCCAGGAAAAATCATTTGAGGATAAGTAATTATCTGGGACTCAGTAAGTCTTCCCATGCTTTCATAACAGCAGAGATACACACACACACAAACTCGTGGAACCCCACTGCTTTGCACAATCCTGTGCACACTCACGTGTGTCATGCACTGATTTCCCAGCCAGTCCTCATAGGGTCTCTTACTTAGGACGGGAGTGTAGGGGAGCAGCCAGAAGCTGTTTGCATTCCCTGCTGTCTGCTGGGCAGCTTTGCTGGAGATGCTTGGGTTGCTTTGTTTTTCCTTGGGAGGTGGGAAGGAGCTTTGGGTTGGAGGCACATCCCGTGCCAGAGCATCCCAATGGCACGTGTGGGGCACTGATCTGCAGCAGATGAAGGGGAGGAGGTCCCAGCACAGCCCTGCACCATGCTCTGCCACACTGGGCAGCTTGTTCCTGGCTCAGCAGCGTCATCAGACAAGAAGCAGGGAAGGAAATCAAGGATGGGGGGTACCATCAAACGCAGTTAGTGCATGCCTGTGCAAGACAAACAGACCCAGAGCTTGCAGGTTGTTCCTGCTTTTGTAGCATTTGTGTGCTGTAGCTGAGCAAAAGGTTCTGCTGCTTGAATCTTCTTCTGCAAGAGCCACCTACCGGTAAATGTCTGCGGGGATGTAGTCGGTGTGCACGTCTGAAGCCATTTGAGAACCTAGTCGTTCTTGCTGCAGGACCCCTGTCTTCTGTTAAAAGCTGAACGGTCCCCAGAGCACCTGTTTCCATCAGCTACCACCATCCAAAGCAGCCAGCCTTCTTACAGTCACCTGGCCCAAACATCCCTTTTGCTCTACACTTGATTCCTGCAAGAGATGGGAGCTCGGCACGCACACCATCCTTCCAACACCCCATCCCTGCAGCAAGGGATCACAGCGCTGGCACAGCTGAAACAAAAAGGGTGTGCGAGTTTCCTGTTAGCACTCAGTGTGAACCAATCTACCACTGAGCAACACCGTGAGTCCCCACTCACCTCAGCACAGGTCAACCTGTAACCCCAACCTTCCCCTATCCATGTGCACACGCACACCCATTCACCACCCTGCCTGCTTTGCACACCCCCATGCACACTCTGCATCGTGTGCCCTCCTTTGCATTCACAGACGTGTGCAAACCATCCCTGGGAACACCTACGTGCCTACACCTTCCACAAACACCCCTTTGTGTGCACCTGTGTGCAACCCAACTCCTCAGCACACGCACGCGTTTGTGCCACCCTGTCCATGCACTCACCACGTGCCCTCCAGCAACCAAGGATTGCAGAGATGCTCCAGACTGTGCCAGAGATGGAATCTCAGAGTGCTGGGACATTATTGATCACTAAGGAAAACACTTGGAAGCATATTCAATCTGCAGAAGCTGTAATTACTGGGCACAGTTAGCTTTCCTATGGCTCAGCTGGAGGAGGCGGGTGCTCTCATACATCTGAGACACTCGCACAATGTTGGGATCATTCTGATGGAAACTATGTCTTCAGATATCATGGTTAAAACCATCCAAGATGATCATGCAGAGCCTTAGCTCTTGAGCAGCACTTCCTCCCCACCCTTCACTACTCCAAGCAGCTCCAACAAACTTCTCAGAAGAAATCCAGGCCAGCACAGACCTGGCAGACCAGAACCAAGTGCAGCTTGTGGGACGGCAGTGCCCACTCCTTGCTTCCACCCTGCTCCAGCAGGTTAAGGAGTCTGAGCCTCACTGGCCTTTGACAACTCAAGACTTTCAGCACCTCATGCCAACATTTCTCACTAAGATACACCTAAGGCATTGAATTCTCTTCTCACTACCTCCTCCCAGTCCTCCCCTAGGAACAGAAACAATTCAGATTCTACAGCAAACTACAGCATCTGCACTGCAAGAGCACACTGAACCACCTGCAACAATGAAACATGGTTTTGGAGAGTGGGTATGAAAACACACCTTTAGACAGCTGTCTCCCTGTAGCCAAAAGGAAACCAAGAAGGAAAAGTCCAGCCTGAAACATGCCCATGCTACTAGCCCAGGTTTTTCACAGTCAATGCAGAATCCATCCTGTTCTTGAGGTAACAAACGACCAGTGAGTCTCCCGTTGCTCCACCCCTTCTCCTTCAAAGCCAGAAAAAGAAAGAATAAACAAGCAGAAGAAACCCAGACGTACCTTTCCACACACAGAGCAGAAAGTGGAACAGCAGTTGTCTCCTTCCTGAGACATGGTGGGGAGCATCCCAGAGGAAGCCCAAGTTCTTTGCTTCTCTCCACAGGGACTTCAAGCACTCTTGGCAAGAGCTGCTTTGGTTCTTTCTTCAATTGCTTCCATCACCAGAATCTCCTTTGGAAAAGGAACCCGAATGAAAGAATCAGCAAATGAAAAAGAATGAGCAATAGCCACTTTACCAGCTTTCTTCTGACACTCAATTTAGACTCTTGACTCGGGCAAGGTCTTAAAATCAACTGGTTACAAGAACTGTCCCAAAATATATCCAGCTTCTGTACAGCTGCCATTCTTTCTGACAGCGAGTGTAATCACAGAATCATAGAATGGCCCGGGTTGGAAGGGACCTCAAGGATCATGAAGATCAATCACCTCCCTGTCCCTGCTGGCCATCCCCTCTTCTGATGGAGCCCAGGGGACCATTTGCTCTCTGAGCTGCAAGAGCACGCTGATGGCTCACGTTCTGTTTTTCATCCACCAGGACCCCCAGGTCCTTCTCTGCGGGGCTTCTCTTAAGGACTGCTCCTCCCAGTCTGTAGAAATGCCTGGGATTCCTCCAGCCCAAGTGCAAAACCTTGCACTTTGCTGTGTTCAACCTCATTAGATTCACGTAGGCCAACCTCTCGGTTGAGCTCCCTCTGAATGGCATCCCTTCCTTCCACTGCGTCAGCCGCACCACTCAGCAAACAGCAGAAGGTGCACTCCATTGCATCATTGGTGTCTCTGATAACCATGTAAAAAAGCACTGGTCCCAAGACAGACTCCTGGATGACACCACTTGTTATCGGCCTCCACCTGGACATAGAACCATGAATCACCACCCTCTGTCTGTGGCCTTTCAACCAATCCCTTATCCACCAGGTGGTCCACCTGTCAAATCCACATCCCTCCAGTTTAGAGATAAGGATGTGGTGGAGGGCAATGTCAAAGATCTTGCTCAAGTCCAGGTCAATGACATCTGTTACCTTCCTTTTGTCCACAAATGCCGTCACTCCATCATAGAAGGCCACCAGACTGGTTAGGCATGGCCTTCCCCTGCTAAAGCCACGCTGCCTGTCTTGGATCACATGCTCATTTCTTATGTGATCAAGCATGTCTTTGAGGCAGATCTGTTCTTCACCATCTACATCAGTTACACATTTGAATCAAATAATTGGTGTTCCTGTCACCAAGAAAACCTCTTTGTCTTCTACTCCTGCTGCACTTCTGTGCTTTCATCAGAAGCAAAGGAAGAGACCACCTCCTAGATCCAAATTTTAAGAAACCAACACCCAATAGGTGTCATCTGAAGTAAAATAGCAGAGAAATTAAGATGACTCTTCTGCATCCAGCTTGGATCACTCCCTCACTCAGGCACACCACCATCAGATCAAGGAGATGCTGCCTTCAGCTTAGAGACTGTATGGGAAATCACAGCTTGAACCTCTGATTAATCAGCTGAGGCAAGTATTGGGTCAGCTGCGGGAGCACAGGTGAGAGTAATCTAGCTGTGCTCCCAGAAGGGGTGGACCTCGACTCAACCTCCTCTGAGACCTCATTTAAAGGCTGACCACCTCTGAGACAGCATGTCTTAGAGATTGCTCCCTAGTTGAGGCTGCCTCAGCTTTCTAGTCAAGGTATCGATATTGGTGAGTTTCCCTTTGCTAATAACCTTAGGCTATTTACCACCATCTTGGTTAATATCTTTTTATTAACCACCCTTACAGAGACCATAAGGGTTTGGGCTTCCAAACTCTCAGCAAGCATTTGGATCAGCCAGCTTCCTGCCGAGGAGCCCCCTGCATCACTGCTGCCTATTCTGGTACCGGACCCGCAGATGCTTCAGAGCTCATTAGCATGGACTTCCTTCCTCCCCTCAGCAGCTGCTCCTGCACTCACCTTCATTCCTACTCAGATACCGGCCGCTTCCAGCACCAGCTGACCTGCAAGACACAGAAAGGAAAGGTGGGAGTCATGCAAACGCACAAGCCCAAGGCTGTGTCACCACCACACATGGCAGCCTCGGGAAGTCAGCTGAAACTACAGCCTTTGTCAGAATGGAAACAGGCACCGTCAATTAAGTGTGACCTCTGAACTCATTGCCACCATCAGAAATAGGCACTGAAATCGCTCACTTCACTGCAGCTGGTTAACTCCAAATTCTTTTGCTTTTGGGAAAATGCGGACACGGAATTGAAGGACACCAGAAAAACGACATCTACTTCATTGTAGGTGGTTAAGCTTGGAAGCAGGACTTGAGCAAGAAATGCTTCTCAGCTCCTTGAAAGGCACTAATCCTGACCTCTGCCACAGGTGGCTGAGTGACACAAAAGTTGAGCTGCCCATTCAGAAGCACATGGAGCAGGCCATGGAGCGGTTACATACCAACACATGAACAGGCACTTTCCCATTGGAAGGGAAATCCCTTCTCCCTGCCATGCCATGCCCACACCGCTCCTCAGGGCTGCACTGACAGCACAGACAGAATTGAAACATCTTTTGTCATCATTGTGGTTTTTCACAGACCCAGACAATGAGATACTGGGTTGCTGTGTGGGTTCCCAGGCGGCACTGCCATTTCCAAGCCATTGCTTCCTAGGGGCACAGAAAGGAAAACGCCTGAACAAAATTTCACCCAGAGATTGCTATTTTACCATTCTTCCATGCAAAACAGGAGGACAGTACAGCGGATTTGTGCAGCTGCATCAACACCCTGGGTGCTAAAGGAATGCAAAGACAGAAATATCAAAACTACAAGGAGGGAAGCTATGTTTAGTAATATCTTTTCTCATTTACAACAGGCAGTTGGCACTACTAAAGGAAAATCCCAGGCCTCAGGTTCTGACAGTGCGACAATCTGGCACGGACTCAGATGTGAGTGATCCAAATGGTTTATTCCAGGTTCTAATACCACTTCTGTGAATTCACACGTTTTCTCTCTTAACTTTCCCACAGCCTTCACATGTCCACAGAACATCCCACAAACTCTCCTTTACGGCGCACGTAGGCACTCATCCCACCAGAGCCATCAGTCATTCCTAGCCATGTGCTTCTCCTCCAGTCACGGACAGTATCACACGGCCATCATGCATCTTAAATGACTTAGTTTTTCTGTTCTTTCTGGAGGTGTCCTTGGTTCCTAGCCTTACCTTCTCATGCCGTTCATCTTCCTCTGCAGCTCCTGCTCTGAAGAGTCTTCTTATGTTCCCACATGACAGGAAGAAAATGAAGACACAACCCCTGCCACCAAGGTCAGCTCTGCAGCACACGTTACCTGAGGAGCACTTGGCTACTCATGCAAACTGCACAGTGCCAGGAAGATTGTTACATGTTGCACTTCTTCTTCTCCTGGCTCAGAAATTAAATTTTCTACCTAGAAAATGGAAAACAAACAAACAAGCAAACAAAAAACAACAACAACAAAAAACACCTCACCTGACATAAAGGAGACATGATTGTTACTATGGAATTCCGGAGGGCAAGGTATTTGCCCTCTCTATGAAGAAGCTGACTGCAAAGGACTAAGAACAGCCACGATCACGTTGAGAACTTGCGGGTAAAATTCGGGACTGAACCAATAATGGGCTTCTGGAGGTGAGGGTCTGCTCCAGGCCGCCTGGTCAAGGGAGCCTGTTGATGGGCCCTGCTTACTGCAGCTACCAGAAGCACCGCGCTCACTGACTCTCAACTTGATGGGGGATTCCAGTCAGGCTGGGAAATCAGCATGGCTGGCTGCAAGCTGTCTGAGAGACTGCTGGACTGCACTGGGAATAACTTTGTGGGCCAAGCATTAAGCACACCAAGCAGAAGGGAAGGTATTGGACAGACCGACCAGAGGTCAAGCGTTGCTGGACCTGCTGCTCACCAACGCTGAGGAGATCATCAAAGGCGTCAAGGTTGGAGGCTGCCTGGGCTCCAGCGATCATGCCCTGGTTGAGTTTGTGATCTCAAGCGATGTGGGCCTGGCAAAGAGCAGGACCAGGATGCTCAACTTTAGAAGAGCAGACTTCAAGCTACTCAATGGAATGCTGGCCAAGATCCCCTGGCGCGCTGCCCTCAAAGATAAGGACGTTGAGGAGAGCTGGCTACTGTTCAAGGATGCCCTCCTGGCAGCACAAGAGGTCTCCATTCCCCTGATTAAGAAAGTGGGCAGGAGAGGTAGAAAACCGGCATGGCTCAGCAAGGACCTGCTAAGAGAACTGAGGGTGAAGAAAGGGGTGTACAAGCTCTGGAAACAAGGCTGTGTCACCCGGGAAGAATACAGGGATGCCGTCCGAACTTGCAGATGTGGGATCAGGAAAGCCAAGGCTCAGGCAGAACTGAACTTGGCGAGGGATGTGAAAAACAACAAGAAAACCTTCTACAGGTACATTGGCCAGAAGAGACAGGCCAAAATGGGCGTGCCTACTCTGGTAAATTTAAAAGGAGAAATGGCTTCAACAGATGAAGAGAAAGCTGAGGTGCTGAATGAGTTCTTCACCTCGGTCTTCACTGGTGGCCAGGATTCTAGTCTTTTTCACGTCCCTAAGTCTTGCACCCCCATACCTCCATGTGGGGACCAAGGAGGTAAATCCCTCCCCACTGTAAGGGTAGAGCAAGTCCGAGAGTGCCTCCTTAGACTGAATGAGTATAAGTCTATGGGGCCAGATGGCGTGCATCCCAGGGTCCTGAAGGAGCTGGCTGAGGTGGTTGCTGAGCCGCTCTCCATCATATTTGAGAAGTCGTGGCTGTCAGGTGAGGTCCCGGATGATTGGAGGAAGGGTCACGTCACTCCCATTTACAAGAAGGGGAGCAGGGACGACCCGGGTAACTACAGGCCGGTGAGTCTCACCTCTGTGCCTGGGAAGATTATGGAACAGATCCTCCTGGACAACATGCTTGATCGCATAAAGAACAAGCATGTGATCCGAGACAGCCAGCATGGCTTCACCAGGGGAAGGTCATGCTTAACTAATCTTGTGGCCTTCTATGATGGAGTGACGGCGTTGGTGGATGAAGGGAAGGCGACCGATGTCATTTACCTGGACCTGAGCAAGGCCTTTGACATGGTCCCCCATCACATCCTCATCTCCAAATTGGAGGGAGGTGGATTTGATGGGTGGACAACTAGATGGATAAGCAATTGGTTGAAAGGCCGCAGACAGAGGGTGGTGGTCAATGGCTCTATGTCCAGGTGGAGGCCGGTAACGAGCGGCGTCCCTCAAGGGTCTGTCTTGGGACCGGTGCTCTTTAACATCTTTATTAATGACATCGATGAGGGAATGGAGTGCACCCTCAGCAAGTTTGCTGATGACACCAAGCTGAGTGGTGCAGTCGATACGGTGGAGGGAACAGATGCCATTCAGAGGGACCTTGACAGGCTGGAAAGCTGGGCTCGGGTGAACCTAATGAGGTTCAACACGGCAAAGTGCAAGGTTTTGCACTTGGGCCGGAAGAACCCCAGGCACCTGTACAGGCTGGGAGGAGTTGTCCTTGAGAGCAGCTCGGCTGAAAAAGACCTAGGGGTCCTGATAGATGAGAAACTTAACATGAGCCAGCAGTGCGCTCTGGCAGCCCGGAAAGCAAATGGGATCCTGGGCTCCATCAGGAGAGGGGTGGTCAGCAGGGATAGGGAGGTGATCGTCCCTCTCTACTCTGCTCTTGTGAGGCCCCATCTGGAGTACTGTGTCCAGGTGTGGAGCCCTCAGTACAAAAAAGATATGGAGACTTTGGAAAGGGTCCAGAGGAGGGCCACAAAGATGATCAGGGGGCTGGAGCACCTCCCCTATGAGGACAGGCTGAGGGAGTTGGGTTTGTTCAGCCTGGAGAAGAGAAGGTTGCGAGGTGACCTCATTGCAGCCTTTCAATACCTGAAGGGAACTTACTCCCAGGAGGGGAGTAAACTCTTCGAAAGGGCTGATAATAGCAGGACTAGGGGAAATGGTTTTAAGTTGAAGGAGGGAAGATTTAGGTTGGATGTTAGGGGAAAGTTCTTTACTAGAAGGGTGGTTAGGTCCTGGAACAGGCTGCCCAGTGAGGTTGTGGATGCCCCGTCCTTGGAGGTGTTCAAGACCAGGTTGGACAGGGCCCTGGGCAACCTGATCTAGTAAATGTGTATGTTTGGTGGCCCTGCTAGGCAGGGGGGTTGGAACTACATGATCCTTGAGGTCCCTTCCAACCCGGGTAATTCTGTGATTCTGTGATTCTGTGAAGGGAAGCATTACTGGACATGCTGCACAGCAGGGGTTAAGACTGGAGGTGGTCAGGGCTGTAGTGACCATGCCCTCCTAGAGTTCCTCATCTCAAGGAATGCGGGCCTGGCAAAAAGCAAAGTCAGGACCCTGAGCTTCAGGAGAGTCAGCTGCAGGCTGTTCAAAGAATTCTTGGACGAGAGACACTGGAAAACTGTTCTTAGGGGCAAAGGGTTCAAACATCCCTTTGTGTGCACCTGTGTGCAGCCCAACTCCTCAGCACAGCCCTGTGCAAGCACACATTTGTGCCACCGCATCCACGCACTATGTGCTCACACACACTCACACAACCACATCCCTTAGTGCAGCCCTGTGCGCACACACACATGTGTAACCCCTTCCTTTCACTCCCAAAGCGCACGCACACACCGGTACCACAATGTCCTTGTGCAGCTCCAACACTCTGCACACCCCTGTGCACGTACATATATGTGCATGCTCGTCCTTGCACACATACCCACAGACCTACACACACCTGAGCAACACCACTGGTTTGTACACTCATGGACACAAATGTGTGTACAACACCATCCATGCACAAATACACACACACACACACGGATCCCCACTGCTTTGCACAATGCTGTGCACACTCACGTGTGTCATGCACTGATTTCCCATCCAGTCCTCGAGGGGTCACTTACTTAGGACAGGAGTGCAGGGGAGCAGCCAGAAGCTGTTTGCATTCCCTGCTGTCTGCTGGGCAGCTTTGCTGGAGATGCTTGAGTTGCTTTGCTTTTCCTTGGGAGGTGGGAAGGAGCTTTGAATTTGAGGCACATCCCGTGCCAGAGCATCCCGATGGCACAAGGGGGATCAGGGCCCCTCTATTGGTTACCTCGGTGGCTTGCAGCAACTGGAACTTTTTGCCTATTGAGAAAGCTAAAAAGTGTGAGTTCCTCCTGACCCATATCAACAAAAATCTCAACCATAAAAAAGAGACGTCTTCGTATTCAAGCAAATGACAACAGTAAGACCATGCATGTTGTTTTGTTGTATTTCCTCTGTAATCATGGGGAGGATATGAAGAAGTGGTATAATTCATCCACTTCTGCACTTCAGGCACAAGTTCCTTAGAATTGGAAGAGACCCTTAAAGGCCATCTAGCCCAGCTCCCCTGCAATAAAAAGGGACATTCACAGCTAGATCAGGTTGCTCACAGCCTGGTCATTAGTCATCCCAGAGGCAAAACACACACTGAATGATCTCTCCTTCAGTCATAAATCCTTGGAGACAACAGCATTGACACTGCATGTTACTGAAGCAGTAAAAGAAATTGCTCCTGTAACTCTCCTTGTGTTAAGTAAAATGATGATAAAAAGCAATGGAATGCTTTGGCAGGACACCAAAACCATCCTCCTTCCTTGATATCTGCTGCAATGGAACCTTCCACTGGAAGAAAGCCTCTGATGACTTGTCACCCCAGAGAGGTCAGCTTTAGAAGCAGGACTGCTGCACAATAGAATGAACTGGAGCTCCTTAGCATCTCTTACATCCAGGAGGGGTGTGATCAGACCCACCTATCACCTTCAGGTGCGCTTTCTGACACCTTGTCTGACTTCACTGTCACTGTGCCAGCATCCTCAGGCTTAACCTGCTTCATTGTCAGTGTGCAGCAATTGCCAACGTTCTTGATGTCATTGTAATTGTTGGTGTAAAGGAGGTTGCCATTCAGGAACAATTCCACGTCCTCGTCATTATGGGACAGCTCGCAGGAGAAGACAGCAGAGCTCTCTTCTTCAATTTCTACATCCTGCAGGTGCTTCGTTACTTCTACATTGCGGGCTGTGGGGAAACAAGGTGAACTGTTACCACTGTTACTATAAATCATACTGGGATGTGGTAGAATGGTTGGACTAGATGATCTTTGTGTAATCATCTATGTGAAGATAATACATGTATAAAGTTAGCAGGAGAGAACGGCAGAAGTCAACCTCAAGAAGAGAAATCTGAGGTGAAATAGGACATGGAAGAGGCCACCCTCCCTGCTCATACCTTCAGCTGTCAGCGTGGCCTCAGTCTCTGCAATTCCTGCCTTGCACTTGTACACACCAGCATCATCGGGCTTCAGCTTCAGAATTCTGAGCTCTACTGAATGCTTATCCCTCTTGATCTTGTACTTCTCAGAGGGCTCGATGGGTGTGCGGCCCTTGAACCATTTCACAACCTTTGGAGAAGGCCTGAAGTCACAGGACAGGATGACAGAATGACGTTCCAAAGCTGTCTTGTCCTCCAACTTCCTGGTGATTTCTATATGGTAATCTGCAAAGCAGGGGTGGAAGAGAAGAAAGGATGAGGACAATTGGAAGAAGAGGAAAGTCTCTTGCGTGTATTCCATTCCAATTAATGTCAAGTTCACAATGGTTCTTTGAACGACTCTAAAGATAAAACAAACGATTGTCTATAGGGAATGCCATTGACTACATTTCTATGAAGTAATACTGTACAGTATCTACCAAATGCAAGGTCCAGCTCTTGTTCTGTGCTTATTAAATTGCTCCCTATTGTTGAGGCTTTTATTCAAATAAGAGTGAGTTGAAAATATAACAAGTACTTTAGGATGTGAATGGATAATCTTACGCTGGGGACAACAGCAGATAAAAAGCCTGCAAGTTTCTTTCAGATGAAATCAATGACAAACCGCACCAAATTTAGGTGCTACCAAACTTAAACTTGTCTAGTTCAGAAATACAATTAATTTCACCTGATTTGACTTCTTTGCTATAGCCAAGGACAAAACCTCAGCTCTGTAAATCTGAATAGTAAGCACATCACAGCTATTCAAACACATCTTTTACTGAGATGCAGCTGTCTCATTTAGTGTCCAACGACTTTGAACTGGAAATGGAGCAGACCAAAGCAGAATCTAAACATGGCTTCTACAAGGACTGATCAAATGCGGCCACCGTCAAATTCAAAGTATCTGATACAGAAGGATCACACTCACTGTCAGACAAAACCTCTTTGGAGAGGTGAACTGACTGCCCTGTTCACCCCCACTTTGGAAATAACTGCACTCATTTCCTACCTGCTCCCAGCAGTGTGGGATGGTGGGATAGCATCACACTTCCCACACTAAGCATCCCACCATGTCACTTGTTCCACCTAAACCTCAGTCCCAAAACAAAAGGGGAACTCGCTTCTGAACCCTCTTCACTTCATTTCAGATGTCTTATATGCTTGATCTCCAACCCACCCCCCACTCAGGAGAAAGACCCCCCGCTTACACCCTACCATCTTGTTGCATTCTGATGTTGTCATCAGCCTTCAGCTTGTTGTCCTCTTTGTACCACTGGGTCTGAACCTCATCGTGTGAAATCTCACAGACAAAAGATGCACTCCCATATTCATTCACTTCCACATCTTCCAGTGCTTTAACAATCTTGATATCTCCAGCTATGAAACAGTAGAGATATATTTGTCAGGGTATTTCCAGAACTGAGTGCAGCATCTTTTCCTTACACATATTTGCATAGAAAATAAGTAGGATTATGTTTTATTCTAAACCATCATCCATTCCTGAGTCATTTCTCTCTTCAACACAGTCAATGCATTATTGCCCTTGAACTTAAAGACAGACCTACTAGCTATAATGGAGCTCCCTGCAAACAGTTTTCATGGAAACCAGAATCTCATTTATTCTAAAACCTTTCAAGCAAAATTAAGGGTAGAAAAACAATAGAACTGACTGAATCTTTAAGGTCATTTAGTTCCAGTCCCCCTGCTATAGGCAGGGACACCTCCCTCCACACCAACTCTTCTCCTCAGGGTCAAGGCTTCTCTCAAATCATTCTCCTCTAAGCCTGTGCCTGTGCTTGGGATTGCCCTGACCCAGGTGCAGGGCCTTGTACTTGGCCACACTCAAGTTCATGAGGCTGCCAAGGGCCCACCTCTCCAGCCTGTCCAGGTCCCTCTGAGTAGCATCCCTTCCCTCTAGCACATCAACAGCACCGCTCAGCTTGGTGTCATCTGCAAACTTGCTGAGGCTGCATTTGATTCCACTCTCCATGTTGCCTACAAAAATGTTAAATAACACTGGTCCCAACACCACCCTCCACCTGGACACTGAGCTATTGACTGCAGCTCTCTGAGTGTGACCATCCAGACAGTTCCCTATCCTGCAACTGGTCCATCCATCAAAACCATTTTTCTCCAGTTTGGTGACTAGGATGTCATGCAGGACGGGATCAAATGCTCTGCACAAGTCCAAGTAGATGATGTCAGTTGCTCTCCCATTATCCACTGATGCTGTTACTCCATCATGAAAGGCCACCAAGTTTGTCAGACATGGCTTGACCTTGATGAAGCCATATTGGTTACCACCAATTACCTCATCTTTATTTTCCAAACTATGCCAAGGAGAACTAGACAGAACTCTACAGTGTTGTGTCACTACAAACCTGTCTGAACCATTGGCTTCTCTGCATGCTCATCACTAGTCTCTCCTTAGCTTGTGTGCCTACAAACAATGTATGGGGAATGTCAGCCACAAATCTTACCTAGGGGACATCTTTGCTTCAAAATCCTTTGAACATCACACAATCCCTTTTAACTCTCCAGGTCTGCATTTAGTTATGTCAGAATCAGGCCATATTTCTGTGCTGCTATATCCCTTTCCTTCTGAAGGGCCTGGATACAACTTGGATTAACCTCAGGAGAAGAGTTCCTGCATAGAATCATAGATTTACCCAGGTTGGAAAAGACATTGAAGATCATCAAGTCCAACCGCAGCCTAACCAGTACCCTAACTCTAAAAACCCTACACTAAATCATATCCCTGAGTACCACATCCAAAAGGCTCTTAAACACAACCAGGGATGGTGATTCAACCACCTTTCTGGGGAGCCTATTCCAGTACCTAAAATCTCTAGTATCTAAATCTCTCTAAAAGAGCACAGGTATTAATCTGACCAGAAAGGTTCCTGTTTGTTCATAAAATGAGCCTTTTCCGCTCCATCTTGCATAGGCCACTGGGCACAGGGTAGCTGGGAGACCACAGAAAAAGTGGTTCTGTGAGCAATAGGGAAACTACTGCCTAATCCAACTCCTCCAATCTCTGCGCTCTGCCAGCATGTCTAAATAGGGTGGCAGATACACACAGGAGATAAATATTTCCACTTCCCTCAGCCAACACTGCTCTGAATTTCTATGGGACACACAGTTAGATGAAAAGGCATTTGACAAAGAAGGAAATGAAAGAGTTTAATCTGCTGTGTCATTCTCTCGGTAGCCAGAATAACTAACCCTCGCCAGTGTTAGTTCAAAGAATAGGCAGATTTTATCTCCTGACATGAGCAGTAATTCAAAGAAGCTGGTATATGATCCAGTATCCTGCATATTCACTGCAGGCAGGCAAAGACATTATGAGATAAGGGAGATCTACACATCACTTGTTATGAACACCTCATAAAGATAAAACCACACACAAGAGGAGAGTTTAGGAAGAGGACCACTCTTGGACTACTTTCCAAGAGGCATCAATTAGTAACTCTCTTCGCTCATTTTTCACACTACTCCACAGTGTCCTCCTGAGCCCCCTTACTCCTGTTGCCAACTGCTGATGCAGGGAATCCTGAGGAACCAAGGATTCATAGTTGTTCCATCAGTAGTCCTTGGTCAGCTCTCCCTCCCTGCCCCTTCTGTTTTGATCCCACTAACCAAATTTTAGTTAGTCTGAAAAGAGGATGGAAACCTCCGCAGCAATTAGTTTCTAAATATCTTGCAATGGGCAGCTTGTAGGAGCCCCATCTCAATGCCCACAGCACAGGAGGCAGGACTGCTTAGCCCATGCACTAGTGCATTTACCAGCACAGATGTAAGCCCAGATCTATGCACACCAAATACAGGCTCTCAGTTTGCACAAGGAGGCATCCATGGAGCTGAAGTATTAGGCAGATATTGTGGTGGGGCAGCAGTTATTGAGACGCCAGACAGAAAGGACACAGATAACGTGGCAACTCAGCTTTACCATTATGACTGATGATGGAACATCTAATTTCACTGCTCAAAAGAGAACTTCCATATAACTGGAAAGAATGAAATTCACAGGGGAAACCACACACAGACACACACAAAAGCAATACAAAGGAGATGAAGGATGGTTCACATACTAGTGATTCACTCTGAGACGCAAGCAAATGAAAGAGTATCCCCAACCATTTGCCTCCTGAAATGCTAAGTATATAAACTCATTGCTGTGATAACTCTGCCAGACGTGAGTCATACACTGTAAAACCTTATGGGGTCAATCAGTTTAACTTCATAAATTCATTACACCAACAAAAACAGACCATCGTGTCCAGGCTGGTTCATTTCAGCTCTTCAAAGCTGTTGGTAAAACTGCCTGAGAGCTGAAATGCTTACCAGCAAAAGCTAAAAACTGTAAATCAAATGTAATAGGCTGGCTTTGTCTACTGTATAGAAATGATGCCTGAAAAAAAGAAAATAAAAAAGAACGTAAACCAGAACAACTGGAATGGCTACATAAAACAGCCAGTACTGAAACAGCAACCCAACCTGGTTGCAGAATGAGAGAGAAAATGAGAGTTCACCAAAGTCATGGGACAGGACACATGTTCATGTTCATGCTAACACTGAACCCAAGTGGCCACATGAGGACAGCATCTAGTAGGAAATCAGAAAAAAGCATCCTTTCATACGTCCCTTGGGAAGGTGGCATCTACCAGGGCACAGCAGACCCGTGTGTTCAGTAACAAGTCTGATGCTTCAGAGCCCAATGATGAGCTACAAACTGGGGTTTAACCAATGCAACACATGGAGGGAAAATCTGTCTTGAGCATAAAGAAGAAAGAGAAAGGTATCCAAAAGGACTAACCAAGAAATGCCCAAACTGCCCATGAAGCATTTCTTCCCGTGGTGCAAAATACCACAAGAGGATTTATTTGCTCTTTCAGTTAAACATAAAATGAACCTTTAGGGTAGCTGATGTCTTGTCTTAGGCTGCTCAGCATGTGGATGTTCCCTGATCTTCATATTCACACTTGTGAATAATGAGACTTCTCTTATTTCCCTGGGAAGTAATGCCCACTTTTTTACTTTGACAGAGCTCCTTCCCATCCTAGAAGGGAAAATATCAAGTCAGATCTCCATTAGTCCTTCCATCTCTGCACTCAGCAAAGGGAGCCTTCAGATCTATGCTTAATTCACCCACTCCCCTAGAATTAATGGAACTGTGCTTACTGGAACATATGCTGAAGCTTAAGCACAGTGCAGTGTTTTCAACATGAAGGAATGGCTATAGAACATGCATAAATTCTGGCTGACCTATGACAGCTTAAAGCACTGCGGAGGACTGTTAACAAGCCTGTTTGGACATCACCTTGAATAAATGACGTTATCCCCAAGTAAGGGAAGGAACAGCTGAGCACCGGGGAGGTACACAAAGTGCCAGAGCAAATTCTCACACTGTCAGGTGCAAAGAAAACTGAGATTTCACCCCAAAAACCCAGTTCACAACAAGGCTACAAAATCCCGGCTGAGAATTTCTGTGTTAGACTTGAAGCTCAAGACTGTACTGTAGTTCAACCAACAATATTTTGTGCAGCATGACCTAAAAAGTTCACAATAAAACCAAAACAAACTTCAATTTCAACTTGATAAATGAACTCAGGACATAATAACAAAGAGTGCTGATCTGGGCAAATAAAAGAGCATAAAGAAAAGAGAGCAGTGAAAAAGCTATCAAGGAAAAGCTCAGACTCGCATCCCTTGGAAGTGAAATTAAAGGCTCTCATTCATTTCCAGAGAAGTCAGAAAGGAAAATACCATTACATGCCATACCTTGAACCACTTGACGTCCATGTTGGGCCTGGACAGCTCACACTCAAATGTGACCTTGTCCTTCTCAATGACGCTACTGTCTGCCAATGGTTTGCTGACTTTCACAGGCAATTCTGAGAAGGAGAAAGAAGAATGTGGATTTAGTTGGGAACTTAGTTTTGTTCATAACCAGGTCCATGGGTGCTGTTAAATGGATCCTTCCAGATGGAAAAAACATTTCAGGTGGCCTCCTAGATTTTACCCCTTTTTGTGTTGCACGCAAGACTGAAAAAAAAAATTACTTCTGCAAAGTTCTTCTTGTCATAAGGAAACAAATATTTGGGGAATGGCAGAACCAGGTAAAATTTTCCTTCACGTCAAGAAAGTATAAATTTCACTCTCATGCTCTTGGTGTGGTTTCTGCTATGATTATTTGGACTAATTAAGCTTCTCCCTGATGAAAGCCTAGAAGTATATCACAAGAAGGACCAACTTACCCGTGACCTTTTATTTGTCTTACTCAAGCATCTCCTCCTGACCAAAACTGACAATAAAAGATTCAGCCAGACTACAGGTTTGAGCAGCTGAGTTGTTTCTAGGATCTCCTGCAATCTCAAGCTTGGAACACACACTTGTCTTTTGACTAAGTGTCTCTTATAGTGCAGTAAAACAACAGGTTTTCACACGGCGATTCCTCATTTACCTTGATCTGAAATCATTCTCAAACCATGTGGGATCAGTCCAGGGAGAAGGGGAGGAGAGGGGAAGGGAAAGGGGAAGTCCACAGTCCTCTAAAATCAGGCTTCTTAGCCTAAAGCTCAACAGCAAATAGCAGTCCACTTCCCCACATTGCTAGACTCCGAGCATTTAAAGAACATCAGCTGACCTCATTATGAGCTCTAACATAGCCAAAGGAATTCATATATTCAAATATTCTCTTGAGTGATGAGAAATATGGAGCATAACTTCAGACTTCTGCTGTTAAACTCTCACTTCTATCATAAACCAGAGTAAGAGTTCAATGCTGTTTTAGATGGAGGACTCATATTTTAAATAACTCATCTCATTAAGGCTTGGATTCCCTACTACAATTAGTTAAATTCCAGTTTGGATCATGCTTCACCTTGGATCACTTAGGGCTTCAGCCACTTATTGGAACTAACTCAATTTGTCTACAGAGAAGCTGTTTTCTATAGCAACAATAAGCTGTGATTGCAACTGGATGTCGGGAGAGCACAAATCCCGCAGTTATCCTGTACCAACATCCTCTCCTTCCATCAGAACAGCAAGTTTTTAAACCAGACTCATGCAAGCTTGCATGACACACCTTGTGTAAAACTGTTGGCAGCCATCAGGACAGCCAGTTGCTTCCTGTATAGACACTGTTCCATCAGTTTTGGTTTTTTGTCTCGCTAGAACAACAGCCAGTGTCTGAAAACTCCCACAACTGAAGCAACCACGCTGATATACCGCAGTCACTGGAGGTGCTCAAGAGCCACGGGTATGTGGCACTGGGGACGTGGTTAGTAAGTCCAGTGAGGGTGGGCTGGGTTGGACTCAGCTATCTCAGTGGTCTTTTCCAGCCTTGGGTGCAACTTGTAAGAGGGAATGAAGCAGCAAACTGCCCAGCACTGAGCTGCATTCTTCTGACACATGGTATCAGTGAACTGCTGTATTTCCCTATCTTCTCTGGAGCTATTGATCTAACCTAACTGAAAAAGTAAGCCTGAACCTAGATATAAATCAGGATCATAGTCACCCATGGTTGCTTATATATTCAGAAAGACACTCCAGAGGGTAATTCAGCGCATCTAGAAATTAAAGTAGAAGTTCCTTAGTCAAAAATATTCCACAGCCAGATTTTCACCTCGCTACCACTACATTAAAAAGGAGAATCCAACTTGTGGTGTGGGTCATTGATGTTGTTCCGGGGGGAATTGTGGCTGTTCCATGCCCACAGGGTAGAATACAGCCAGTCTTCCTCTAAGCCACATAAAAAGCTGCTTAGTGCTCCCAAAGCGAATGCTCACCAGTTGTTTCCAACTTGAAGGTCATCTTCTGGCCAGCAGCCTCGCAGATGTATTCTCCAGCATCTTTCTTCTCCAGCTGCTCCACAACCAGACGCCGTGTTTTGCCCACAGATTCCATTCTGAACTTTCTGGAGGAGGCAAGCAGTCTTCCATCCTTGTACCATTTTACTTCTGTTGGATCCTGTGCTACTTCACAGCTGAGGGAGGCACTTGCTGCCAGGGCAGCACTCACCTCTTTCTGCACCTGCTCCTGGTTTATAAACACAGGTTTTGGCTCTGAGGGAAGAAAAGAAAAAGTATTGACTGAGGGACCGAAATGAGACCAACTTGCAGGTTTGTATGTACAGGTTGGAACAGGTTTAGGTTACCACTTGTGCCCAAACTAATAGCCTTCACTAGAGAATATCAGCTCTTCTGTTGAAACAAAGTGTCAAATCTAGGCAAGAAAGAACCTAGGAACTGAAGGAACCAAGAGGGTCCTTGAACACCAGTCCCATGGTTGCAAGTCACTATGCAAACATATTGAACCCAAAAGAACATCTGTCCTGCAGGCAACCAAAACCTGAGTTCATTTTACTTAAGACCCACTGTGAAACATCAAAACACATAAACATGTGATAGTCAAACCACTGGCTGCCTTTTCATGACCCAGAACAGTACTCCTGGCTTCCTGAACAGACTCCTCATGGCCTCTACCATTGCCACAACTGTGACTGTCAAAGGCACAAAGGAAATATGCTCACCAACGCAGTCCTTTGTTCTTTGTGTGTGATTTGCAGATATCTATCTTACTTTGAGCTCTGGCAATAGTCAGCTCTACCAGGTCTCTTACTGTGAGTAGCAGACTCACCTATCCAGATGCAGCCTCCAACATAAAGGCATAGTAAAAAGGCAGTGTACTACTAGGAGAAGTTCCTGCTTCTCCTGCCATGAAAGGCTGCACGTAGAACATGCACTCCAGCCTCACTGCACATACTTATCTTAGTCAAATGTTTAGGTGAACAAGAATTACAGTTTGGGATCTCAGGCACAGGAGAGATTTGAATAATATCTTGAATATTGCTTCCACTGTACATATATTACTAATTATTGCTCTACAGACAGACTGAAACAGGTCTTTGTGTCATACTGAAACCAAATACTTTCTACAAACCCAGGCAATCAAGTCTAGGGAAAAAACCTCAGCACAGACTACAGTGATCCAGGTGCAGTATAATAGAAACTAGATTTTACTTTACTGTTCTCTGCTGTATTTCATACAACACCTGTCTTACCTGTGACATGAATCTTGAAGGTGAGTTTCTGGCCAGCAGCCTCGCAGCTGTACTCCCCTGCATCTTTCTTCTCCACCTGGCTCACCACCAGCCGACGCTGTTTGCCCTCTGACTCTACCTTGAACTTCTTGCTCAAGGTGATCAGTTTCCCCTCCTTTTATCACTTGACCTCAGTGATAAAATGTTTGCTCATTAAGACCGGGATGTGGTAGCATTGTGGTGGAGTGCTTGTTCATTAGGACCGGGATATAATGGTGGAATATGGAGGCCACAAAGGTTGCAGAACACTCTAATTTTATGGGTAGATTGTGTACTCTGCGTAGTTACAGGCAAAGCGCGCCCCGATGGATACAAAGTTCCACGGAAGGACCAACCAAGGAACGACACACCAAGTCGCATGATCACAACCGACCAATTAAAGGACAATACGCTCGGGATGGACAATACAAAAGAAGTTGCAAGGGACGGGACGGCGCGGCAGTTGGAGGAACAATAATCCCCCTGTCGCCCAGCGCTGAATTGCCTTTTAGTTTTACCCGCTACAATTAATAAAAGTTTATAATTGGAACATTATTGGCTCATTGCTTATAAATTGATGACAACCTCCATCTTCTCCTGCGCCACCTCGCAGCTCAGCGTGGCATTTTTCTGTTGTTGCAGCCTTCACCACCTTCTGTACCTTCTCCTTGTTTGTAAATACAAATTCTGGCTCTGAAAAGAGAGAGATACATTAGTTTGGCCTCTTGAAAGAAGAGCAGGTTTTGGGGAAGGAGTCAGAAAAATGAATCAGTTCTCCCAGTCTGATGCCCCAAGAGAATGATGTGGAGAGAAGTTGTGCAATTTATGGATGCCCCATCCCTGAAAACATTCAAGTCTAGGCTGGATGGGTGTTAGAGCAACCTAGTCTCAAAGAATGTGTTCCTTTCCAGGACAGAGATTGGAACTGGATGATCCTCCAGGTCCCTTCCAACAAAAGGCATTCTGTGATGCTTCTTGTATGACTCTCATGACTCTTTCGTCCCCTAGCTGCCATTTACTTATGTCTTCAAAACATCAACTTATACAAAACATTCCTGTAGTATTCTCTCCCATGCTAAATGAGCCCTTCCAAGACAAAAACATGTTACATAGAGCACACCCCCTAGTGCTTGACACAAAGCCCCTGTTCTGAAACTTCCTGAGACGCAGCTGCATTGCAGAGTTGTTCTAGTGGTACAGGCACGTGGGAATGGAGAAGTGCAATCAGAACTTTCTTGTCTATGGCCTCATTCCCACAGCAAAAGGAAATTCCTGAAGATTTTAAAAGATGGAGCTGCCTCACAACTGTATTTTGAATAATTTGTTCAATTTCCTCTTCAGAAATTAACCACCCCAAGGTTCAGCTCCAAAAATTTTAAGCATAGCAGGGAAAACTTACAAACTAATGACCGTTTTCTAAAACATTCTAGAATGAAAGGCCAAAATGTGTTCTCTCTCACCTGTGACATGAATCTTGAAGGTGAGTTTCTGGCCAGCAGCCTCGCAGCTGTACTCCCCTGCATCTTTCTTCTCTACCTGGATCACCACCAGCCGACACTGTTTGCCCTCTGACTCCACCTTGAACTTCTTGCTCGAGGTGATCAGTTTCCCCTCCTTGTACCACTTCACCTCCATCTTCTCCTGGGCCACCTCGCAGCTCAGCGTGGCATTTTGAGTCAGTGCAGCCTTCACCTCCTTTTGTACCTTGTCCTTGTTTGTAAACACGTCTTCTTTCTCTGCAGGGACATCACAACAGTCACACCATTTTGCTGTAGTCTGCTGCAGAGCTTACTCCAGTTCCCCATTTTCATTATACTTGCCCTTCACAGGGACCATCATGATGCCTCATTAAGACAGGAAAATACTTTCCCCTCTATTTTGCCTTGGGAAATGAATAGGCATATCATTTCATATCATATCATAAATCTAAACATTTCGCAGTCTGATAGCAGATTTGGACATGAGATTTAGAACACCTGCATGCACTGCTGAACCTCCTCCCTTCTCTTTGTTTCTTCTGATGTCTCTCTACATTTCCAGTAAATCAGAAGGGAATGGCCCTCTAGAACAGGTTGCCCAAGGAGACTGTGGATGCTCCATCCCTGCAGGCATTCAAGGCCAGGCTGGATGTGGTTCTGGGCAGCTTGGGCTGCTGGTTGGCAACCCTGCACATAGGAAGAAGGGGGTTGGAACTGGATGAGCACTGTGGGCCTTTGCAACCCAGGCCATTTATGAGTCTGATTAGTGGCACTTTCCACCTCATTGTGTCATTCAAATTTTGTAACCAGATCTCATCAAACACCTCCCCTTTTCTCACTCCTTGCATGCCTGGTGTGCTCTTGCACTGTAACCCTGCAGACACCAGCTGACTACAAGAGCTGCACAAGTTACCCTCCTTGCCTATTGTTTGTTGCAGTAATTCATTCCTGGATGGAAAAGCACATGTAGAAAAGTGTTGCTATGACACTAGATGACAAAGAAAGTCCTATAGCCAAAATGTTTTGCACCAGAGAGGCTGTAAGTTGATCCTCCAAATGCAAGACACACAAAATGAAGTGTTCCTTTATCTCTGGGATTCCAAGCATTTTCTCACCTCTGACTTTCACTTGGAATGTTGCTTTGTCATCTTTTGTTTCACAGCTGTAGCTCCCTTGGTCTTTCAGGGTCACATTTTTGACCATGAGCTTGCGGTGCGTCCCCTGGGAGATGATGGTTGTCCTCTGGTCCTGCTTCACCTCTATTTGATCTTTCTTCTATACGACAGCTCCGCTTGCAGCTGACACCTCACACACCAGCTCCAGGTCTTCAGAAGGACTGACTGATATTTCTGGAGTCGTTTTGGACTTGCTGACAAAATTAATGGCTTCATCTGAAGAAAAAAAGAGAAAGTGGTTTACATCCTGACTCAGGCTTATTCAGCACAGCATTAAGATACAGTTAGAACTGATTGTAATGTCTCTGCTCATTACATCTGGGGGATCAAGTTTCACCTCTGGAGGTACTCACATACAAACGTGTGCTTGATTCTCCTGTGTAAGGAAAGAGTAAGTTCTATGCAGACAGTTCTTATTTCTTCTAATCAATTCTGTATTCTGCACATGTTCTTCTGAAGCTAAAATGAAGGCAGCTAAGTAACCTGTTTGCAATACATGAACAAACCAATTCAACACCTTGTCTCTAAGCTAACAAGCAGCGTTTGATGAGCACATCAGTATTTCATGCCCTTCATTCCATCCAGACTGTATTGGCAATAACTATGCTGGTATTAACAAGGATAGCAATTACAAGCAAAATGGTAGAAATACAGAAGATATAAGGAAAAGGGAACTCACCAGAGCTGAGGCGATCCTCCCTGGTGAGCGATCTCCAAGAGATGCTGCCTCAGTGAGGGTCAGCCCTTAAATGAGGTCTCAGAGGAGGTGGAGTCGAACTCCACCCCTCCAGGGAGCACAGCTACATAACTTTCACCTGTGCTCCCACAGCTGACCCCACACTTGCCTCAGCTGATCAATCAGTGGTTCACATTGTGATCTCCCATACACTCCACCCCTTCACAACGTGAACCAATGATTAGGTGAGTTCCCCTTATTACAGAGACCCAATCACGATGCTGATACAATCTCCCGTCGCATTAGATGTTGATATTATTCAAATGATGATGATTGGATGGGTGTTTATGATCTTCCATGGGCCAGTGCTTGATAGATGTTACCGGAGACAAATCATCTTGAAGTGCAGGTCCGTCTGCGTTTCATCAGTCCACAGTAATGGTCCTAGAGGCTTAGAATCAATCTTAAGGGGAGTAATATAGATGTTTCAAGGGTACTAGGAGGGGAAGATCCGCCCTCCAGGGCAAGATACAGGCCGTATTCTTATCTTGGGTCAATACTTCTGCTTGTACTGGATTATGTCCCGGCCTCCGATACCATACCCTCTGGCCAGATATCTGTGGCTGTATAACTATATCTGGCACCAGAGGAGGAGTCTTGATCTGCCATAGGGACATAATAGGTGTTCCTTTAGCAATAAAGGCCGGAGTATTGACCACGATGTCAGTAGGCCATGTACCTATCACCGAGGGGGTGACTGAACCTCCCACCTCCAATAATCTCCCCCAAGGTGCAAGTAGGCCACACCATTTGGGTCCTACCTGCACCTTCCAAGGCCAATTTATCTTATGGATTCCCGGTTCTAAATTCTCAGGGGCAGGGAGCAGAAGATTATTTTCAGTACCAACCTGCGGTTTTACCTTATTATCGGTGCCTGTAATTTGGATCCTAAGAGGGGAGGCCCATATAGTTTGTAACATTTTCAGGGCACTGGGTCTGCCATCCCGAGGTCTTTCATTCAGGTCCCGCACGGTTTCATATAATCTTTTTGTCCACCCCTGCAGGGACTGAGAGTCTGTTTTCAGGGCAGCCTTAAGGATACCATTATAACGTTCAATAAGGCCTGCCCCTGTTGGGTTATATGGCAGGTGGAATCGCCATTCAATGTTGTTTTCTTCTGCCCAGCGCTGTATCATCGCTCCAGTGAAGTAAGTCCCTTGGTCACTCTCGATAACTTGAGGTGTCCCGTATGCAGACATCAGTTTAGTAAGTGCCTTAATTGTGTATGCTTGATTTGCCTTTGGTACAGGATAGGCTTGCAGCAGTCCACTTACAGTGTCAACGCAGGTCAGGGCATATCTCGCCCCCTCAGACCGAGGGAGGGGCCCAATGTAGTCGACCTGCCATCTCTGAAGAGGACTATATCCTCTAGCAATGTGGGATGTTGTTTCAGGCAACGGTCTCGGTCTCATCTTTGAGCAAGCATCGCAATCCTGACATGCTTGAACGATATCAGATAGTTGTACAGGCAGCCCCCATGCTTTAGCAGCTGCCCACATTATCTTCTGTCCAGCATGCCGTAGCTTCTGATGTAACCAACGGGCAATATTTTCAGATTGTGAATTCTCAATCCATCGGATTCGGGCCAGTGTGTCAGCTTCATCATTTCCTGGTGACTGCAAGGGTTGATGACCAGAGACATGGTAGACACATACTGTCCTGTGTTTGACCGTATTCCAAATGTCTACCCACATGTCTTTACCCCAAATCGGTCGGGCGTGGATAGTCCATTCCTGGGTAGCCCATTGCGTAATCCACAGAGTGAGCCCCCGGTACACAGCCCAACTATCTGTACAGATGTTCAGGACGCCGTCACCAGGTTCTTTAGTTATAACCATCCACACGGCTCGCAATTCTGCCCATTGGCTGCTTTGACCATCCCCCTCATCAAACCAGATGGTCTCAGTAGAGGGATGGTATGCTATTGCTCGCCACTTGCTCGGGTTGCCTCTGCTGGACCCATCCGTATACCAGGCATCTTCAGGAATAGGATATCTTCCTTCCTGAACGGGACTCTTCTCTGGTGGAGCAACCATCGGTTCTTTTGATGTATCACTGTGATACGTCACTGGGCCTAGGATCTTCTGTAGTTCTTCTTTAAGTGGAGATGAAGACAGACTGCTTCTCTGGCTTAGATAGGCGACCCATCGTGCCACCGTTTGTGCTTGGGCCACCCCCGTCTTAGGAAGGTGAGTCAAATCTCTCACCCACCCCTGGATTGGTAATGAAGTCTTAACTATGACCTCTGCTGTTTGCGTTATCGGCTCTACTGCTTGTAATGCCGAATAGGCAGCCAATAACTGTTTCTCAATCATGCTATATCGTTCTTCTGCTCCGTGCCAAACCTGAGACCAGAATCCAATGGGGGTTCGAACAGAACTCTGGCGTTGCCACAGGCCCCAGCCAAAACCATCTTGAGTAACATGAACATCTAGTTCAGCTGGGAGGGTCGGATCAAATATACCCAACGCCTGAGCTTGTTTAACTGCCAGTTTTGCCTGTTGGAAAGCATCCTGTTCTATCTTTCCCCAATTCCATGATTGACCCTTCTTTGTAAGCTTGTATAATGGCCTTAATAGCTGAGCTAAATGAGGTATAAAGGAGCGCCAATACCCCAATATACCCAAACATTCTTGCAATTGTTTTGATGTTGTAGGGACTGGAAACGCTTGGACTTTATCTACTACCGCACTGGGTAGTACTTTGGTTTTCCCGGACCAAATTACTCCCAGGAATTTTACAGATAGCCCCGGACCTTGCACCTTCTGTGGGTTTATAGCCCACCCTCTTTTCTGCAGGTAAGCTATCAACAAATCTGCTGCTTGTCTCACCGCCTCTAACGAATCGGATGTTAACAGGAGGTCATCAATATAATGATATAAATTGACATTATTTGGCTTTTCCCACTTAGCCAGATCACGTGCCACTAAATTATGACAAAAAGTGGGCGAATGTACGTACCCTTGGGGTAGGACCTGGAAAGTCCATTGCCTCCCTTCCCATGTAAATGCAAACTGATCTTGCGATTCTTCACTGATTGGAATACTGAAGAATGCATTCGCCAAATCCAAGACACAGTGATATGTTTTGATTTCCCTGCTTAGTGTGTCCATTAGGGAGGCAATATTGGGTACAGCCACATGAACAGGTGGCGTGACCTTATTTAATTCCCTATAGTCTACTGTCATCCTCCATGTTCCATCCGGTTTTCGCACTGGCCATATTGGGGAGTTATATGGGCTATGTGCAGGCCTTATAATACCCACTCTTTCTAATTCCTGCACCGTCTTTGTTATTTCATCCTGCCCACCCGGGAGTCTGTACTGTTTCACATTAGTAATCCGGCGTGGCTTCGGCAAACAAATAGGCTCATGTTTTGCATGGCCTCTCAATATTGTCTGGATTGCCCGGATACTAATGCATCTCTGCCGCAATCGGAACTCTCCCACTGTTGTATGGAGAGCCAGACCCCACAGGATATCAATTCCTAATATATACTCTGGAATTGGGGCAATGGATACCTTGTACTCCCGTGGTGGAAGACGCCCGACCCCCAGTTTTACCCAGGTTTGGGTGACCGGAATGGTTTGTCCCCCAAAACCTCCAATCATCACTCTATTACCTTTAAATTTAGTTGGGTCTCCATATATTATAGATGTCTCTGCCCCGGTATCAACTAGGGCCATAACCTTCTGTATATTCTTTCGGGACCAGTATATCGTCAGTTCCACATAGGGCCTCCGGTCCCGTCTAGAGGCCCTAGGAGGACTGACATCCCTCGTCAAGCCATGAACTGAGCCAGATTCAAGTCTTTTACCTCCGATACCTCCGGTGTCATAACCCGAGGCACCTGAGGTGGCTTCTTTTTCCTATTTGGAACTATAAAATCTTCTAAATTCCATGTTGTTGTTAGTCGCCGCTCTATAAATCTTATCCCTGGCCTTTTGGGTTTATTCTGAAATTTTTGTTCATCCTTCAGTTGCTTCCACAACTGAAGGAGAACCTGATTGGGCTGCCCATCAATTTTTGAAAACTGAACGCCTGCCCGGAGCAGATCATTAAACATTTGTTTCCGGGATACCCTAACAGGTCCTGCCCGAGAAGTTCGCGGGGCCGATCTTCTGGCTCGCACTATTGGAAAAGCCTCGGCATCCTCAATCACCCTGATATTGCGCTTAGCTCGTAAACGCTCAGTTTCTCCGAGGTCTGCTACCAATTGGGCGGCTTGTTGGACTACTGCCTCTGCGGATACTACTGGATTAAGTATGGAAACCAAGGTTCCATACATATGAGAGGGTGCTTACTGTAAAATTAGGTCCCTCATTCCCGCAGAAAATTTAACCATATCAGGGCTATCGAATGTGTCTTCGTAGATAGCCTCTCTCATACCTAATTCGCGTATATAATTTTGAAGGTCTTCCATAGAAGACCACATCCCTGTGTTTACTGGCATGTCAGTTTTATTTGTCCACACCATGCGGCAAGCAGCCATTATCCATTCTACAATTGAATGGTTTTCTTCAGGGAACTGAGTCCCAGCATACAGTCTCTGCCGAAGGGCAGGATGTACTGTTATTGTGGCCAACTTAGATACTTCGGGGCCACTAACCAGTACACTATCTGCCCCTGAATCCCATAACCGTAATAACCAAGCCGGAACACTTTCCCTTGGCCTTTGCCTAAATCGTTGCACTAGGTCCATGAGTTCAGTAGGCGTATATGGACGGGCTGTTACATGTAAAACAGATTCGGCAGGGGGCCATTGATCAGGAGGCACTCCTGCTGGTCGATCTTGAATTTTCTTTGTTTTTTGAGTTATTACTGGACGGACTTCTAGTGAGTCCGTCTCAGATGGTTTTTCTAGATCAGATTTAGTGATCTTATTTTGATTCATTTCTTCAGGATCTTGATCGTCATTAAATGAAATGTATCTAATTTGAGGGTTGGAGGAAGAAAATGACGGTTTTTTTCCTGTCAATAGATTGATCTCACCCTCCAATTTTTCAATACGGGCCTTTAACAATTCATTTTCATGTGCAATGTTGTTTGATTTTATCTCTGCCCGATTTAAAGCATTTAATAATGGCCAGGCTGCCATAGATGCAGCCATTCGCTTTTCTTTTGTAATTAAGATATCTTTTTGTAGTCCTAGAAAGTAATCAGTTAGACAATAGGCGTCCATGTTATTTGGTACTCTTAAAGGGCCCCATTGTTCAATAATTGTTGCTAATTGGTAATATGGGGACGCCTCAAAACCTGGAATTTGTCCAGGAAGGCATGTCCCTAAGGGGGTGGTCTTCTCCCCCTTGTACCAATTAAAGATTTTCCACACAAAGGACATTTTTTTTTTTCCTTATATTTCTAGATGCCAAGTCAGTGGCTCCTGCCTGGCTTGCCAAATGTATTGGCAATAACTATGCTGGTATTAACAAGGATAGCAATTACAAGCAAAATGGTAGAAATACAGAAGATATAAGGAAAAGGGAACTCACCAGAGCTGAGGTGATCCTCCCTGGTGAGCAATCTCCAAGAGATGCTGCCTCAGTGAGGGTCAGCCCTTAAATGAGGTCTCAGAGGAGGTGGAGTCGAACTCCACCCCTCCAGGGAGCACAGCTACATAACTTTCACCTGTGCTCCCACAGCTGACCCCACACTTGCCTCAGCTGATCAATCAGTGGTTCACATTGTGATCTCCCATACACAGACAGAACCTGCCTGAGGAGCAAGCTGATGGCTGTCAGCTACAGGCAGACCTAGCTTTGTACTGCATTTCTTAGAGCAACAACTGTTGCTTTCAGTCACTGAATATACCAAGGCCAATTACTATGCCAGGAACATTTATGGCATCAGTGAACAAAAAATGCGTTAAAAATTGTAATAGACAGGAGCCATTTATTCTTTTATAACTAGGTGACCAAAGAACAACAGTCCTTCTAGAGTCAAGCTGTTAAGAACTAATAGCATCAATCAATATCACATAGATAGATTACTTCCCTGCCCTAAGACCATCTTGCGACCATTTGGTGCTCCTAATTAAGCCCTCTTGATGGCATTTTGTCTGAGCCATGCGACATTTTGTGATAGGAGTTACTGCTAGTGTTCCCTTAACCCTACACCAAAGTAGGATTAAGGTATCCATTCTCAGGGAATCATGCAGGCTTCCTCTGTATTTGATGCTCAGAGACAGCCCCAGAACTTTTTAAATCTTAGCTTAGCTCTCATCCAATAATGTTCATCAAACAGTGCAACTTGTCCTTTGGGGATGCCTTTGTTCTGCATCAACCAGTTCCAACGGAGTCTTCTTGGCTTGTTTTAGATCAGTTTTTCAACAGATAAAGCCAGGGTCTTTGAATTACAAAGTGAAATTGCAGAATGCATGATTCTCAACCAAACAGAACAGCAGGTGGGATGCAGGGTGAATACCTGAACCAACACCACCTGCAAGCAATCCTTCAATATCTTAGGAATCTCTAGCCACCCCAAATCCAGTGTTGTGCTTGATCTATCATCTCTGCTGAGTTTTTAGCTAAGCTGATGGTGAGCATCACGGTGGTGATGGGTGAGCAGTCAGACTAGAGGGTCTTAATCAACCGTAAGGATCCTGTGATCAGAGGAACGTGAATGTGCTGTTAAAGGTCACAAGCGCTGCACTGCAGCATGAGCATACACAGCGAAAGGCTTTCAGTAGAGCTTCAGTTCATAAATGAGGACTGGGTTATGGAAAATAGGCTCAAGATATAAAACAGAAAACAGATCTTAACGCCAGGTTCTGTGAATGCAACCAGCTGAATTTCACAGATATTGAATTTCAATGACAATTTCTTGTGTTATTTTACCCTCCAGCTCCACCCTGAACAGGAACATGTCAGTGACAAGCATTACTCCTCCAGGCTTGACCTAACAGTGCTTTACTTGCACTATGAGCTAATGGCTGTGCTTACAGCACCTCAGGGAGACACCTCAGAGATCACAATGTCCTTCGGGTACAGCAGGAGACACTCAACTCTCCAAATGTGGAGTTTAATTTGTCCAAAGAGGAGACAGGATTCCCATGCTAATAACTTAGGACCATTTCAGTCATAGGTTTAAAGATGATGTAAGTGCTGAGGCAATACATGAACTAGATGAATGAAGCCCAGATGTCAGGGCTCAAGTCGTGACTCCAGCCCCAGCTGGAGCTAAGGCTGTCTTGAATTCATCACAACACAGTTACATTATTTGCTCATACTGTGGATTTGCATAGGGACAACAGGAAGGTCAGAATTGCTTCAATAGAGCTATGCAATCTTTGTCCTAAATACTGGAAACCCACAGCGTTGGACAAATAAAATGAATTAAGTCTGAAGTGCTTTACATGGATTGTGATCCTATGTTTGCCTCACAAACTTATCTGAGACTTTCCAATCAAAAATCAGAGTGTCATCTCCAATTGTGTAGATGTATGTTCCCTCGTCTTCTTTCGTTACAGCTGAAGCCACAAGCTTATGCAGTTTCCCTTTATCTTCCATTGTGAATTTCTTACTGGTCTTGATTTCTTTGCCATTTTTGTACCACTTCACCATGACATTGGCTTCAGAGGTCTCAGAAACAAATTCAGCTTGTTTTCCAGCAACGGCCCTGATTACTCCTCCACTTGTCTCTTTGATTACGAAGTTTGCCAGTGCTGAAACAAAATATGAAGACACAAAATACATATGATGGTAAAGAACTGCAGGGACATTGGTGACCATGAGGCATTCATTTATCATAAGATCAAACGTGCAAGTTTAGTCCTAGTTCTAATTGCTAGATTCTAATTCAGAAGCTGGCAAATTGGCAGCTTTTATAAACCACGTACCAGATTACCTTATCTCCACAAGTTGAAGGACGTACACTGTACAGGGGACAGAGCCAAAGGAAGAAGCCCAAGGCTTCAAGAAAATGTCTAAAATAGGAAAACTGAGGAAAGAATTGGAACAAGCAAACTAGAAGGAAATCAATGGAGGGGGTATCTATTACTGCACTGTAACCCCCTGGCAAACAAATCAAGCCTAAAAGATAGAGATATCACTTAGGACTGAAAAGAAAAAAGAAAAAAAAGAATTCCTTTATGGAAATTAATTGGAGTGCAAAAGTTAGATGATAAAACTGGCCCTTATTAACACACAGTGGAATAATTGACTTCAAAGATTCAAAATCTCACCACTGTCTTAGCCAAAAGTTCAAGCCTAAGTCCACGGTCCTATTTTACTGAGGGTAATTGAGCTTGTTTTCCAACTTCTTGTTAACATATCATTTCAAAACAGCGCACACAACTGAGTTGGGTCTGTTGAGACAGCGCAGTCAGAGCTGCTAAAATCAAAGTCTGGATTATGCATGCATTTGTTCTGCAGTTCCAAGAACACGCATGTATAATACAAATTCAACAACGTTCTACAGAATGCCTGTATTTAGGAGCTCGAGAGCCAGCTGATGGACACTGGGATGACTGAGATCCTGTCAATACATTTAACTCCATCCTATCATACAGTCAAATTTCATTCATTTTTTCAGGAACTGTCTCTTATCATTGTAGTCCCGTCACCACTGCTGGATGTGAGCCCAACCACACAAAAGCAGCTGCTGGTTTTCACTGCAGATACTGCAGTAAGGAGAAACAGCCTCCAGACTGGACCAGCTGAGCGTGGCCCTACCAGGATTTGCTCCAAAGGTCTTATTACCAGTAGTGCTTCCCGATGAAATACATGGGGGTCCTCCTTTGATTCCAACCCCAACCCACCCCACCATGCCCCCTGATAACATCCATCAGGGCCACATCTCGACAGCTCCTGAACACCTCCAGGGATCCCACCACTTACCTGGGCAGCCTGTGCCAGTTAATTCTATGGGCAGACCTGCCAGTATGAAATATTATGCTAACATGACAAAGAGAGAGAAGAAAAGCAAAATTAAGACTAGCTGACAAGCCTTGGCAGGAAGTTCTGCTCTCCATCAATTTAGTCCCTGTGACTCTTCACAGGTGTTTTCTACATTTGGGATCACTGCTACAAAAAGAGATGTTGACATCATCTCTTGTGGCCACCCTGACAGAAGAGCAGGAAGGCTGGGATGCTCTTTTTCCTGTCTTTCCCTTGATTTCCTCTATATCTTAGGGACGAATCACAGGACAGAACACAGAAATCAAATGGCTCTACAAAGCAGATTGGCCAGTTCAAGTCAAAACAGCCACTGAAAACACCCCAGATGCTGTCTGACAACAGCTGGACTGTCGGGGAGTCAGGTGAATGCAGTCTGCTGGCCCTGGGCAGGAAGAGGACAGCCCAGACTGTCACATACCTTTCACTGAAAGCTGATAGAGCATTTTATCCCCCTCACAGATGCACTGATAACTTGCAGCATCATCCATTGAGTCGTTGTGAATTTTCAGGGTGTGTTTCTTCCCCACAATTTGCAGTTCATAATTTTCACTGGCCTTGAGCTCCTTCCCATCCTTCATCCACTCCACAGTAGCGCCTGTGTCTGAAAGCTCAGCCTGCAGTTTGGCTTCCTCACGCAGCCAAGCGCAGATCTTTTCTACATCTTTGCTCTTCTTGGTAAATCTCACTGCAGCACCTGTCAGGAGCAAAGGCCACGTTATTTCAATTTATATCAGGCTAACGTGGTCAATGTTTGCTGCAACATCTCTGAAAAAGTATCACCTTCTGTTCCTGCACTCATCATTGTGTCAGTGCTGAGCAATTCACGATATTTCATTTGGTCTTCTTGCTGGATTTACTAAGTAAAAATCAACCAAACATCTCCTTCTACTGATTAATAATGCTCTAAACATGCTTCTGCAGAGGTTTCCACCCAATGACAAACAGGTCCTCCCATCATGAATGTTTATTTGTTCTACTTTGTCATGCAAAGCTGATTGATAGAGATATTATTGGAATGATTGCTCCCCTACTTCTAAACTATTCCAGTGCAATCAGAAAGGCTGTCTGAACCTGCAGCTGAAAGTACTGCTCTATGGTCATGCAGTGGTAAACCTGGTGACTGAATGCACTGGCCAATAGCTGTGAACTGCAGACATTCATCAGCTGGCATGCTTGCACGTTGTTGTAAGGTCAATAGTAAACATGGCATCCCCTCCAGGTACAGCTTCACCAGTTGTTAGGGGGGATTTCACAGCCAGGACTGGGTCTGAGGAAGAACATGTATGTCTTAATGCTCTTTAGATGCAAGTCTGGTATCTCATTTAGAGATGGAAGATTAAATCATAGGTACATTTCTACTTCTCCCTTTGCATGAGTGCTAGAAGAAGCACTTCTGTGCTTAAGATCTGTTACAGAAAGTTCTGCCTCTTGCACATGTGAGATATCAAAAGATAAGGATATTCATGTCTCTGTCACAGAAACAACTCGTATCACTTTAGTGGTAGCTGGAGGTTGATAGGAGATAGGAGAACTAGGAATAAAGGAAAGCCTTTGGTGTGTTAATGCACTGCTAACCTTAAAGTCAAAGGAAGCATCTTTAGGGAACCAACACAGCTGCTCAGCACACACTGACCCATTTCCATTGGGGTTTTTGTGCTTACCAAGGTGCACGCTCCCTGGGAATTCCAGAGACGGGCTCTGTCCATGCGCATTGACTGCAGACACTCGGAACTGATCATCAGCCTCTTCAGACAGATTGCTCACCGTGAACTCTGGGACGGGGACATGAGACTCGTGGCACCTCACCCAGGTGAAGCCAGTTAGTTTCTTGCATTCCACAATGTAGCCATCGACTGGAATGGGGCGGTGCATCTTCGGAGGGGACCATGCCAGCGTCACTGAGGTTTCTGTTTTATTTTTCACCACGGGGTCAGTTGGGGGCTGGGTGGGAGGTTTTCTGGGAGCTGAACAGAAATAAATTTCAGAAATATTAGCATAAGGTCATGTAGGCTGGAAAAGACCTTCAAAAGACCTTCAAAATCAGCAGACTCAACTTTCAGCATGACCTACTGAGTCCCACCATTAACTACTGTGGTACCTGAGGACATACATGACAAGCTTATTCCTGCAGGTATTTACATAGTGAATATATTCACCCTCTGGTTGCTTTGGAACATTTTAGAGGTTAAAATCCCATCAGACTTTTTCACTGTGTGCAGCCACTGATACAGGCAGGAGGCTGGGAATTACCTGATGGGCTCTAGTTACAGACTACTGACACAGTAAAGGATTGATTTCATTTAATTTTGGCCATCAGAAAGTTTGGTGTCTGGTTTCAGTCACCCATCTGGACTCCAATTATAATCATATGGAGAACAGCACATTCAGGAGAACTCATCTCAATAAACCTGAATGAAATCACAGAATCATAGGATC